>NW_026652280.1:150269474-150846446 GCF_009828535.3 Hylobates moloch
TTGAGCAGTGGTTTGTAGTTCTCCTTGAAGAGGTCCTTCACATCCCTTGTAAGTTGGATTCCTAGGTATTTTATTCTCTTTGAAGCAATTGTGAATGGGAGTTCACTCATGATTTGGCTCTCTGTTTGTCTGTGATTGGTGTACAAGAATGCTAAGCAATGGCAACAAAAGCCAAAATTGACAAATGGGATCTCATTAAACTAAAGAGCTTCTGCACAGCAAAAGAAACTACCATCAGAGTGAACAGGCAACCTACAGAATGGGAGAAAATTTTTGCAACCTACTCATCTGACAAAGGGCTAATATCCAGAATCTACAATGAACTCAAACAAATTTACAAGAAAAAACAAACAACCCCATCAAAAAGTGGGCAAAGGACATGAGCAGACACTTCTCAAAAGAAGACATTTATGCAGCCAGAAAACACATGAAGAAATGCTCATCATCACTGGCCATCAGAGAAATGCAAATCAAAACCACAGTGAGATACCATCTCACACCAGTTAGAATGGCCATCATTAAAAAATCAGGAAACAACAGGTGCTGGAGAGGATGTGGAGAAATAGGAACACTTTTACACTGTTGGTGGGAATGTAAACTAGTTCAACCATTGTGGAAGTCAGTGTGGCGATTCCTCAGGGATCTCGAACTAGAAATACCATTTGACCCAGCCATCCCATTACTGGGTATATACCCAAAGGACTATAAATCATGCTGCTATAAAGACACATGCACACGTATGTTTATTGCGGCACTATTCACAATAGCAAAGAGTTGGAACCAACCCAAATGTCCAACAACGATAGACTGGATTAAGAAAATGTGGCACATATACACCATGGAATACTATGCAGCCATAAAAAATGATGAGTTCGTGTCCTTTGTAGGGACATGGATGAAACTGGAAAACATCATTCTCAGTAAACTATCACAAGGACAAAAAACCAAACACCGCATGTTCTCACTCATAGGTGGGAATTGAACAATGAGAAGTCATGGACACAGGAAGGGGAACATCACACTCCGGGGACTGTTGTGGGGTGGGGGGAGGGGGGAGGGACAGCATTAGGAGATACACCTAATGCTAAATGACGAGTTAATGGGTGCAGGAAATCAACATGGCACATGGATACATATGTAACAAACCTGCACATTGTGCACATGTACCCTAAAACCCTAAAGTATAATAAAAACAAAAAAAAACAAACAAAAAAAGAAAAATACTTACTAATTTCTGGGGAAAAGCCCACAAAAAGTCATGCAGGCTCAGCTCTGTATAACATAATAATTTTCATAATAATTTTGATCTAACTAAAACTGTTATAATCATACTGGGTGATGAAAAGTAGGGATGTAAGTATCCATGTTTATGGGAGATAAGGAAGAAAATAGAGTTAAGTATTCATTTTTCTGGTAGGGGATTAACATGAATATAATCAAGAAAGTGAAAAGACAACCCACAGAATGGGAGAAAATATCTACAAATCATATATCCAATAAGGGTTTGGTATCCAAAATATATAAAGAACTCTTACAACTCAGTAATAAGAACACAAACAACCCAATTTAAAATGGGCAAATAATATGAATAAATATTTCTCCAAGGAAGATACAAATGGCTAATAAGCATATAAAAAGATGCTCGACATTGTCAGTCATCATGGAAATGTATACCAAAACTATGAGGCACCCAACACGCTCACCAGAATCAAAAATTAAGATAATAACAAGTCTTGGCAAGGATGTGGAGAAATCAGAATCCTCGAACACTGCTGGTGGATACCTAAAATGATAAAGTCACTTTGCAAAACAATCCAGCAGTTCCTCAAATTATTAAACATAGAGTTATCACATGACCCAGCAATTCCATTCCTAGGTATATATCAAGACAAATGAAAAATGTATGTCCCTAGAAAAACTTGCACATAAATATTTATAGCATTATTCATAATAGTCAAAAGTGAAAACAACCTAATTAGCTATCAACTGATAAACTGATAAACCAAATGTGTTATATCCATACAATGGAATATTATTTGTCAATAAAAAGAATAAAGTATTGATAAATGCTACAACTTGAAACTTGAAAACGTTATGCTAAGTTAAAAATCCAGTCACAAAAGACTACCTGTACATATTAAAATGTTCCATTTATATAAAATGTCCAGGATAGGTAAATCTGTAGAGACAGACAATAGATTAGTGGTTGTCTAAGGCTGGGGAAAGGGGGTTAGAAGGAATGGGAAGTTATTGCTAGTGGGTACAGGATTGCTTCTGGGGATGATTAAAATGTTCTAAAATTGACTGTGGTGATGGTTGTACAACTCTGTGAATGCATTAAAAACAATTAAATTGTAGGCTTTGAATGTGTGAATTGTAATCTATGTAATTACATCTCAATAAAGTTGTCTTATTTTTAAAAATGAATTGTGAAATACATGTAGAAGTTAAACATATTACAATAATAGCATAATGGTAGGGAAGAGGGAAATGATGGTATACTAGTGCAAGGCTCTTACATCATATGGAAAGTATTATAATATTATTTAAAAGTGGACTGAGGCTGTGTCCGATGGTTCACACCTATAATCCCAACATTTTGGAAGGCCTAGGCAGGTGGATCACTTGAGGTCAGGAGTTTGAGACCAGCCTGGCCAACATCGTGAAACCCCATCTCTACTAAAAATATGAAAGTTAGCATGGCATGGTGGCATGCCTGTAATCCCAGCTACTAGGGAGGCTGAGGCACAAGAATCACTTGAAGCTGGGAGACAGAGATGGCAGTGAGCCGAGATGGCGCCACTGCACTCCAGCCTGGGTGACAGAGCAAGACTCTGTCTCAAAAAATAAAATAAAAAATAAACAAAAATGGACTGAATTCAGCTAAAGATGTACTCTATAAACACTAAGTCAATAATTAAGCTAATGAAGGCAATGAGTTATATCTAATAAGCCGACAAAGGAAATGAGATGGAATCATAAAAAATAATACAAAAGGCAGAAAAAAAGAAAAAAGGGAGCAAACAGATGAGAAAAATGAAAAAAAAAAAAAAACCAAGATGGCAGATTTAAATAAAAACATATCAATAATCTTATTAAGTGTAAATGTAATAAATACCTCAATTAAAAGTAAGATATTCTCTGATTGTATGCAAAAAGTTAAGACCTAACTATATGTCACCTACAAAAAACCTTCTTTAAATATAAAGACAAAAATAAGTTAAAAGCAAAAGGATGGTAAAGATATGCCATGGCAACACTAACCAAAAGAAAGCCGGAGTGGCTATATTAATATAGACACAGTAGATTTCATAGCAAAAAATACTACTAGGGATAAAAAGGGTCATTTCATAATGACAACAGGCTCAATTTATAGAGGATATAGCAATCTTAAATGTTTATGAACCTAATAACAAAGATTCCAAATACGTTAGATAAAAACTGATAAAACTGCAAGGAAAAATAGACAAATCCACAATTACATTTGGAGATTTTGACACTCCTTTCTTAATAACTGATAGAACAAATAGAACAACAACAACAACAAAAAAAACGTTAAACACCATGAGGATATAGGAGATTTGAAGAACACTACCACACAACTTGAACAAAGTGACATTTACGGAACGCTCCAACCAACAGCAGCAAAATACACACTGTTTTCAAGTTCACATGGAACATTTACCAAGATTAACTCTATTTTGGGCCATAAAAAAAGTCAATAAAGCTAAAAGGATCTATATTATATAATACATGGTCTCTGACCATTGGGGAATTAAATTAGAAACCAATAACAAAAAGATATTTGGAAAGTCCCCAAATACTGGAAATAAAATAACATACCTCTAAAAACCCATACATCAAATAATTTTTAAAAAGAAATTAAAAAGTGTTTTGACCTTTTTGAAAGAAAAAGAAATCACAACATATCTAAAATTGTGGAATACAGCTAAAGCATTACTCAGAGAGAAATTTATAGTACTAAAATGCTTATATTAGAAGGAAAAAAGGTCTCAAATCTGTGACCTCAGCTTCCTCTTTTACAACCTCAAAAAAGAACAGTAGGCACAGAGTAAGCAGAAGACAGAGTGATAAAACCAGAAATCAGTGAAATAGAGAACAGGAGAAAAAAAGAGAAACCAATGAAATACAAAGTGGGTTCCTTGAGAATACCAATAAAATTGATAACGTCTAGCCAGGCTGATTAAGAAAAACAGAGAATATATTAAAGTTATCAATATCAGGAAGGAGAGAGTATATCACTGCCAATTTTACAGATGTAAGAAGGATATTATGAGATAGTTTATGCTGATACACTGAAAAGTTGGGTGAAATGAAAAATTCTTTAAAAGACACAAGCTACCAAAGCTCATTCAAGAAGAAACAGATAACCTGAAGAGCACTATGCCTATTTAGTAAGTAGGATTTATAGTTAAAAACCTTCCTACCAAAAAAATTCCAGGCTTTAATGGCTTCATTTGTGAATTCTACCAAATATGTAAGGAAGAAATAATACCAGTTCTATGTAAACTCTACCAGAAAATTAAAGAGGAAGGGATACTTCCAAACTTATTTTATGAGGGCTGCTAATTTAATTCCAAACATCAGTTGTTTTAGGTTACTTCCCATTTGTATATAACTGAAGTATAAGCAGCTTCAATTATTTAAGGAAACTCAGTTCTGTGCCTGCCCAACAGCTAAAGCTTTTCAATCTAGCGATGATTTTATTATAAATGAACCTTAAGAGTATTTTCTTTATAATACAAAAAGGCTTCCCAAATATAGATTAGCTTTCAATGGATTTACAAATGTCATCAAATTGTAAATTAAATTTTATTGATGTGTAAGACTTTTCTTTTTATGCATATGGACAAAAATATACCTGTATTTCATTATAGTAAATATTCTTCAGTTCATCTTCAACAGAAGAATGAAAGTTATTATCACTTTCTTTACACAAGCACTATTTAAATTTGAAAAATATCCAGAAAAGGTGTTGTTTCATTCTTAAAGGTTAAGAATATTTAAAGACTTGGCCAAGTGTGATGGCTCACACCTGTAATCCCAGTACTTTGGGAGGCCGAGGTGGGCAGATCACTTGAGGTCAGGAGTTTGAGATCAGCCTGGCCAACATGGTGAAACCCCATCTCTACTAAAAATACAAAAATTAGCCAGGCATGGTGGTGTGTGCCTGTAATCCCAGCTACCTGGGAGGCTGAGGCAAGAGAATCGCTTGAACCTGAGAGACAGAGGTTGCAGTGAGCCAAAATCGTGCCACTGCACTCCAGCCTTGGTGACACAGCGAGACTCCATCTCAAAAAATAAATAATAATATTTGAAGACTAATCAAACTTCATATAATGATCAATTTTAAGAGAATCTTTAGCTCTAATATATTTTAGTTATTTATTAGGCAAATATTATCATAGTCTAAGTCTTTTGAAAATTATATATAACTCCTTAATATTTGATCAGTGAAAATAGCCCAATTCCTCAACTATCTAAAAAACATTTTTTTTTGAGACAAGGTCTCACTATGTTACCCAGGCTGGAGTGCAGTGATGCGAACACAGCTCACTGCAGCCTTGACCTCCCAAGGCTCAAGTTATCCTCCCACCTCAGCCTCCCCAGGAGCTGGGACTACAAGCGTGCAACACCATGCCCAGCTAATTTTTTGCTTTTTTGTAGAGATGGGGTCTCACTTTCTTGCCCAGGCTTGTCTTGAACTGCCTTGACCTCCCAAAGTGTTGGGATTATAGGCATGAGTCACCATGCCTGGCTGAAATTTTAAATTTCACTATAACATACAGGATAACACATTAGGAAAACAGTTTCCTCTACAATGGCATAAAATACTCCAGATATCAATAATGGACCTTCCCAAAACATCTTTGATATTTTCCAATTGTTACATTACATTAAGACAAGTTCCATCACATAATGTATAATAATATAATACAAAATGTATACAAAAACATACCGTGTCTTGCTTCGGAATTTGGACTAAAACAGAAAGAAGCTGCTCTGTATCAAGAAATCTTGATATAACTGAAACAAACAAACAAATGTGAGTATTTAAACTTTATGGTGCAGTTGAAAATATTGACTATGTAAAATATTATCCTCAAAGAATAAAATAGAACAGTTCTACCTGCAAATATCATCTGTTTTGTCTTCTTTAACTATCTTACATGTAAAATGAATATAACTAAATTCTAATGCTCTTTTGTTAATTTTGATTACTCAGTCTCACCTCAAAATTTAATGCTGCTAACCATCCCTTCTGCTATGATTTGCCTGTCCCCACCAAAACTCATGTTAAAACCTTAATTCCTAGTGTGGCAATGTTGGGAGATAAAACATTTAATAGGTGGGGTCTAGTGGAAAACATTTGGGTCACAGAGGCTCCACTCTCATGGGCAGCTCAGTGCCATTCCTACCGTGATGAGTGAGTTAACCCCTTAAAAAAGTGGATTAGTTTACACAGAAAGGGACTAGTTCCCACACAAGAACAGGTTGTAGAAAGTGAGGATGCCCCTCATTTTGCTCTTTGCTTATGTCTATTTCCTCCTTGACCATCCTCCATATTATGATGCATCATGAAAGCCCTGATCAGAGGCTGAGTAGATGCCAATGCCATACACTTGGACTTTCCAGTCACTGGAATTTTGACCCAAATATACTCGTTTCTTTGTAAATTACCCAGCCTCAGGTATTCCATTATGGCAACACGACTTACCCTCCTTCTTGAAACTCCACTTCTCTAGTTTTGATATTGTCTATCACAATTTTCTTCTCATCTTTTTGATCTCTACTTTTCTTCATGATACTTAAAAGATGCTTAGTTTAAAAGTATAGTTCAACCACTAACCACATAACCTTCCCAAGAGTTACCTAACTTCTCTAAACAATAGCTGTTCTCATCTTTTAAATGCTGATAACATCTACCTCTCAGGTGTGTTGTGAGAATTAAGTGAGGTAATACTTGTGCTACGGTTTGAATATGACCCCCAATGTTCATGTGTTGGAAACTTGACCCCCAATGCAACCGTCTTGAGAGGTAGGAATCTTTAAGAGATGGTTAGGTCATGAGGGCTCTGCCTCTGTGAGTGAATTAGTGCTATTATCATGAGAGTGGGTTCTTGATAGAAGGATGAGTTCATCTCCCTTCCTCTCATATGCATGCATGCTCTCTTGCCCTTCCACCATGTTATGACACAGCAGGAAGGCCCTCACCAGATGTGAGCCACTTGACTTTGATCTTCCCCACCTCCAGAACTGTAAGAAATAAATCTCTGTCCTTTATAAATTACTCAGTCTCAGATATTCTGTTATAGCAGCACAAAACAAACTAAGATAGAAAATTGGTACCAAGACTGGGGTTGCTGCTATAACAAATACCTGAAAACGTGGAAGCAGCTTAGGAATTGGGTAATGGGAATGAGTAGAGGTTGGAAGAATTTGGAGGAGCAGGTTAGAAAAAGCCCAGATTGCCATGAACAGAACATTAAGGGCAATTCTAGTGAAGGCTCAGAAAAAGGAAAGAAATGTAAGGAAAGTCTGGAATGTTGTAAAGACTACTTAAGTGGTCACGATCAGAACATTGGTAGAAATATAGAAAGTAAACGCCATTCTGATGAGGACCCAGGTGGAAATGAAAAACAAAATCTTGGAAACTGGAGTAAAGGCCATCCTTGTTACAGTTGCAAAGAACTTGGCAGAACTGTATCCATATCCTAGAATATTGTGGAAGGCAGAACTTAAGAGGAATGAACTAGGATATGTGGCAGAAGAGCTACCTAGGCAGTAAAGCATTCAAGATGTTGCACAGCTTCTTTCAGTCACTTACAGTGAAATGAGAGAAGAGAGAAATATTTTAAAGATGACATTTATAATTTAAAAAGAAGCAGAATAAACAAATTAGGAAAACTCTTAGCCTGGCCACATAAAATGTATGTTTGGGGGAGAATAGTAAGGGTGTGGTCAAGTGATTGCTAAAAATATTAGTATAGAAAGAAGCCAGGTTCTATTCATGAAAACAATGAGAATGACCCCCAAAACATTTCAGAGATCTAGGGAAGCTAGGACCTTGAGGGCAAGGCTTCCAGTGAGGTGCTTGTGAGACCTCAGCATTTGCTGCCCTGCAGCACCTTGGAACCCTGCTCCCTCAATTCTGGCATAACGCCTCTCAGCCACCACAAATGTAGCTCAAGTGAGCCCAGCTGCAGCTCAACCCACTGCTCCAGAAGGTATAAGCTGTATGTCTTGGCAGTGTCCACATGGTGCATTCTGCAGGCACACAGAATGCAATAGGTATGAAGCCATGGTGGCTTCTGCCTAAATTTCAAAGGATGTTGAGGACAGCCTGGGGCCCAGGCAGAGACTTATTATGGGGCAGAGCCACCACAGAGAGCCTAACACAGAGAGCCCCCACTATGCCTAGTGGAGCTATAGGATAGAAGCCATCATTCACAGAGTCCCCACTAGGGCAATGCCTAGTAAAGCCATGGGAGTGAGGTAATCACCCCCCACCTCCCCACCCTGAGACCACAGAACTATAAGGGGCACCAGCATGTAACTCCAGTCTGAGAAAGCCATGGGCATGAGACTGCAAACCATGAGAGCTGCTGAGTGGACTAAGCCCTGAGGCTGCCTGAGGCCTTGAGAGCCCAACTTCTTCCCCACTGTGCCCCTGATGTGGGATATGGAGTCAAAGAAGATTATTCTTCTTAAGACTTACTGTTGTTTTCCTTGTGAGGTTTGAACTGATTTCCTTGGGCTGGTTACTCCTTTCTTATTGCCTATTTCTCCCTTTTGTAATGGGAATGTTTATCCTATGCCTGTCCCAACATTTTAGATGTAGATAACTTGTTTAATTTCATAGGCCCATAGCTAGTGGGGAATTTGCCTCAGGATGAATCATGCCTTGAGTCTCACATATCTGATTCAGATGAGATTCTGGACTTTTGAGTTAGTGTTGAAACAAGTTAAGACTTTAGGCCTATTGGGATAAAATGAATGTATTTTGCATGTGAGAAGGACATGAATTTGGGGGAGCTGGGAGCAGAATGCTATGGTTTGAATGCATCCCCAAAGTTCATGCATTAGAAACTTAATCTCAGTGCAACCCTGTTGAGTGGTGGGACCCTTAAAGGGTGATTAATCCATTAATCCCTCATGAATGGATTAATGCCATTATCACAGAAGTGGGTTACTTGTTCTGGAAGTAAATTCTGGACAAAAGGATGAGTTTGCTTTCCTTCCTCTCTCTCGTATGTGTGCTCTCTTGTCCTTCTGCCTTTTGGTGTGGGATGATGCATCAAGAAGGCCCTCACCCGATACAGGTCTCTTAACCTTGCAGATCCTAGCCTTCAGAACTAAGAAATAAATCACTGTTCTTTATAAATTACCCAGTCTCAGGTATTTTATTACTGCAACACAAATAGACTATGACAATGTGTAAAGTGTCTTGCATCTACCACCACTCAAAAACTTATTTTATTCTTCTCAATTTATTTTCCAGCTTACAGTGTTCTACAAAAATAAATTTATAGAAAATTGTAATCTATCCCTTTTAAATATCCCCAGGTATTTTTTTAAAAAACTTTTAACCATTTCAGCCCAGGTGTGGTGGCTCACGCCTATAATCCCAGCACTTTGGGAGGCCAAGGCAGGAGATCACTTGAGCTCAGGAGTTTGAGACCAGCCTTGGCAACACAGTGAGACCCTGTCTCTACAACAAATACGAAAATTAGCCATGTGTGATGGTGCCCACCTGTAGTCCCAGCTACTCAGGAGGCTGAGGTGGGAGGATGGCTTGAGCCAGGGAGATAGAAGTTGCAGTGAGCCAAGATTGTGCCACTGCACTCCAGCCTGGGCAACACAGCCAGACTCTGTCTCAAAAAGATTAATAAAAATAAATATAAATAAGTAATAAACTTTAACCATTTAACATAGAGATTGTTTTAAAATGTACTTATTTCCCCATACTTGAAATACAATAAACAATGATAACTATTTAATGACTCATGGTTATTATCATAGTAATATATAACCTTAAAAGTTTTCGTGTAGACTTATTAACACTCTCAAAGTGGTGTCATGCTGTTATCCCTGAAAACACAAAATAAGAGCCAGGAGTAGTGGCTTACGCCTGTAATCCCGGCACTTTGAGAGGCCAAGGCAGGTGGATCACCTGAGATCAGTAGTTCAAGACCAGCCAGACCAACATGGAGAAACCCCATCTCTACTAAAAATACAAAATTAGCCGGGCATGGTGATGCATGCCTGTAATCCCAGCTACTCGGGAGGCTGAGGCAGGAGAATTGCTTGAACCCGGGAGGCAGAGGTTGCGGTGAGCTAAGATCGCGCCATTGCATTCCAGCCTGGGCAGGAAGGGTGAAACTCCATCTCAAAATAAAAAGAAACCCACAAAATAAGAAAATGTTTATTTTATCTGCTACCTGTTCAAACTGTCAGGTGTCTTTTGATAGTTTTCAGTTTGCCTACCTCTAGAACTGTCCCCTTTCTAATTTTCTGTTTCTATGGTAATTCATCATGTTAAAACTGTTTTGAGGCCTAAGCTCTGATTTTCTATCTGGCCCAAATTCCTACCTAAGGGGTCTGGGGAGTTATGCCCTACAAACCATAGATTCTCATGAGATGAGTTTTATTTGACCCTGTATATTGTGACTTGCTTTTCAATCTGACTCTGGCATAACATTATGAAACAAGGAATACAATATTTAACCCCAAAATATATTTCCTTGCCATGCCTCGAAATTGCCCTGCAAAGTCTCTTGTGGGAAAAAATCACATTCTATAGAGAATCCCCTTACCCCTTTGTTTTCCTCCCTTTCTTTCCAGATCCAGAAGATAATCAACTAAGAGCCAGGCATCCTTTCAGGTCCAATAAGAAACATTTTACAACCTGCTATCTCTCTGAAGTCTGCTATCTGAGAGATTCCTTTGCACAATAAAACTTGGTCCCCATAATCCTTTATCTTAACCTGAACATTCCTTTCCATTAATCCCAGGTCTTCAGATAAACTCAACCAATTGTCAACTAGAAAATGTTTAAATTTACCTACAGTCTGGAAGTCCCATCGCCTGCTTTGAGTTGTCCTGCCTTTCTGAACCAAACCACTGTACTTCTTAAATGTATTTGATTGATGTCTCATGCCTCCCTAAAATATACAAAACCAAGCTGTACTCCGATTATCTTGGGTACATGTTCTCAGGACCTCCTGAGGGCTGTGTTCATGGGCCACGGTCACTCATACTTGGCTCAAAATAAATCTCTTCAAATATTTTACAGAGTTTGGCTCTTTTCGCCAATAGTTCAAAAAATTAGAATAGGCTGAATATATTGCGGTTATATTCTTCATTATGTTCAACATGGCACAATACTATTATGACATTTTACATGTGATTCTATTAGTCAGATTCCCTTAAGCCCTCATTTATACTGCTCTTTGTCTTTCCAGACTCCTCCTTCTTCCTTTCCCCAATCTATTGTTACAACCAGAATGTTTCTAAAATAGGATTTGATCAGTACTCTCTAGGTTCAGAATGGTCAGCTCCATATTCCCTGAAGGAAAAAAATTAAATCCCAGCACTTTGGGAGGTTGAGACGAGAGGATTGCTTGAAGTCAGGAGTTCAAGTTCAGCCTGGGCAACAGCAAGACCCTGGCTCTACAAAAAATGTAAAAATTAGCCAGGCATGGTGGTGCAGGCCTGTAGACATAGCTTCTCAAGAGGCTGCAAGAAAAGGTTCACTTGAACCCAGAGGTTTGTTACAGTAAGATATGATAGTGCCACTGCACTATAGTCTGGGTGACAGAGCGAGACCCTGTGAAAGAAAGAGAGAACAAAAAAAAAAGAAGAGAGAGGGGGAGGGAGGAAGGAAGGAAGGGAGGGAGGGAGGGAGGGAAGGAAGTGCCTGGTCAAGATCATAGCCAATGGCATGCATACCAGATCCTTATCTTAAACACTATATCCAAAAAACATCTGCATTACTCCTATGGACATCAACATACCTTGCACAGGCATGTTCCCTTCAACTCGAATATCACTGCTAGGATTCTCCTGTTGCTAAAATCCTACTCCTTCTTTTAAGACAAAGCTGAAATATTATTCCTGCAAATCCCATCTGGATTCTGTCTTTACCCCAACTCCCTTCTCTGTGTTCCCATGAACTACTCAATTGTTATTGCATGTATCACACTGTATCAAGATTATTTAATTAGAGTTCTGTTGCCCTGACATGGATGTGAAGTCTTTGAGGACAGATATAGCTTAATGTTCCTCATCTTTTTATCCCTAACACCTATAGAATGCCTATAATAAAGGAGCTACTGGGTTTTTTAAAAAAGGTTTAGATTCTCATATTTTAAAAAACTGTAAAAATTACCCTCCCACTCTGCCCTATGCCCTGCTCCCTTACTTTATTGTGTGTTAAGATAAATTACAAACCACTAAGACATAGAAAATATGGCTCACACTTGTAATCCCAACACTTTGGGAGGTCAAGGCAGGTGGATCACTTGAGGTCAGGAGTTTGAGACCAGCCTGGCCAACACGGTGAAATGCCATCTCTATTAAAAATACAAAAATTAGCCAGGCGTGGTGGTGGGCGCCTGTAATCCCAGCTACTTGAGGGGCTGAGGCTGGAGAATCGCTTGAACCCAGGAGGCAGAGGTTGCAGTGAGCCGAGACTGTGCCACTGCACTACAGCCTAGGCGACAGAGTGAAACTCCGTCTCAAAAAAAAAAGAAAAGAAAAAGATATAGAAAACAGAGAAATGTTTATTTATAGATATCAGTTTGAAATTTTCAGTCATAAGGAATTTAAAAACTTAAAATATATCAAAATTAAAGTTTAAAAAAATACAAGTTTATCATCAAAATTTTATCATACAAACAGTATTATCTTGGGAATAACAGAATACAATTTCAACAGATTCAACAACAAATCAATAGTTTAACAAATATGTTAAACTTTTATGTCCTAGCCTTATATGAGAATTATCCAACAAAACGTGCATTTACAATAGAGAAAAATAAGTGTCATAACAAGATACTACAGGAAACATGTATTAAAGATGCCTAACACTGACTTGCGGAATCAGAAAGGCCTGTAGCAAAAGTCACGTCTAAACTGGAATGGTAAAAGATGAAATGCAGTTAGCTAGAGAAGCCTGGGAGAACGGGTTGCAGGGAAGGAGTAGGAGGTATTCTAGGCAAAAATTAGTGTTCCAAAGCCAGAAAATGACAGCAGATACGTTCAAGTAACTTAAAGAAGTTCATTTAGACTAGAAGACAGAATGGAGAGTGAGTAGTAGCAAGAGATGCTGTGGGAGATTACAGGAAAACAGCTATATAGAAGAGTTTGCATTTTAATCTAAAAGTTGTGAGAAGAGAATCTAAAGAGAAAAGATTGAAGGATTTTATGCAGATGAGTATAGTAACCACCACCCTCCTCCAGCCCCCCACAGAGATCTGCTTCCTAGTCCCTGGAATTTGTGAATATGTTAACTGATAAAAGGAAGTTTCTAGTTAGGATTAAATTAAGGGTCTTGAGATGGAGAGATTATCCTGGATTGTCTCTTGGCCCCAGTGTAATCTTAAGAGTCCTTACAAGACGGTGGCAGGAGGATCAGTGTCAGAGAGAGAAGATATAAGTACAAAAGCAGAAGTCAGAGGAAGAGAAAATGTTCTACTTCTGGCTTTAAAGATAGAGGAAGGGCAAAGGGCTAAGAGCCAAGAAATGTAGGCAGCGTCTAGAAAGTGGAAAGAGCAAGGAAATGGACTCCCCCCTCCAGAGTCTTCGGAAAAATGTAGACCTGATGACACACTGATTTTAGCCCAGTGAAACTGATTTCAGACCTCCAGAACTGTGAGATAATACATTCATGTTGTTTTTTTTTTTTTTATTATTATACTTTAGGTTTTAGGGTACATGTGCACAATGTGCAGGTTTGTTACATATGTATCCATGTGCCATGTTGATTTCCTGCACCCATTAGCTCGTCATTTAGCATTAGGTATATCTCCTAATGCTGTCCCCGCCTCCCCCACCCCCCACCCCACAACAGTACCCGGAATGTGATGTTCCCCTTCCTGTGTCCATGAGTTCTCATTGTTCAATTCCCACCTATGAGTGAGAACATGCGGTGTTTGGTTTTTTGTCCTTGCGATAGTTTACTGAGAATGATGTTTTCCAGTTTCATCCATGTCCCTACAAAGGACACGAACTCATCATTTTTTATGGCTGCATAGTATTCCATGGTGTATATGTGCCACATTTTCTTAATCCAGTCTATTGTTGTTGGACATTTGGGTTGGTTCCAAGTCTTTGCTATTGTGAATAGTGCCGCAATAAACATACGTGTGCATGTGTCTTTATAGCAGCATGATTTATAGTCCTTTGGGTATATACCCAGTAATGGGATGGCTGGGTCAAATGGTATTTCTAGTTCGAGATCCCTGAGGAATCGTCACACTGACTTCCACAATGGTTGAACTAGTTTACAGTCCCACCAACAGTGTAAAAGTGTTCCTATTTCTCCACATCCTCTCCAGCACCTGTTGTTTCCTGATTTTTTAATGATGGCCATTCTAACTGGTGTGAGATGGTATCTCACTGTGGTTTTGATTTGCATTTCTCTGATGGCCAGTGATGATGAGCATTTCTTCATGTGTTTTCTGGCTGCATAAATGTCTTCTTTTGAGAAGTGTCTGCTCATGTCCTTTGCCCACTTTTTGATGGGGTTGTTTGTTTTTTCTTGTAAATTTGTTTGAGTTCATTGTAGATTCTGGATATTAGCCCTTTGTCAGATGAGTAGGTTGCAAAAATTTTCTCCCATTCTGTAGGTTGCCTGTTCACTCTGATGGTAGTTTCTTTTGCTGTGCAGAAGCTCTTTAGTTTAATGAGATCCCATTTGTCAATTTTGGCTTTTGCTGCCATTGCTTAGCATTCTTGTACACCAATCACAGACAAACAGAGAGCCAAATCATGAGTGAACTCCCATTCACAATTGCTTCAAAGAGAATAAAATACCTAGGAATCCAACTTACAAGGGATGTGAAGGACCTCTTCAAGGAGAACTACAAACCACTGCTCAAGGAAATCAAAGAGGATACAAACAAATGGAAGAACATTCCATGCTCATGGGTTGGAAGAATCAATATCGTGAAAATGGCCATACTGCCCAAAGTAATTTATAGATTCAATGCCATCCCCATCAAGCTACCAATGACTTTCTTCACAGAATTGGAAAAAACTACTTTAAAGTTCATATGGAACCAAAAAAGAGCCCGCATTGCCAAGTCAATCCTAAGCCAAAAGAACAAAGCTGGAGGCATCACGCTACCTGACTTCAAACTATACTACAAGGCTACAGTAACCAAAACAGCATGGTACTGGTACCACAACAGAGATATAGATCAATGGAACAGAACAGAGCCCTCAGAAATGATGCCGCATATCTACAACTATTTGATCTTTGACAAACCTGACAAAAACAAGAAATGGGGAAAGGATTCCCTATTTAATAAATGGTGCTGGGAAAACTGGCTAGCCATATGTAGAAAGCTGAAACTGGATCCCTTCCTTACACCTTATACAAAAATTAATTCAAGATGGATTAAAGACTTAAATGTTAGACCTAAAACCATTAAAATCCTACAAGAAAACCTAGGCAAAACACCATTCATGTTGTTTTAAGCCCCTAAATCTGTGGTGATGTTTTATATCAACATTAAGAAATGAATACAGAGTGATATTCTCAGATTTATGTTTTCAAAAGATCACTCAGGCAACAATGTAGAGAAGAGGCTAGAAACAGCAAGGTTGGAGAAGGGTGACCAAATAGGAGGCTCTTATAAGAAATGAGATTAGAGAATTAAGGTATCCTGGGCTGGAGTGGCAGCCATGGGGATAGAAGAAGCAGATACATCCAAGAGGTATATAGCAAGGAGACATGGCCGATTTGATGACTGATTGGAAAGAAGGTAAGAGTTAAGAATGACTTTCATGTATCTAGCTTGCATAAAGAGGGTGGATGTGGAGCTATTCACTGAAACCAGGAGGAACTGATTTAGAAAAGAAGATGGCAGCCAGGCACAGTGGTTCACGCCTGTAATCCCAGCACTTTGGGAGGCCGAGGCGGGTGGATCACTCCTGACCTGAGGTCAGCAGTTGGAGACCAGCCTGGCCAACATGGAGAGAATCCCATCTCTACTAAAAATACAAAAATTAGTCGGGTGCGGTGGTGGGTGCCTGTTTTCTCAGCTACTCGGGAGGCTGAGGCAAGAGAATCACTTGAACCTGGGAGGCAGAGGTTGTAGGGAGCTGAGATTGCACCATTGCACTCCAGTGTAGGTGACAGCAAGACTCCGTCTAAAAAAAAAAAAAAAAAAAAAAGGCACAATTTGGGCACATTAAGTTTCAGGTGATTGAGGAACACCTAACAAATGCTCTTATTCCATTCAAACTGCTATAAAAAAATTACCACAAGCTGAGTGGCTTATAAACAAGAGAAATTTATTTTCTGCTGGGCAGATTCAATGTCTGGTAAGAGCCCACTTTCTGACTCATAGATGGCAACTTCTTGCTGTATCTTCACATGGTAGAAGGGGCAAGGAGTCTCTCTTGAGCTTCTCTTATAAAGGCACTGATCCCATTCATGAGGTCTCTGCTGTCCTGGTGTAACCACCCCCCAAAGGCCCCACATCCTAATACTATCACCTCGAAGGTGAGGACTTCAACATATGAATTTTGGAGAAGCACAACATGTAGATCACAGCAAATGCTCAGAAAGTGATAAGATATTTGAGTCCAAAGGTCTGAAGAGATATTTAGGCATGAGATGTAAATTTGGAAGTCATGAATATGTGAATAATAATCATAAAACCATGAAACTGGGTAAGTCATATAATAAGGAAATTCAGGATAAAAGGACAACCCAGAACATATCTTTGAAGAGCCATAGCATTTAGGAAATAAGCAAAGGAAGAGAAATATATTTAAAAGACTCAGAAGGAAACCACAAAGACGTAGGAAGAAAATCAGGAGATTGTGTAATCACAGAAGCAAAGAAAGGCAGTAATTCAATAATGACAGATATTCAGCAGTATCAAAAAAATTGTGGATATTTCCCTTATTCAAATAAGAGAATTAATGTGTCCATTACATTTAACAATATGCCTGTTGTTGACTGTGTTAGGTTGGGTTCTCCAGAAACAGACATCGAGGCAAGGACTTATGTGCCAGTAATTTATTAAGAATGTGCTTCCAAGCCTGGGCAACATAGTGAAACCCCGTGTCTACCAAAAACATAAAAATTAGCTAAGTGTGGTGGCAGAGGCCTGTAGTATCAGCTACTTGGGAGGCTGAGGTGAGAGGATTGCTTGAGCCCAGGAGGTAGAGGTTGCAGTGAGCCGAAATCACACCACCACACTCCAGCCTAGGCAACAGAGTGAGACCTTGTCTCAAAAAACAAAAAAAGAAAAAGAGAAAAAGAATCTGCTTCCAGAAACCAGGAGAGCAGTGAGAAAAGGACAGAGAAGTGAAACCAGTGTGATTTCAGGTGAAGCTGTGTGGAAGGTAACTTCAACTAATCTTGCAAAGGAATTCTAGAGTTGAAGTTATATTCAGGTTTTTGCCAAATCAATGTGAAAGAGCTAGGCTTTCATACCTTCACACCATACAGTCATTTAAGGGCTGCCAGGCATTTTGGGTACTCTGTGTTTAAGAACAAAGGGCTCTAACAGCCTGAAGGTAGGCATAGAAAAAGAGTCCAGGTGTGGGCCATTAGGCACACAGACCAGCAAAAGGTGCACACCGAAAGGTAAAAGGGATCCAAGACGATCTGTACAGAGAACCAACAAGATCTGCTCCAGTGACCTTGACAAGAGCAGTCTCAGCACAGTACTGGGCACAGAAATAAGACTGCAGCACATTGAGATGTAGTGATGAAGAGAAGATAGTGAGCGTAGGAAATTTGTTTTTCAACAGGTTTGGCTATGAATAGAGAAGTGATATAGTGGTAGCTGGAGAAGATGAAGTCCAGGGAGAGGTTTTACAAATATGGGAGAGACATGAGGAAGTTTAAATCCTCTTAGAAGAAGGCCATAGAGAGAAAAATAATGAAGATACAGGGCATAAGTGCAAGGATGGGATCCAGGGAACAGATGGAGGAATTAGCTAGAGAATACCACTTCTGGCTTAAACAAAGAGAGTGAAAAGTAGATGAGTATAAATGCATATTTGGTAGCAGAAAGTTTAAAAAGATATCAATGGTTGGAGCTTGACCAACGTAACATGATTAAATGACTTCATATTCTTGGCCCTTACGTATTACACTAAATGGCAGGTATAGGTAGACCAACAAGATGTTGCTGTTAACAAGAAAAGGATAGTTAAAAATGGCCTCTTTCTGCCTTTCCCAATACTAAATACACAGGAATATATATATTTAAAAAAGAATACACTGGACAACATTGGACAGGCAGAGTCACAGTCAACATAACACCAGAATTTTGAAGGATTACACTAATTAAAGGTATTTGGAATTGGACTGAAGAAAACCTACTCAGGTAGTAAATGCCTTCTAGATTTGAATGCACCACTTTCATCTAGACTACCAGAACACAAGCTAGGGTAGTCAGGCAAGTGGAGGTATGGAAGACAGACCAAGCTGAAAGCAACCAAAAACTGGACAAAGAGTAGTACATATAAACTATCCTTCCACCTACAGATTTAAGAAGAAAACTCCACCACCATGCCAGCGGACAAACAGCCAGGTTGCAAAGGCAACCTTCTTTTCCTTTTTATTTTTCATTTTCTTTTATTATTATACTTTAAGTTCTAGGGTACATGTACACAACGTGCAGGTTAGTTATATATGTATACATGTGCCATGTTGGTGTGCTGCACCTGTTAACTCCTCATTTACATTAGGTATATCTCCTAATGCTATCCCTCCCCAGCCCCCCACCCCATGACAGACATCAGTGTGTGATGTTCCCCACTCTGTGTCCAAGTGTTCTCATTGTTCAATTCCCACCTATGAGTGAGAACATGCAGTGTTTGGTTTTCTGTCCTTGCGATAGTTTGCTCAGAATGATGGTTTCTAGCTTCATCCATGTCCCTACAAAGGACATGAACTTATCCTTTTTTATGGCTGCATAGTAGTCCATGGTATATATGTGCTACATTTTCTTAATCCAGTCTATCATTGTTGGACATCTGGATTGGTTCCAAGTCTTTGCTATTGTGAATAGTACTGCAGTAAACATACATGTGCATGTGTCTTTACAGCAGCATGGTTTACAATCCTTTGGGTATATACCCAGTAATGGGATGGCTGGGTCAAATGGTATTTCTAGTTCTAGATCTTTGAGGAATCACCACACTGTCTTCCACAATGGTTGAACTCGTTTACAGTCCCACCAACAGTGTAAAAGCATTCTTATTTCTCCACATCCTCTCCAGCACCTGTTGTTTCCTGACTTTTTAAAGATTTCCATTCTAACTGATGTGAGATGGTATCTCATTGTGGTTTTGATTTGCATTTCTCTGATGGCCAGTGATGATGAGCATTTTTTCATATGTCTGTCGGCTGCAGAAATGTCTTCTTTTGCGAAGTATCTGTTCATATCCTTTGCCCACTGTTTGATGGGGTTGTTTGATTTTTTCCTGTAAATTTGTTTAAGTTCTTTGTAGATTTTGGATATTAGCCCTTTATCAGACGGGTATATTGTAAAATTTTCTCCCATTCTGTAGGTTGCCTGTTCACTCTGATGGTAGTTTCTTTTGCTGTGCAGAAGCTCTTTAGTTTAATTAGATCCCATTTGTCAATTTTGGCTTTTGTTGCCATTGCTTTTAGTGTTTTAGACATGAAGTCCTTGCCCATGCCTATGTCCTGAATGGTATTGCCTAGGTTTTCTTCTAGGGTTTTTATGGTTTTAGGTCTGACATTTAAGTCTTTAATCCATCTTGAATTAATTTTTGTATAAGGTGTAAGGAAGGGATCTGGTTTCAGCTTTCTACATATGGCTAGCCAGTTTTCCCAGCACCATTTATTAAATAGAGAATCCTTCTCCAATTTCTTGTTTTTGTCAGGTTTGTCAAAGATTAGATGGTTGTAGATGTGTGGTATTATTTCCGAGGGCTCTATTCTGTTCCATTGGTCTATATCTCTGTTTTGGCACGAGTATCATGCTGTTTTGGTTACTGTAGCCTTGTAGTATAGTTTGAAGTCAGGTAGCATGATGTCTCCAGCTTTGTTCTTTTCTCTTAGGATTGTCTGGGCAATGTGGGCTCTTTTTTGGTTCCGTATGAACTTTAAAGTAGTTTTTTCCAATTCTGTGAAGAAAGTCATTGGTAGCTTGAAGGGGATGGCACTGAATCTATAAAATACCTTGGGCAGTATGGCAATTTTCACAATATTGATTCTTCCTATCCATGAGCATGGAATGTTCTTCCATTTGTTTGTGTCCTCTTTTATTTTGTTGAGCACTGGTTTGTAGTTCTCCTGGAAGAGGTCCTTCACATCCCTTGTAAGTTGGATTCCTAGGTATTTTCTTCTCTTTGAAACAATTGTGAATGGGAGTTCACTCATGATTTGGCTCTCTGTTTGTCTGTTATTGGTGTTTAGGAATGCTTGTGATTTTTGCACATTGATTTTTTATCCAGAGACTTTGCTGAAGTTGCTTATCAGCTTAAGGAGATTTTGGGCTGAGATGATGGGGTTTTCTAAGTAAACAATCACGACATCTGCAAACAGGGACAATTTGACTTCCTCTTTTCCTAATTGAATACCCTTTATTTCTTTCTTTTGCCTGCTTGCCATGGGCAGAACTTCCAACACTATGTTGAATAGGAGTGGTGAGAGAGGGCATCCTTGTCTTGTGGCAGGTTTCAAAGGGAATGCTTCCGGTTTTTGCCCATTCAGTATGATATTGGCTGTGGGTTTGTAATAAATAGCTCTTATTATTTTGAGATATGTTCCATCAATACATAGTTTATTGAGAGTTTTTAGCATGAAGGGCTGTTGAATTTTGCTGAAGGCCTTTTCTGCATCTATTGAGATAATCATGAGTTTTTGTCTTTGGTTCTGTTTATGTGATAGATTACGTATATTGATTCAAGGTATGTTGAACCAGCCTTGCATCCCAGGGAGAAAGCCGACTTGATTGTGGTGGATAAGATTTTTGATGTGCTGCTGGATTCGGTTTGCCAGTATTTTATTGAGGATTTTTGCATCAATGTTCATCAGGAATATTGGTCTAAAATTCTCTTTTTTTATTGTGTCTCTGCCAGGCTTTGGTATCAGGATGACGCTGGCCTCATAAAATGAGTTAGGGAGTATTCCCTCTTTTTCTATTGATTGGAATAGTTTCAGAAGCAATGGTACCAGCTCCTCTTTGTACCTCTGGTAGAATTTGGCTATGAATCCATATGGTCCTGGACTTTTTTGGTTGGTAGGCTATTACTTATTGCCTTAATTTCAGAACCTGTTATTGGTCTATTCAGGGATTCAACTTCTTCTTGGTTTAGTCTTGGGAGGCTGTATGTCTCCAGGAATTTATCCATTTCTTCTAGATTTTCTAGTTTATTTGCATAGAGGTGTTTATAGTATTCTCTGCTGATAGTTTGCATTCCTGTGGGATTGGTGGTAATATCCACTTTATCATTTTTTATTGCATCTATTTGATTCTTCTCTCTTTTCTTCTTTATTAATCTTGCTAGTGTTCTATCAATTTTGTTGATCTTTAAATTCAAGATGGATTAAAGACTTACATGTTAGACCTAAAACTATAAAAACTCTAGAAGAAAACCTAGGCAATACCATTCAGGACATAGGCATGGGCAAGGACTTCATGTCTAAAACACTAAAAGCAATGGCAACAAAAGCCAAAATTGACAAATGGGATCTAATTAAACTAAAGAGCTTCTGCACAGCAAAATAAACTACCATCAGAGTGAACAGGCAACCTACAAAATGGGAGAAAATTTTCACAACCTACTCATCTGACAAAGGGCTAATATCCAGAATCTACAACGGACTCAAACAAATTTACAAGAAAAAAACAAATAACCCCATCAAAAAGTGGGCAAAGGACATGAACAGACACTTCTCAAAAGAAGACATTTATGCAGCCAAAAAACATACGCAAAAATGCTCATCATCACTGGCCATCAGAGAAATGCAAATCAAAACCACAATGAGATACCACCTCACACCAGTTAGAATGGCCATCATTAAAAAGTCAGGAAACAACAGGTGCTGGAGAAGATGTGGAAAAATAGGAACACTTTTACACTGTTGGTGGGACTGTAAACTAGTTCAACCATTGTGGAAATCAGTGTGGCGATTCCTCAGGGATCTAGAACTAGAAATACCATTTGACCCAGCCATCCCATTACTGGGTATATAACCAAAGGACTACAAATCAGGCTGCTATAAAGACACATGCACACGTATGTTTATTGCGGCACTATTCACAATAGCAAAGACTTAGAACCAACCTAAATGTCCAACAACGATAGACTGGATTAAGAAAATGTGGCACATATACACCATGGACTACTAGGCAGCCATAAAAAATGGTGAGTTCATGTCCTTTGTAGGGACATAGATGAAACTGGAAACCATCATTCTCAGTAAACTATCGCAAGGACAAAAAACCAAACACCGCATGTTCTCACTCATAGGTGGGAATTGAACAATGAGAACTCATGGACACAGGAAGGGGAACATCACACTCTGGGGACTGTTGTGAGGTGGGGGGAGGGGGGAGGGACAGCATTAGGAGATATACCTAGTGCTAAATGATGAGTTAATGGGTGCAGGAAATCAACATGGCACATGGATACATATGTAACGAACCTGCACATTGTGCACATGTACCCTAAAACCTAAAGTATAATAATAAAAAATAAAAATAAATAAATAAATAAATAAATAAAGGCCAAAAATGACAAACTACAGCTAACTGGAGAAAAGTTGAAAGCTTTTCCTCTAAGATCTGAAACAAGACACAGATGCCAATTTTCACCACTTTTATTCAACATAGTACTAAAGTCCTAGCCACAGAAATTAGGCAAAAGAAATAAATAAAAGGGATCTAAATTGGAAAGAAGGAAGTCAAATTGTTTCTATTTGCAGTTGACATGATTTTATACATAGATTTTATATAAAGGTTCAACCAAAAAGCTCTAAGAAGTGATAAATAAATTCAGTAAAGTTGCAGGATGCAGCATCAACCAAAAATATCAGTAGCATTTCTTTTTTTTAATAACTTTTATTTTAAGTTCAGGGGTACATGTGCAGGTTTGTTACATAGGTAAACTTGTGTCATGGGAGTTTGTTGCACAAATTATTTCATCACCCAAGTACTTATTTGTTCTATTGGCTGCAGGGTGACTATTGTTAATATTGCATATTTCAAAATAATTAGAGGAGAGGATTTTAAAAGTCCTTACCACAAACTAATGATCAATGTTTTAGATAATGAATATGCTGAATACCCTGATTCTATCATTACTGAATATATGCATGTATTGAAACATCACGCTGTGCCCCATAAATATGTGCAATTATGTGACAATTAAAAGCAAAATAAAACTTTTCAAAAATAAAGATGGAAGAAACCTGGGTTGCTCAATCACTGACGGGTGACCAGAAAAAAAAAAAAAAAAAAAAAAACAAAAACAGCTCCTGGATTCATTGATTTTTTGAAGGGTTTTTTGTGTCTCTATCTCCTTCAGTTCTGCTCTGATCTTAGTTATTTCTTGCCTTCTGCTAGCTTTTGAATGTGTTTGCTCTTGCTTCTCTAGTTCTTTTAATTGTGATGTTAGGGTATCAATTTTATATCTTTCCTGCTTTCTCTTGTGGGCATTTAGTGCTATAAACTTCCCTCTACACACTGCTTTAAATGTGTGCCAGAGATTCTGGTATGTCTTGTCTTTGTTCTCATTGGTTTCAAAGAACATCTCTATTTCTGCCTTAATTTCATTATGTACCCAGCAGTCATTCAGGAGCAGGTTGTTCAGTTTCCATGTAGTTTAACAGTTTTCAGTGTGTTTCTTAATCCTGAGTTCTAGTTTGATTGCACTGTGGTCTGAGAGACAGTTTGTTATAATTTCTGTTCTTTTACATTTGCTGAGGAGTGCTTTACTTCCAACTATGTGGTCAATTTTGGAATAAGTGCGATGTGGTGCTGAGAAGAATGTATATTCTGTTGATTTGGGGTGGAGAGTTCTGTAGACATCTATTAGGTCTGCTTGGTGCAGAGCTGAGTTCAATTCCTGGATATCCTTGTTCACTTTCTGTCTCGATCTGTCTAATGTTGACAGTGGGGTGTTAAAGTCTCCCATTATTATTGTGTGGGAGTCTAAGTCTCTTTGTAGGTCTCTAAGGACTTGCTTTATGAATCTGGGTGCTCCTGTATTGGGTGCATATATATTTAGGAGAGTTAGCTCTCCTTGTTGAATTGATCCCTTTACCATTTATGTAATGGCCTTCTTTGTCTCTTTTGATCTTTGTTTGTTGCAAGTCTTTTTTATCAGAGACTAGGATTGCAACCCCTGCTTTTTTTTGTTTTCCATTTGCTTGGTAGATCTTCCTCCATCCTTTTACTGTGAGCCTATGTGTGTCTCTGCAACTGAGACGGGACTCCTGAATACAGCACACTGATGGGTCTTGACTCTTTATCCAACTTGTCAGTCTGTGTCTTTTAACTGGAGCATTTAGCCCGTTTACATTTAAGGTTAATATTGTTATGTGTGAATTTGATCCTGTCATTATGATGTTAGCTGGTTATTTTGCTCGTCAGTTGATGAAGTTTCTTCCTAGCATTGATGGTCTTTACAATTTGGCATGTTTTTGCAGTGGCTGGTACCAGTTGTTTCTTTCCATGTTTAGTGCTTCCTTCAGGAGCTCTTGTAAGGCAGGCCTGGTGGTGACAAAATCTCTCAGCATTTGTTTGTCCGTAAAGGATTTTATTTCTCCTTCACTTATGAAGCTTAGTTTGGCTGGATATGAAATTCTGGGTTGAAAATTCTTTTCTTTAAGAATGTTGAATATTGGCCCCTATTCTCTTCTGGCTTGTAGAGTTTCTGCCGAGAGATCCACTGTTAGTCTGATGGGCTTCCCTTTGTGGGTCACCTGACCTTTCTCTCTGGCTCCCCTTAACATTTTTTCCTTCATTTCAACTTTGGTGAATCTGACAATTATGTGTCTTGGTGTTGCTCTTCTGGAGGAGTATCTTTGTGGTGTTCTCTTTATTTCCTGAATTTGAATGTTGGCCTGCCTCAGTAGTTTGGAGAAGTTCTCCTAGATAATATCCTGAAGAGTGTTTTCCAACTTGGTTCCATTCTCCCTGTCACTTTCGGGTACACCAATCAGACATAGATTTGGTCTTTTCACATAGTCCCATATTTCTTGGAGGCTTTGTTTGTTTTTTTTTTTACTCTAAACTTGTCTTCTTGCTTCATTTCATTCATTTGATCTTCAATCACTGATAGCCTTTCTTCCACTTGATCAAATCGGCTACTGAAGCTTGTGCACGTGTCACGAAGTCCTCATGCCATGGTTTTCAGCTCCGTCAGGTCATTTAAGGACTTCTCTACACTGTTTGTTCTAGTTAGCCATATGTCTCATCTTTTTTCAATGTTTTTAGCTTCTTTGTGATGGGTTCAAACATCCTCCTTTAGCTCAGAGAAGTCTGTTATTACCGATCGTCTGAAGCCTTCTTCTCTCAACTCATCAATGTCATTCTCCTTCCAGCTTTGTTCCGTTGCTGGCGAGGAGTTGTGTTCCTTTGGAGGAGAAAAGGTGCTCTGATTTTTAGAATTTTCAGCTTTTCTGCTCTGGTTTCTCCCCATCTTTGTGGTTTTATCTACCTTTGGTCTTTGATGATGGTGGCGTACAGATGGGGTTTTGGTGTGGATGTCCTTTCTGTTTGTTAGTTTTCCTTCTATCAGTCAGGATCCTCAGCTGCAGGTCTGTTGGCGTTTGCTGGAAGTCCACTCCAGACCTTGTTTGCCTGGGTATCACCAGCAGAGGCTGAGGAACAGCAAATATTGCAGAACGGCAGATGTTGCTGCCTGATCCTTCCTCTGGAAGCTTTGTCTCAGAGGGGCATCTGGCCATATGAAGTGTCAGTCGGCCCCTACTGGGAGATGCCTCCCAGTTAGGCTACTCACAGGTCAGGGCCCCACTTGAGGAGGCAGTCTGTCCATTCTCAGATCTCAATCTCCATGCTAGGAGAACCACCACTGTCTTAAAGCTGTCAGACAGGGATGTTTAAGTCTGCAAAAGTTTCTGCTGCCTTTTGTTCAGCTATGCCATGCCCCTAGAGGTGGAGTCTACAGAGGCAAGGCAGGCCTCCTTGAGCTGCAGTGGGCTCTACCCAGTTTGAGCTTCCTGGCCACTTTGTTTACCTACTCAAGCCTCAGCAATGGTGGATGCCCCTCCCCCAGCCTCGCTGCTGCCTTGCAGTTCAGTCTCAGACTGCTGTGCTAGCAGTGAGCGAGGCTCCATGGATGTGGGACGCTCCAAGCTAGGAGCGGGAAATAATCTCCTAGTGTGCCATTTGCTAAGGCAGTTGGAAAAGCACAGTATTAGGGTGGGAGTGTCCCAATTTTCCAGGTACTGTCTGTCATGGCTTCCCTTTGCTGGGAAAGGGAATTCCCCGACCCCTTGCACTTCCCAGGTGAGGCGATGCCCTGCCCTGCTCCATGGGCTGCATCCACTGTCTGAGAAGCCCCAGTGAGATGAACCCGGCACCTCAGTTGGAAATGCAGAAATCACCCATCTTCTGTGTCGCTCAAGCTGGGAGCTGCAGACTGGAGCTGTTCCTATTCGGCCATCTTGGAACCTCCCCTCTTTTCCTTTTTTTAAAAAAATCATTTTGGATTTATGGGGTACATGTGCAGGTTTGTTGCATAGATACATTGTGTGATGCTGAAGTTTGGGCTTTGACTGAATCCAGCACTCAGATAGTAAACATAGTACCTAATAGTTTTGAACCCTTGCCCCACTCCTCTCCCCTTTTGGAGTCCCCAATAGCTATTGTTCCCATATTTATATCCCCATGTGTACCCAATGTTTAGGTCCCACATATAAGTGAGAACATGCAATATTTGGTTTTCTGTTTCTGCGTTCATTCGCTTAGAATAATGGCCTCCAGCTACATCCATGCTGCCAAAAAGAACATGATTTCATTCTTTTTATGACAGCATAGTATATGTACCAAATTTTCTTCACCCAGTCCATTGTCGATGGGCACCTGGGTTTATTCCATGTCTTTGATACCGTGAATAATGTTGCAATAAACATGCAGGTGCAGGTGTCTTTTTGGGAGAACAATTTATTTACGTGTGGGTATATATCCAGTAATGGTATTGCTGGGTTGAATGGTAATTCTATTTTTAGTTCTCTGAGAAATCTCCAAACTGCTTTCCACAGAGGCTGAACTAATTTACAATCCTAAGAACAATGTATGAGCATTTCCTTCTCTCTGCAGACTTGCCAACATCTGTTATTTTTTGACTTTTTAATAATAGCTATTCCAACTGGCGTGAGATGGTATCTCATTGTGGTTTTGATTTGTACTTTTCTGAGGATTAGTGACATTGAGCATTTTTTCATATGTTTATTGGTCACTTGTATGTCTTTCTTTTGAGAAGCATCAGGGCAATTTTCTTATTCAAATAAGGGAACGAATATGCCCATTAAATTTAACAATATGGACAGTGGGTGTTAAAGTCTCCCACTATTATTGTGTGGGAGTCTAAGTCTCTTTGCAGGTCTCTAAGAACTTCTTTTATGAATCTGGGTGCTCCTGTATTGGGTGCACGTATATTGAGGATAGTTAGCTCTTCTTGTTGTATTGATCCCTTTACCATTATGTAATGCCCTTCTTTGTCTCTTTTGATCTTTGTTGGTTTAAAGTCCCTTTTATCAGGGACTAGGATTGCAATCCCTGCTTTTTTCTTTTTTTCTTTTTTTTTTTCTTGCTTTCCATTTTCTTGGTAAATATTCCTCCATCCTTTTATTTTGAGCCTCTGTGTGTCTTTGCATATGAGATAGGTCTCCTGAATACAGCACACTGATGGGTTTTGACTCAATATTGGCCCCCACTCTCTTCTTGCTTGTAGAGTTTCTGCAGAGAGATCTGCTGTTAGTCTCATGGGCTTCCCTTTGTAAATAACCTGACCTTTCTCTCTGGCTGCCCTTAAAATTTTTTTCTTTCATTCCAACCTTGGTCAATCTGACAACAATGAGACAGAAAATTAACAAGGATATTCAGGACATGAACTCAGCTCTGAACCAAGTGGACCTAATAGATATCTACAGAACTCTCTACCCCAAATCAAGAGAATATACATTCTTCTCAGCACCACATAGCACTTATTCTAAAATCGACCACATAATTGGAAGTAAAACACTCTTCAGCAAATGGAACAGAATGGAAATCATAACAGTCTCTCAGACCACAGTGCAATCAAATTAGAACTCAGGATTAAGAAACTCACTCAAAACTGCACAACTGCATGGAAAGTAAACAACCTCCTCCTGAATGACTACTGGGTAAATAACAAAATTAAGGCAGAAATAAAGAAGTACTTTGAAACCAGTGAAAACAAAGAGACAAGGTACCAGAATCTCTGGGACACAGCTAAACCAGGGTTAAGAGGGAAATTTATAGCACTAAATGCCCACATCAGAGAGTGGAAAAGATCTAAAATCGACACCCTAACATCACAATTAAAAGAATTGGAGAAGCAAGAGCAAACAAGTTCAAAAGCTAGCAAAAGACAAGAAATAACTAAGATCAGAGCAGAACTGAAGGGGACAGAGACATGAAAAACCCTTCGAAAACTGCATGAACCCTGGAGCTGGTTTTTTGAAAAGATTAACAAAATAGATAGACCACTATGCAGACTAATAAAGAATAAAAGGGAGAAGAATCAAATAGACACAATAAAAAATGATAAAGGGGATCTCACCACTGATCCCACAGAAATACAAACTACCATCACAGAATACTAGAAACACCTCTATGCAAATAAACTAGAAAATCTAGAAGAAATGGATAAATTCCTGGACACCTACACCCTCCCAAGACTAAACCAGAAAGAAGTTGAATCTGTGAATAGACCACTAACAAGTTCTGAAATTGAGGAAGTAATTAATAGCCCACCAACCAAAAAATGCTCAGGACCAGACGGATTCACAGCCAAATTCTACCAGAGGTACAAAGAAGAGCTGGTACCATTCCTTCTGAAACTATTCCAAACAATAGAATAAGAGGGATTCCTCCCTAACTCATTTTATGAGGGCAGTATCATCCTGATTCCAAAACCTGGCAGAGACACAATAAAAAAAGAAAATTTCAGGCCAATATCCCTAATGAACATCGATGCGAAAATCCTCAGTAAAATACTGGCAAACCGAATCCAGCAGCACATCAAAAAGCTTATCCACCACAATCAAGTTGGCTTTATCCCTGGGATGGAAGGCTAGTTCAACATATGCAAATCAATAAACGTAATCTGTCACATAAACAGAACCAATGACAAAAATCACACGATTATCTCAATACGTGCAGAAAAGGCCTTCGATAAAATTCAACACCCTTCATGCTAAAAAACTGTCAATAAACTAGGTATTGATGGAACATATCTCAAAATAATAAGAGCTATGCTGGGCGCGGTGGCTCACGCCTGTAATCCCAGCACTTTGGGAGGCCGAGGCGGGCAGATCATGAAGTCAGGAGATCGAGACCATCCTGGCTAACATGGTGAAAACCCGTCTCTATTAAAAATACAAAAAATTAGCCGGGCGAGGTGGCGGGCGCCTGTAGTCCCAGCTACTTGGGAGGCTGAGGCAGGAGAATGGCGTGAACCCCGGGGGGGCGGAGCCTGCAGTGAGCAGAGATTGCGCCACTGCACTCCAGCCTGGGCGACAGCGAGACTCTGTCTCAAAAAAAAAAAATAATAATAATGAGAGCTATTTATGACAAACCTACAGCCAATATCATACTGAATGGGCAAAAACTGGAAGCATTCCCTTTGAAAACTGGCACAAGATAAGGATGTCCTTTCTCACCACTGCTATTCAACATAGTGTTGGAAGTTCTGGCCAGGGCAATCAGGCAAGAGAAAGAAATAAAGGGTATTCAAATAGAAAGAGAGAAAGTCAAAATGTCTCTGTCTGCAGATGACATGATTATATACTTAGAAAACCCCATTGTCTCAGCCCAAAAACTCCTTAAGCTGACAAGCAACTTCAGCAAAGTCTCAGGACACAAAATTAATGTGCAAAAATCACAAGCATTCCTATACACTAATAATAGACAAGCAGAGAGCCAAATCATGAGTGAACTCCCATTCACAACTGCTATGAAGAAAATAAAATACCTAGGAATACAACTTAAAGGGAAGTGAAGGACCTCTTCAATGAGAACTACGAAAAGAACTCAAGGAAATAAGAGAGGACACAAACAAATGGAAAAACATTCCATGCTCATGGATAGGAAGAATCAATATTGTGAAAATGGCCATACTGCCCAAAGTAATTTATAGATTCAATGTTATTCCCATCTAGCTACCATTGACTTTCTTCACAGAACTAGAAAAAAACTACTTTAAATTTCATATGGAATGAAAAAAGAGATCATAAAGTCAAAACAATCCTAAGCAAAAAAAAAAAAAAAAAAAACAAAGCTGAAGGTATTATGCTACCTGACTTCAAACTACTACAAGGCTACAGTAACTAAAACAGTATGGTACTGGTACCAAAACAGATATATAGACCAATGGAACAGAACAGAGACCTCAGAAATAACACCACATATCTAGAACCATCTGATGTTCGACAAACCTAACAAAAACAAGCAATGGGGAAAGGATTCCCTATTTAATAAATGGTGCTGGGAAAACTGGCTAGACATATGCAGAAAGCTGAAACTGGATCCCTTCCTTATACCTTATACAAAAATTAACTCAAGATGGATTAAAGACTTAAATGTAAGACCTAAAACCATACAAACCCTAGAAGAAAACCTAGGCAATACCATTTAGGACATAGGCATAGGCAAAGACTTCATGACTAAAACACCAAAAGCAATGGCAACAAAAGCCAAAATTGACAAGTGCGATCTAATTAAACTAAAGCGCTTCTGCTCAGCAAAAGAAACTATCATCAGAGTGAACAGGCAACCTACAGAATGGGAGAAAATTTTTGCAATCTACCCATCTGACAGCTCTAAAATCCAGAATCCACAAGGAACTTAAAGAAATTTACAAGAAAAAAACAACCCCATCAAAAAGTGGGCAGAGGATATGAACAGATACTTCTCAAAAGAAGACATTTGTGCGGCCAACAAACATGAAAAAAAGCTCATCACCACTGGTCATTAGAGATACGCAAATCAAAACCACAATGAGATACCAGCTCACGCCAGTTAGAATGTCAATCATTAAAAAGTAAGGAAACAACAGATGCTGGAGAGGATGTGGAGAAATAGGAACACTTTTACACTGTTGGTGGGAGTGTAAGTTAGTTCAACCATTGTGGAAGACAGTGTGGTGATTCCTCAAGGATCTAGAACCAGAAATAGCATTTGACCCAGCAATCCCATTACTGAGTATATACCAAAAAAATTATAAATCTTTCTACTATAAAGACACATGCAGATGTATGTTTACTGTAGCACTATTTACAATAGCAAAGGCTTGGAACCAACCCAAATGCCCACCAATGATAGATTGGATAAAGAAAATGTGGCACATATACACCATGGAATACTATGCAGCCGTAAAAAAGAATGAGTTCATGACATTTGCAGGGACATGGATGAAGCTGGAAACCATCATCATCCTCAGCAAACTAATGCAGGAACAGAAAACCAAACACTGCATGTTTTCACTCATAAGTGGGAGTTGAACAATGAGAATACATGGGCACAGGGAGGGGAACATCACACACTGGGGCCTGTCAGTGGGTGGAGGGAAAGGGGAGGGAGAGCATTAGGACAAATCCCTAATGCATGCAAGGCTTAAAACCTAGATGATGGGTTGATAGTTGCAGCAAACTACCATGGCACATGTATACCTACGTAAGAAACCTGCATATTCAGCACATTTCAGCACATGTATTTCAGAACTTAAAGAAAAAAAAATTAGCAATATGCCTGTTGGTGACTGTGTTAGGTTGAGTTCTCCAGAAACAGACCCTGAGGCAAGGGCAATTTTCTTATCCCATGTTATGGGTTGAATTGTGACCCCAAATGATACTGTGAAGTCCTAACTCTGGGTATCTGTTAGTGTGACCTTATTTGGAAATTTTATCTTTGCAAATGTTATCAAGTTAATGTGAGGTTATTAAGGTAGGTCTTAATACAATACGACTAGTGTCTTTATAAGAAGACAATGTGAAGACACACAGGGAGAAAACCATGGGACAACAGAAGCAGAGATTGCAATGACAAACTTGTGAGCCAAGGCCCATCATGGACTGACAGTGACCACCAAAAGCTAGAAAGGGGCAAAGGATTCTCCCCTATAGGTTTCAGAGGGAGCATGGCTTTTCTGACACCTTATTTTGAGTTTCTAGCTTCCAGAACTATAAGACAAAAACTTTCTGTTGTTTTAAACCATGGAGTATGTATCAGTTTTAAGAGCAGCCTAGGAAATTAATACATCCTATCAGTTGATAATTACCTAGTCTGGACAAATCTTCCCGTCTTTGAGGATTACCACGGAGAAAAAGAATGTAAGGTATCTATGAACAACAACAACAAATAACAGAAAAAAATGGAAAAGAAAAGCATACAGGAAATCAAAATATATTACATAATGTACCTCTGAAATTATTTACTACAGGACTCAGTAGAAAATTTCAGGAAAATATTTTTCATAAAAGAATACAAGAATTTACACCTTCACTACTTGTCTTTCAGAAACATGGAAAAATAACTAAGCCAATTGTATTTTTCAATAATTTGTATTTATAACATTAAATAATATTGATTTACCTGATTGAAGTCCAAAAAATAGTTCCTCATCTTGAAGTAGTTCTTGAACACAATCTAATCTCATGTTAATGGTTTCAATATCAACTAGAGGCTCTAATATATTAGAACGAAGTCGTCTACTCCCTCCAGGAGTCTTAGTATAATTTAGAACACCAAAGAGAGTGTGATTATTCCTTTCAAAACACAAGAAATGTCAGTAAGAATACAAAGAAAAATGCAAGAAATTTCATTTCACTTTGTAATTAAATAATCCTATAATCTACAGCAATGATTCTTAAACTTTACTGTGCATACAATTACATGAGTTTCTAATTCAGTAGGTCTAAGAAAAAGCATGAGGATCTACATTTTGGGCCAGGCACAGTGGCTTACACCTATAATCTCAACAACACTCTGGGAGGCCAAGGCAGGAGGAATGCTTGAACCCAGGAGTTCAAGACCAGCATGGACAACATAGTGAGACCCTGTGTCTACAAAAAACTAAAAATTAACTGGACATGGTGGCACAGGCCTTTAGTCCCAGTTACTGAGGAGGCTGAGATGGGAGGATTGCTTGAGCCCAGGAGGTCAAGCCTGCAGTGAACCATACTTGCACCACTGTATTCCAGTGTGGAGACAGAGTGAGATCTTGTCTCAAAAAAAAAAAATGTTTTTAGATATATTTTGATTTTTTGAAGGGTTTTTTTGTGTCTCTATTTCCTTCAGTTCTGCTCTGATCTTAGTTATTTCTTGCCTTCTGCTAGCATTTGAATGTGTTTGCTCTTGCTTCTCTAGTTCTTTTAATTGTGATGTTAGGGTATCAATTTTATATCTTTCCTGCTTTCTCTTGTGGGCATTTAGTGCTATAAACTTCCCTCTACACACTGCTTTAAATGTGTCCCAGAGATTCTGGTATGTTGTGTCTTTGTTCTCGTTGGCTTCAAAGAACATCTTTATTTCTGCCTTCACTTCGTTATGTACCCAGCAGTCATTCAGGAGCGGGTTGTTCAGTTTCCATGTAGTTGAGCGGTTTTGAGTGAGTTTCTTAATCCTGAGTTCTAGTTTGATTGCACTGTGGTCTGAGAGACAGTTTGGTATAATTTCTGTTCTTTTACATTTGCGGAACAGTGCTTTACTTCCAACTATGTGGTCAATTTTGGAATAGGTGTGGTGCTGAAACGAATGTATATTCTGTTGATTTGGGGTGGAGAGTTCTATAGATGTCTATTAGGTCCGCTTGGTGCAGAGCTCAGTTCAGTTCCTGGATATCCTTGTTAACTTTCTGTCTCATTGATCTGTCTAATGTTGACAGTTGGGTGTTAAAGTCTCCCACTATTATTTTGTGGGAGTCTAAGTCTCTTTGTAGGTATCTAAGGACTTGCTTTATGAATCTGGGTGCTCCTATATTGGGTGCATATATATTTAGGATAGTTAACTCTTCTTGTTGAATTGATCCCTTTACCATTATGTAATGACCTTCTTTGTCTCTTTTGATCTTTGTTGTGAATCCAGGAGCTGGTTTTTAAAAAGATCAACAAAACTGATAGATCGCTAGCAAGACTAATAAAGAAGAAAAGAGAGAAGAATCAAATAGATGCAATAAAAAATAATAAAGGGGATATCACTACCGATCCCACAGAAATACAAACTATCATCAGAGAATACTATAAACACCTCTACGCAAATAAACTAGAAAATCTAGAAGAAATGGATAAATTCCTCGACACATACACCCTCCCAAGACTAAACCAGGAAGAAGTTGAATCTGTGAATAGACCAATAACAGGCTCTGAAATTGAGGCAATAATTAATAGCTTACCAACCAAGAAAAGTCCAGGACCAGATGGATTCACAGCCAAATTCTACCAGAGATACAAGGAGGAGCTGGTACCATTCCTTCTGAAACATTCCAATCAATAGAAAAAGAGGGAATCCTCCCTAACTCATTTTATGAGGATATATTTTGAACAAGCTCCCAAATATGCTATTGGTCAATGAACTACACTTTAACAAGGATGAATAGAATCTCCTTGCACTTTATGACTTCTTTTATCGATCAGTTACAATATTCAGACTAATATAAAGTTTTCTAGTCTATTTATTCCATCCATAATAGCAAGATATTAATAATATATCCTTAAGGGAGGAGGGACTTTTATATTGTTAAAATAAGTATTTACTATAATCATCTTGTTCTGATGACAAGTACAAGACAATGTCATAATTCCTAGGTGATTTATAAAGAAATGAGCTATTCTAAAGAATGCTGGCCAGGCATGGTGGCGCATGCCTGTATTCCCAGCACTTTGGGAGGCAGAGGCAGGTGGATCACTTGAGGTTAGTTCAAGACCAGCCTGGCCAACACGGTGAAACCCCATCTCTACTGAAAAAAAAAAATACAAAAATTAGCCAGGTATAGTGGCAGGCATCTGTAATCCCAGCTTCTCAGGAGGCTGAGCCACGAGACTCACTTGAACTCCGGAGGTGGAGGTTGCAGTGAGCCGAGACTGTGGCACTGCACTCCAGCCTGGGCTACAAAGTGAGACTCTGTCTAAAACAAATAAACAAAAACAAAGAAACAAAAAAATGCATTTAGTTGGACTATTTATTCGACAACTTCATATAATACATGTAAAAAATCTGATTCATTTTAATATTCAACAAATTTTTTTTTTTTTTTGAGACGGAGTCTCGCTCTGTCACCCAGGCTGGAGTGCAGTGGCGCAATCTCGGCTCACTGCAAGCTCTGCCTCCCAGGTTCACGCCATTCTCCTGCCTCAGCCTCTCCGAGTAGCTGGGACTACAGGTGCCCGCCACCAAGCCCAGCTAATTTTTTGTATTTTTAGTAGAGACGGGGTTTCACCGTGGTCTACTCAAAACTCTATGCTAAACACTGGGCATACAAGATGGACATGATTCCTATCTCCATGGATCTTACAGCCTAATGGCGATTGCCAATAACTTTTTTTTTTTTTTTTTAGACAGAGTCTTGCTCTGTTGCACAGGCTGGAGTACAGTAGTACTATCTAGGCTCACTGCTACCTCTGCCTCCAGGGTTCAAGTGATTCTCATGGCTCAGCCTCCTGAGTAGCTGGGATTACAGGTGTGCCACTATGCTGGCTAAATTTTGTATTTGTGGTAAAGACAGGGTTTCACCATGGCGACCAGGCTGGTCTCAAACTCCTGGCCTCAAGTGATCCACCCATGTTGGCCTGCCCAGGGTGCTGGGATTATAGGCATAAGCCACCGCACCCAGCCATTGCCAATAACTTTTGTCAGTTTACTGGCCATGACTGAAGACAAGACAAAGAGCAAGGGGAAATAAACAATAAAAACAATAAACGCATAATCATATCAAAATAATTTTAGGTACAGAAACAGCTAAAAAAAAAAAAAAAAAAAAACAGGCTGGGCACGGTGGCTTACGCCTGTAATCCCAGCACTTTGGGATGCCGAGGGGGGCAGATCACGAGGTCAGGAGATCGAGACCATCTTGGCTAACATGGTGAAACCCTGTCCCTACTAAAAATACAAAAAAAAATTAGCTGGGCATGGTGGCAGGTGCCTGTAGTCCCAGCTACTTGGGAGGCTGAGGCAGGAGAATGGTGTGAACCTGGGAGGCAGAGCTTGCAGTGAGCTGAGATTGCACCACTGCACTCCAGCCTGGGCGACAGAGCGAGACTCCATCTCAAACAAACAAACAAACAAAAACAAAAAAAAAAACCAGGAATATACAGAGAAGGACCAGAGTGGTTGCTTTAGTTAGGCTGATTAAGAAAGACTTCCCTATGAATTTGACAGTAGAGTTGAGAACTGAATGATTAAAAAGAAGGCAGCAATGCAAAGATGATGATGGGATGGTAATCATGACAACAATAATGAGGACAGCTAACATAAAATGATACTTAGTAATGTACCCAGAATTGTTCCAAGCATTTTAAATGTATTAACTTGTTTAATTCTAATAACCATGTTATGAGATAGACCCTATTATTGGCCACATCATTTTACAACAGAAGTAACTTAAGTACAAGGAAATTAGGTAACTTGTCCCAGATTTCCAAGTAAGTAGCATAGCAGCAATTTAAGCTCAGGAAGTCTGGCTCCAGAACAAAAAAAGAAGATCAAGGTTAGTGGAGCTTTGCAAGTGGGGGTAAGAATAGAGGGAGATTCATGAAGAAGTTGATAGAGGCCAGGACATAGAAGTCCTTGTAGGCCAAAGAGTCTGGATTCTATTGTAAATGTAAGGAGAGCCACTGGAAGGTTTTCAGCAGAAGAGTTACAAGATCTGATTTCTGGATTAAAAGGATATCACGGTGTGACTACTATTAATATGTTGAGAATAAACTATAGGAGGGTAAGAAGAGGGCAGAAAGAAAAGCTAGGAGGGTATTATAGTAGTCTATGCTAAAGATGATAGAGGTTTGGGTTAGGGTAGTAGCCTTGGAAATGGTGAGAAGTGATCCAGAACCAGTATATACCCTGAAGGCTAGATCAAGAGGATTTTCCGATGAATCAAATCTGAGGTGTGAAAGGAGAGGAAACAAAAATGACTTTTAAGATTTAGTCATCATTCTACCAGATTTTTGTCATACCAATGTAAACAAATTTGTAGGGAACTACTCATATCAACTGGCTTGGCGGGGGGGGTCTCCCATCACATGTACAAAATTTTTTTTTTTTGAGAACTTATTTCTGCAGGAACAAAGGAGGTAAGGGGCACATATAAACCTCCCATTTGTTATAGAAATCAATAGATGTAATACTGCACTGAACAGGCAGCAAGCCTATGAAAGCACTGGAGCTATTCAGATAGTTCAGTACATAGAATATCCATCTTTTAACCTGAGGATTCTTTCATTTAAGTCTGTGAAAAGACTTTTCAGTTGTTCCTTTCAACTATAATACTAACTCCTGGAGATCTATCACTTAAGTATCTGTATCCCTAATATATAGCAGGAAGTCAAACAATGTTTGACAATGATAATGACAAATAATGATAAGGTATGAAACATGACAAGGTAAAACTGAATATAAAACACTTTGTAATAACTACCAGGCTTGGTCATTGACTTTCTATGCTATGATAACATAGAATAGCATAGAAAGTCAAAGACAGAGTATTTTTAACCTATAACCTAATGGATGTGAAGTGGTATCTAACTGTGGTTTTATTTGTAGTTCCCTAATGACTAGTAAAGTTGAGCATCTTTTCAGGTACTTACTGGCCATTTATTTACCTTCCTTGTGAAAATGTCTATTAAGTTCCTTTACCCAGTTCTGAACTGGGTTGTTTTTTGTTATTTAGTACAAATATCTTTTTAAAACTTGATTTTGGTGAAACATCTGACCAGTTCAGCAATAACAGTACAATGATTTACAACTTGCTTATTTAATATTTCTCTACCATTAGCTGGGCATGGCAGTGTGTGCCCATAGTTTCAGCTACTTGGGAGGATGAGGCAGGAGAATCATTTGAGCCCAGGAGTTTGAGATCAGCCTGGACAAAATAGCAAGACCCTACCTCTTAAATAAAATTCTTCATCAAATAATTCAAAGAAGTTTGAATTAGGCTGAGAGCAGTAGCTCACGGCTGTAATCCCAGCACTTTGGGAGGCCGAGGCAGGTGGATAATTTGAGATCAAGAATTTGAGACCAGTCTGGCCAATATGGTGAAACCCTGTCTCTACTAAAAATACAAAAATTAGCTAGGCATGGTGGCACATGCCTGTAGTCCCAGCTACTTGGGAGGCTGAGACAGAATTGCTTGAACCTAGGAGGCAGAGGTTGCAGTGAGCCGAGATCACACCACTGCACTCCAGCCTGGGCAACAAGAGCAAAACTCCATCTCAAAATTAAAAAAATAAATAAATAAATAAAAAATAAAAGAACTTTAAAGTAACTATTAACAGAAACTAAAATATAACGATATATTTTATAAGAATAAAATGGATGATCTTACCTACAGTCTTGATTATTAATTAACAATTCAAGGTTTTGGGCTGATGATGAATCTATCATGGCTGTCTGTTCACTACCCTGGAAACAAATCTTCAGCGATTTTGGTGCATAAACTGAATTTTGAATAAATTCAACATATTTTAACAAAGCTGCAACAGCTGCAAGGCAGTAATACCTAAAAGATGACCAATAATACATCACTATAAGTCTTTAATATAAAAAATTATCTATTTCCCCTTAATTTAAGAAAAATTATAAATATTTGCATAGCATTGCTTAAACTCAAAAGGAAAAGGTACACCAGGTATTTCATATTTTTGAAAACTAGGTAAATAACCTCTAAATCATAAAAATGAATGAAAATAAATAATTTGTTCAAGTCTGACACTTGAGGGACTTCAAATTCCGATAAATCCTGTGTTAGGAGATAACATTCAATCAAAGGTAATTTGCATCAATTTTTGATGTACCATTCTAAGTATTCAAATAATGTTGGGAATGTCTGATACTTTATTTATTTATTTATTTTGAGACAGGGTCTAGCTCTGTCATCCAGGCTGGGGTACGGTGGTGTGATCTCGGCTCACTGCAACCTCCACCTCCCAGGCTCAAGCAATACTCCTGCCTCAGCCTCCCAAGTAGCTAGGATGACAGTCATGCACCACCACACCCAGGTAATTTTTGTATCTTTGGTAGAGATGAGGTTTTGCCATGTTGCTGAGGCTAGTCTCAAACTCCTTGGCCTCCCGAAGTGCTGGGATTTCAGGCGCGAGTCACTGTGCCTAGCCTGGAAAAATCTGGTAATTTAATGGTAGAATCAGGTCTCAATGTACAGAGAAGTATATTATGATCTCAGTGAGAATAATGATTGTTATTAACTGAGTAAAAAGGTAATCCAACCTGGCTCAAAGAAAGTATCTATTTCATATGTTCTAGGAAATATGTGTTCCAAAAATATCATTCTCTGTCTCATGCTGAATCTTTTAGGAGTAAAGACAGAAAGAAACAGGAACACAGCTTTACCTGTGTTTCACTTCTACACCCTCACATTTCCAGTTTACTGTAGCTACTTGAGCCTTTCACTCCAAAGTAAAGTGAGCAGGAACCATTAGGTCAATAGCTTATGACTAATTTGGAGAAATTCTATATAAATTCAGTTAGCAATATATGCCTTGTGTATAAATTTTAATTAACTATTTCACTATTTCAATAATTACTATGTATTATGAACCAGGTAATTTTCCAGGTGGTAGGAATGCAGCAGAGAACAAAACAGACAAACGTCCCTGCCCTTGTGGAACTCACACTGGAGATTTATTTACTTTCCTTAAGTTATAACTTACTTGATATGATATTGGTAGCTGTGGGCTAGTAAAAAAATAAATAAATACATAACTTACTTGGACTGAACCTCCATTAGGACAGTGCTGAATTCTGCTATGCATAACTGTTCAATGTACTCTAATCCTTTTGTTTCATTGAAGTATTTCCTTTGGATAGTAGTGAAATTAACATTCTGAAAAGAAGTTTTAATTTCAAAATGAAGTTTGAAGTGCCATGCGCTTGCCCAAAACTGCTTTCTTAAACACATGCTAGGTAAGTGGCTTAAATATTGTATAAAAATTTCAACATTTAAATAAGAACTTTTCTTATTTATATAAAAAGAATGATTATCCTTGCTAAGTGAATTATAGTACAGTTTGTATCTCTTATTAGACCTTACTCTTATGAGATTTAATGGAATATGTTAGATACAATAATAAAAAATAAACATGACAGTCTATGCCTTTTAGTAATTTTTTGTATAGAAATAACGTTTCATAGTTTTATATTCATCTTTCCATAGTCTATCATAATTGAGAAAGGGTAGATTCTTATAATGCCCCAGGTGAAAAGATTAAAACACCAATTCTACCTATGATATACTATTTACATAAAGTGAATTGACTTTATTTAGAACAAAGAGAAAATTATAATCTTTTTGAGACAGAGTCTCACTCTGTTGCCCAGGCTGGAGTACAGCGGCATGATCATAGCTCACTACAAATTTGAACTCCAGGGTACAAGCAATCTGCTTGCTTCATACTCCTGAGTAGCTGGGACTACAGGCACACACCATTACATCTGGCTGGTTAATTTTCTTTTTTTTTTTTAAGCAGAGACAAGCTCTCACTATGTTGCCTAGGCTGGTGTCAAACTCCTGGGCTCAAGTGATTCTCCCACATTGGCCTCCCAAAATGCTGGAATTCTGGAATTACCAGTGAGACACCAGCACCCGGTTGATAATGGAACTTTTAAAAAGCATCAAGTTGTTAAGTGAAAGGTTTACCTCCTTTGAATAAAACTAATGGTTAAGAAAAGGTAATATGATATCAATGGACTATGTAAGAGCTGTTAATAATGAAAAAATATCATGACCAAGTAGGGACATATCTTATTAACTCCAGTTTTCATATAAATAAAATTCTGAAAAGTCAAGTAACTTTTCTGATATTATACAGTTGATCTGTGCCAAAGCTGAGACTCAAATTTAGATTTCTTTGAAGTCCATTTTCCTTATACTTCATATGGCTGTTGATTTAATGCAGGTCTTTTTTTTTTTCTTAAGAGAGGGGTCTCACTATGTTGCCCAGGCTAGACTTGAACTACTGGACTCAAGTGATCCTCCCACCCTGGCCTCCCAAGTACCTGGGACTACAGGCACATGTCACTACACCTGGCTAATGAAGGTCTTCTTATGGTAAGTGTAGTCATAATAGTAATAATGATAATAATATTGAATTTCCACTCTGCTTAGAATACTTTTACCTCAAATACCTCCATGGCTTGCTCCCTCACTCCATTCAGAACTTTGCCCAAATGTAACCTTATCAATGAGGCCATCTCTGATTACCCTACATAAAATATCAATTTTCTAGGAGGTCGGTATCTCCTATTGTCCCTAATTTACTGATGAAAAAACTGAAGCTCCAAGAAGTTAAGTGTCTTGCACTAGATCACTTAGAGTCAAGATTTGAAACCGGGACAATCTGACTTCTCTATTCTTAAGCACTATGCTATACTGCCTTACTATTCAAATGTACTGAAATTATGTTGTTTTTGCCTTTGGAGGACTTATCCCCCATTCCATGTGATTCTGGAAGCCCTAGCTATCATAGTATTCTGTGTCTCACAGCGAAAGGATTAGTCAATCATAGTGTATCTACCCCCAGAAATAGTGATTACTTTAACGTGTGAGAAACTGAACAAAGCGGGATCAGTCAGCATCCTTCCCTGGAATTCATACGTGGACAACAGAATAAAGAAATTGTTTTCCCTCTGGGTTAGCTAAGCTGAGATGACATCAGCCTTGAGCCATTAGCAATCATCTTCTTAAATCTCATAGAAGTAAACTATCTGCAGTAGAAAAAGGATGATATGGGGAATGAGAGTAGCGATAAAGATTCTCTCTTTGACCAAACTCTACCTGGGCTACTATGAGCCTTCTTCTCAACTAAGCCTCCATCCGGCCTATAAAGACTTGAACGAAACACTAACATTGTTTCTACCTGCTCAAAGCCACATCGCTAGGATGACCTTAGCCTCTCATAAAGTGCCAGCCTAAGAAAACTCAGGCTGCCAAAAAAAATTTACTGTTTATTCCACTTAACACCTAAAGATAGGGTCCCTGTCTCCTATCCTCTGTGGGAGAGTAGGAGCCTAACTTCGGTAAGTGCCAGTTAGCAAACACAGATTTTTTGTTGTTGTTGTTGTTCTTTTGAGATGGAGTCTTGCTCTGTCGCCCAGGCTGGAGTGCAGTGGCACAATCTCGGTTCGCTGCAACCTCCTTCTCCCAGGTTCAAGTGGTTCTCCTGCCTCACCTTCCCCAGTAGCTGGGACTACAGGCGCATGCCACCAGGCCTGGCTAATTTTTTTGTATTTTTAGTAGAGATGGGGTTTCACCGTGTTAGCCAGGATGGTCTCGATCTCCTGACCTTGTCATACACCCGCCTCAGCCTCCGAAAGTGCTGGGATTACGGGCATGAGCCACCGCACGCGGTCTTACTTTTTGTTATAGTAATTTTTCACTTCCCTGACTCTACTGAGCTTGTGCTTACTCCTCCTTACTCCCTTATTCTCCCATTAAAATGCCCAGTATAAACTGAAGTTCAATTCAGTCCACACTGGACTCTTTTCTCTGTTGCAACAGCATATTACTGATTAAAATATTTAGCTAGTGTTTGGCGTTATTTACCTTTGACAGTGGGAACAGGATCTGTTCAACCATTGACTTCCCAGTTACATAAGCCAATACATTTCCTTTTTTGCATAAGGTAGTTTACATTAGATTTCTCTTATTTATAACCAAAAGAACTATAAGGCCTAATCAGAACAACAACAAAACATGAAAGTTGGAAAGGTATGGATAAATAGGCGTAATGAAAAGAAGTATAAAGTTATAAATGAAAAAGAACAGATAAAGTGATTCGTCTAACAGACAACAGATTTAGAATAGGGACTACCTCTGGCAATGAGTCAAAGGCAGCTCATCTATACAGGATCTCTAAGAGTACCACGACAAATCTTATATGACTGCAGATGCTGAAGATATTAGGAACAGGAAAGGAACTCACTGGACTCCAAACCTCAGCTTGGTTCCAAATGTGTTAAAGTAAAAGATAAGTCTACAAACATAACAAAATATAGTATATTCTGAAAATAATTTGCACTCCTAAGGAATTATTCCAACTGCAATGCTGTCTACATGGTTTGGAGCCACAGCCGCCATTCTTGCTGGATAAGGTTCCACAGTGCTTACCCACCACAGTCCTACAGATGGACACTACAGTAGCAGGCTAATTGTAAGGCAGTACATGTTATCAGGGGAAGCTGAAACAATTCTGTAATACAAATTAGATTCCCTATAGAAAAAGGTACTTGCTGACAGGTGCTATCCCCTAAGAACTTCAATTTCAACTAGTCTGACAGCACAATAAGTAGTTTCCAGGAAACACATGTAAGGGAAACCTATGCTTTCTCTATGGGTCTGCCCCTTGTATACTCTGAGAAACGTCCTTATTACCTAAAACATTTTTTCTTTTGTTTAAAGTAGATCAGGGGTGCCAAATCAAATAAGTAAATTCCCTATCATTTTTATTATCTATATTAACAGTCCCTTAGATTAGGATTTGTATTTGGTGATTACTTTAGGACTCTAAATATAAAGTTACTAAAATTATTGTTCTTTATAATGATATTATTAAGTAAATTTTAAATAAAGTGATTAGGGCCGGGCATAGTGACTCACTCACGCCTGTAATCCCAGCACTTTGGGAGGCCGAGGCGGGCAGATCACTTGAGGTCAGGAGCTTGAAAATAGCCTGGCCAACATGGTGAAACCCCATCTCTACTAAAAATACAAAAATTAGCTGGGTGTGGTAACACACGCCTGTAGTGCCAGCTACTCGGGAGGCTGAGGCAGGAGAATCGCTCGAACTCGGGAGCTAGAAGTTGCAGTAAGATGAGATCATTCCATTGCACTCCAGCCTGGGTGACAGAGTGAAACTCTGTCTCAAAAAAATAAATAAATAATAAATAATAAATAAATAAATAAGTGATTAGATCTTGAATGTTACAAACAGTAAACATCACTTACCTTGAAATTTTCTGTGATCAGAGTGAACAACTTGGTGGAATTCCCCACAGCACAAGCAGTATTTGACATTATTATTTCCAAAGGTGATAAAATTTTAAGTTTAGTGATCACCTGAAATCATTTGAATAAATAATTTCTTAAATAAAGCTTAGGAAATAAAAAAGTTCCATATTTTTCTGAGATAAGTACTTAAAATTAATTCATAGATACACAAAATTATAATTGTCCTAATGATATATTTCAATTAAAATATGTTTCTAGCCAGGTGGGTTCACACCTGTAATCCCAGCACTTTGGGAGGCTGAGGCGGGCAGATCACTTGAGGCCAGGAGTTCGAGACCCACCTGGCCAACATGGTGAAACCCTGTCTCTACTAAAAAAAAAAAAAAAAATACAAAAATTACCCGAGCATGGTGGTGCATGCCTGTAATCCCAGCTACTCAGGAGGCTGAGGCATGAGAATTGTTTGAGCCCAGGAGGCAAAGGTTGCAGTAAGCTGAGATCGCACCAGGCACCTTTGCACTCCAGTCTAGGCGGCAGAGGGAAAATCTGTCTCAAAAACAAACAGACAAACAAACACCACCACCACCACTGCCAACAAAATATATACGTATATATATTTCTAATGGTAGTATATTAAACATATATCTCCTATATAACTACTAATATAAAATACTGTCATAAAATAGCCTATATTTTACTCACAATAGTTTCTAACAGCCGTAAGTTCAAAAATTAATTTGAACTTATCAAATATATATTCCCAAAATTGTTTTTAAATAAATTCTTACACTTAGTATTTTATCCATCTCCATGAAAAATATAAATACATCCAATAAGGGTAACTGTGGGCCAGGTGAGGTGGTTCACGCCTGTAATCTCAGCACTTTGGGAGGCCAAGGCGAGTGGATCACTTGAGGTCAGGAGTTCACAAACAGCTTGGCCAACATGGTGAAACCCTGTCTCTACTAAAAATACAAAAATTAGCCAGGCTTGGTGGTGCGCACCTGCAATCCCAGCTACTTGGGAGGCTGAGGCAGGAGAATTGCTTGAACACAGGAGGCAGAGGTCGCAGTGAGTCAAGATTGCACCACTGCACTCCAACCTGGAGTGACACATTGTCTCAAAAAAAAAAAAAAAAAAGGTAACTATGGCAATACAATCAGTATGGCCACACTGGTACACAGATTAAGTGTTGAAAAGTACATAAACACAGATGAGAAACATCTGCCTCATGCCTTAGCTTTTCATAAAAGAAGGTGTATTTCTTAAAACTATTCTAAACACAAATTCTCAATTTGTCTAACATTCCTGTTTTTTAAAAACTTTTTTCCTACTCTTTTGAAATTGTATAAAAGTATAAAATACTGACAGATGAAGTTAGTATGCAATAGTAGTATCATTAAGGTTGTTAGGTATAATAAAAAATTAATTATTAGGAAAGGGAAGTCTATATACCGGAGGACTATAAAGAGGAACTAAAGGAAGAGAATTAAAAAATAATGAAACACTAGAAATAAAACACTAGATCACATCTTCAAAATAATAATTGACTAGGCTCGATGGCTCATGCCTATAATTCTAGTACTTTGGGAACCCGAGGGGCAATTCAACTTCTGAGGGGGCAGGATCACTTGAGTCTAGGAGTTTGAGACTAGCTTGGGTAACAGAACAAGACCTCATCTATACAAAAAATATTTAAAAATCAGCTGTATGTGATGGTGTTTGCCTGTGGTCCCTGCTACTCAAGAGGCTGAGGTGGGAGGCTGCAGTGAATCATGATCATGCTACTGCACTTCAGCCTAGGCAAAAGAGCAAGACCTTTTAAAAATAAAATAAAATAATAATTGAGTTAAATAACATAGAAATTAGGAGTAAACTATCTCTACCTGATAGATCATGCAAATTCCCACGACAATAGGTGAGTGGCCCAAATGAATGAGTGATATAAAATGAAGGCAAAATAAGAAGTGAAGGCAAGAAGTTAAGAGGCTAAATTCTGACTGATCTAAGATACTAGTTTTCTTTACCTCTGAAAAAATAAAATTCAAATACAGTTCAGTGGAAATAATCCTCTGGAGTTAGCATTATCATGGGTTTGGGCCATAATCCTGAAAGACACAATCTCAAATGCCGTAATCCTGAATGTCGAAATCCCAAAAGAGCAAAATCCATAAAGTCTAAAAATCCCCAAAATCCCAATACCAAAAGACCAAAATCCCAAAAACACAGTTTTGGAAGAAATAACTTCAAAAACAATTTTAAAGATATTGATTTGCATTTTTAAAAGGGGATTTATTTGAGAAACATATAAAAACACAACAGCACACTTTATAGACCACTTTACGGAAGGCAATAATAACATATTTTTGCAAGCACAAACACTTAAGTGTACTAATGACAGTCACACAGGTATAATAACAGTTATGAGCAGACAAACTATATTCACAAAAAAATTAGTCAAAAAATAGAAATTAGTCAAAAAGCAAAATGTATAAATGCATATCACTATGGTTGGTAATTGTCTGCACCAAGCTTCATAAATATGGTCATCTGAAATACCACCAGGGACAACCTAAGTCTTTTGATGAGATAGATCAAAAACTTCTATGGGTCACCACATACACAGTTGCCTGAAGAGCTGAGATTTCAAGAAATAAATTTTATCTTTCATAAATAAATGATGTACAAAAAGGACATGTCTTCATTTATCAAAAAAATTTCAACATTTTTACATATATGCACAATGCTTACACACAGTCAATGTTGTGATAATGAACTTCTGTGGAGTCAAATTTCTGATGTCCAAGGCAGCAGCAGAAGAGTCTGTCCCAGCTCTCAGAGAGAGACCAATTCAACTTCTGTATTTGCTCAATCTGGGCCCTGGCCAATTGCAAGGTGCCCACCAACACTGAGGGCACATTTTCACCACCTGGTCCACTCAGACTCACACACTAATCTCCTCTAGAAACAACCTCACAGACACAGCCCAAATAATACTTTACTAGGTATTTTTTTAACACAGTCAAGTTGTCACCTATACTTAAATCCACAAGTCCATCCCTTGCCATTTTGGCACCCCTATGCATCTCCTTAAACCATACCTAATTTCCAAATAAAATAACAAGGTAGTAGTTCTGCCTAATATGATGTGTCTAACATGATGCAACTATCTTGTGTACAACCAAAAACACATTAATCCCTTCCCTAGAATTAAGCTTTCAGGATTTCAACATTAGGGATTTTGATCTTTCAAGATTTGAACATCGGGATTATGGCATTTGGGATTGTGTCTTTAAGGATTATGATCAGTACCACATTATCACATATATTACCTTTGGAATAAATCCAGAAATTATTAATTTGAAGATGTTAATTTTAGAAACTAATACTAACCATAGTTTATTCAAGTAACAGTAAAACACATTCTTTTTGGACAAAATATATTTAAAAAATAAAAATCAGATATAAGACAATTTTAATGCAGAGTATTTACATTGACATAATAATGAATAGCCTTTATTCTACCAAAAAGTAAACAAATTGGGAAGGCACTGACTTTAAAATCTAGATACTGCCTAACAGAGCAACCATTTTCTGGATTATTAATACTTACCTTTGCATATGTTGTGTTGTCTGCAAACTGGGATAGTATAATTTGGGGGTTTTTTAAATCAACACTTGCCATTCCTATTTCACCTCTGGCAAGTCCTCTCCCTTCTACAACAGCTACAATAATTGATGGGGAGTGTGCAGAAATCGCAGATGAGGATGAAGCTACAAATTTTTAAATAAAGAAAAGATATAAACATTGATAATAATCATTTCTATTTTTTAAATTTTTTTTTGTTTTGAGATGGAGTTTTGCTCTTGTTGCCTAGGCTGGCATGCAATGGCGTGATCTCAGCTCACCACAACTTACGCCTCCTAGTTGAGATTCAAGTGATTCTCCTGCCTCAGCCTCCCAAGTGGCTGGGATTACAGGCATGCGCCACCATGCCCAGCTAATTTTTGTATTTTTAGTAGAGACAGGGTTTCGCCATGTTAGTCAGGCTGGTCTCGAACTTCTGACCTCAGGTAATCCACCCGCCTCAGCTTCCCAAAGTGCTGGGATTACAGGCATGAGCCACCATACCCAGCCTGATAATAATCATTTCTAATTCTTTCACATAAGATCTTAAAACATATCTAGTCTAGGACATGGCTACTGTATTAACAGACAAGGAAATAACCATTTTTTTCTCATCAAAAAATAACTTTTCATTACTAGACCAAATAAAAATGTTAATTCTCAGAGTATTTTGCCAAAACTTGACTTCACAATTAGAAATAACAAATTTTAAATTGTCTTATTTTCTATGTTACTGGAATGGAGTCATAAAAGGACTTGGGGTCAGAAAACAGATTATTTACCTTATTCTGTCATTTAAAAGCTATTTGGAGGTTGGGCGTGGTGGCTCAACCCTGTAATCCCAGTACTTTGGGAGGCGGAGGTGGGTGGATCACCTGATGTCAGGAGTTTGAGACCAGCCTGTCCAACATGGCAAAACCCCATCTCTACTAAAAATACAAAAATTAGCTAGGTGTGGTGGCGTGCGCCTGTAATCCCAGCTACTGTGGAGGCTGAGGCAGGAGAATTGCTTGAAACTGGGAAGTGGAGGTTGCAGTGAGCCAAGATTGTGCCACTGTACTCCAGCCTGGGTGACAGAGTGAGACTCCGTCTCAAAAAAAAAAAAAAAATAAATAACAGCTATTTGGGGCTAGGCATGGCGGCTCACCTGCAATCCTGGTACTTGGGAGGGCCAAGGTGGGAGGATTACTTGAGCCCAGGAGTTTGAGACCAGCCTGGACAACATAACAAGATGTCAGCTCTACAAAAAAAAACCTGAAAAATAGCTGGGTGTGGTGGCATGTACCTCCACGGTCCCAGCTACTAAGGAAGCTGAGGTGGGAGGCTTGCTTGAGCCCAGAAGGTTGAGACTGCAGTGAGCTGTGTTCACGCCACTGCACTCCAGCCTGGGTGACAGAGCAAGAACTTCTCAAAAAAAAAAAAAAAAAAAAGATTAAGCATTATATAACTATGAATTCCAATTATGAGATACCTCTGTAATGTGGAAATTAAAATTATAATAAAATATCCAACATTTATAAGTGCTTACTAAGTGTCAAGAATGCTCTAAGTTCTTTAATTAGTTTAAATCACATAATTATTACAACAATCCTATCAAATAGACACCATTATTTTCTCCACTTAGTTATAAGGAGACTGAGGCATGAATGTAACTGGTAGAGACAGCATTTGCATCCAGGCAGTCTAGCTCCACAGCTGGTGCTATGAACCATTACATACATTACTGATTTTGAGATCTGTGCCTTACAAACTATGAATGCTCAGGTAAATTTTTTAAACTTTTAAAGCTACCATTTCTTTATCTATAAACTAGAAATACCAAACTTTTCCACAAGATTATTATAAGAATTAATGCAATCATATAGAAGTGTTTTATAAAGTATATAAAATTACTCAAATATAGGGCATATGAAAAAAGTCAGACTAAAAGCTTCTTTTTTCTTTGTTTTTTTTTTCCAGACTAAAAATTTCTAAAATTTTATTTTCAAAGAAGCAAACTAGTCTTTTGTTCCCTTGTCATCCTTTTAATTAACTCCTTTTCCTCCCTCTTTTCCCTCCCTGACCTGGATTCATTTCTTCTTCCATTCTTCTATTACAATGCCCACAAAAAGAGTATTTATGCTATCTGAGTCAGCAGTAAACTTAAGGATTCACTTAAAAATCTATGTGTTCAGGTCTCAGAAACCTTTTCCCCATGAATGTTATGTTATAAATGGTGGTTAAGTTTATATTAAATCTACAGAAGACAGTTTAAGCTCTGTAATAGAATATGACCTTCCTATTTTTAATTAGAAAATAAATATCAAGTTCCAGTGGAAATTCAGTACACATAGAAGACATTTCCTAGAAGGTTTTAAAAGTACATTTATGCTGTTATGTCTCCGTTGTAAATAATATAATAATGAGCATCCTAGTGCATAAAGCTTTTTTCTGGTTTTCTTACTATTACCTTAAAATGCACCCTTAGAATTCAAATTACTGAAACAAACCATTTTTTTAAGGATCTCAGATATATTGCCAAATTTCTTTTGAGAACTGGACTAATTTTTAATTCCATCAATAGTGTATGAGGAAAGCCAATCTTACTGTATCCTCATCAGTACTAACTTCTAGAATTTATTATGACTATGATTATTGGCTAATTTAATGGACTGCCACTTAAATCTGTATTTTTCAAAGTACTACTGAAATTGAACATAATTTAATGTATCCATTGTTATCTATAGTTTCCTTTTTAGAAATGTTTACATCATTTTGTACAATGTTTACTAGGTCTTAATGTTTTTCAGTATCTTTTTATGAGGATTGTGTAAATCAATGATAGTAATTTATAGTTGCTATCAATCTTGATACTTTTGCTATCTCAAAAATTTCTATTTTTGTGTAGACAATCTTTCTCTGTATAATTTCTTTCATTGCTTTTCTGCTAAGAAACTCCTCCTTCCTTGAGATATTCTACATTCATTACTATTTTCTTATAATTTTTTGAGGGTTTTTTTTTTTTTTGAAAGAGGGTCTGGGTCTGTCACCCAGGCTGGAGTGCAATGGCATGCAATCATGGCACACTGCAGCCTCAAACTCCTGAGGTCAAGTGATCTTCCCACCTTAGCCTTCTGAGTAGCTGGGACCACAGTAATGCCACCACAATTTTTTATTTTTGTTTTTGTTTTTGTTTTTTATTTTTTTTGTTTTTTTTTTTTGTTTTTTTGTTTGTTTTTGTGTTTTTTTTGAAACAAACAAAAAAAATCTTATTTTTTTTGTAGAGACGAGGTCTCATTTTGTTGCCTACGCTGGACTGCCTTCAAGCAGTCCTCCCGTCTTAGCTTCCCAGTGTTGGGATTACAGGCAGGAGCCACCAAGTCCGGCCTGTTCATTTTGATCTCTCATCTGGGCAGAATTTTCAGCAGTACATTTGGTTGTTTACCATGTCTGGAATGAGAGATGGCCAGAAATACAGATTTAGATTCATTTATAAGCAGTTGCTAATGGTTTACCTAGATGGCTGGGACTTGGAAGAAACATGATTGAAAGATTGGTGACAAGAACATTTGAGGATATGAATGGATCTCTAAGATTGGACATAAAATTTAAAATATTTGCACTCCATGTGAATGTCCACCAAGGGACATCCATTGTAGAGGAAATTCTTAATCAAGAGGACAAAATAATGCAATCTATAGATATCAGTTAGCCTCTTATTTCAATTCTCCCTAAAGGATCTGTTCGTTCAGTACAACTATACTTTCAATCAAAACCTCAATATGTTTTTTGGTGAAGCTTGAAAAATTGGCCCAAAATTTATATGGAAGAGCAAAGGGCCAAGAAGAACCAAGACTCCTCTAAAGAAGAATAAGGTGGCTTGTGGAGGGTACGGGTGGTAGGGCTATCCTACAGAATATCAAGACTTATTATAAAGCTAAAGATGGTGTGATATTGGCACACACCTAGACATAATGACCCATCAGTGTTAAAAAAGAACTGGAAACATAGAAACTAACAGAAAAGGCCAGGAGCGGTGGCTCATGCCTGTAATCCCAGCACTTTGGGAGGCCGAGGTGGGCGGATCACAAGGCCAGGAGATCGAGACCATCCTGGCTAACACGGTGAAACCCCATGTCTACTAAAAATACAAAAAATTAGCCAGGTGTGGTGGCGGGTGCCTGTAGTGCCAGCTACTCGGGAGGCTGAGGCAGGAGAATGGCGTGAACCCAAGAGGCAGGGCTTGCAGTGAGCCGAGATCGCACCACTGCACTCCAGCCTGGGCGACAGAGCGAGACTCCTCAAAAAAAAAAAAAAAAAAGAAAAAAAGAAACAAACAGAAAGGTCATCAAAATATTTAGTATTCAGAATATATAAAGCATTGCTACAAATCCAGAAAAATAAGCTTAAAGAAAAATGAGTAAAAGACATGAACATTAATTTCACAGAATATTATTAAAGATATATAATCCAAAAGTACAGAAAAAGATAATCTCACTAGTAATCAGGAAAATGCAAACTCAGATTATAGGTAGTATTTTACAACTGTTAGGTTGAAAAATATTGAGTCCAACAATATCAAATATTGAAGTGGACTATTACACATTGTTAAAAAGAGCATACCATAATAACCAATAAATTAACCAATAAATTTTATTATGATTATGATTATTGGCTAATTTAATAATAATCTTATGATTATGATGGTGATTATTATTAAATTAGCCAATAATCATAATACATTTTAGAAGTTAGTAATGATAAGGATAGAGTAAGATTGGCTTTCCTCATACACTATTGACGGAATTAAAAATTAGTCCAGTTCTCTGACCAGGCGCAGTGGCTCACGCCTGTAATCCCAGCACTTTGGGAGGCCGAGGCGGGCAGATCACGAGGTCAGGAGATCGAGACCATCCTGGCTAACACGGTGAAACCCTGTCTCTACTAAAAATACAAAAAATTAGCCGGGCGTGATGGTGGCCGCCTGTAGTCCCAGCTACTTGGGAGGCTGAGGCAGGAGAATGGTGTGAACCCGGGAGGCCGAGCTTGCAGTGAGCTGAGATCAAGCCACTGTACTCCAGCCTGGGCGACAGAGCAAGACTCTGTCTTAAAAACAAAACAAAACAAACAAAAAAATTAGTCCAGTTCTCAAAAGAAATTTGGCAATATATCTGAGATCCTTAAAAAATGGTAATTTTGGCCAGGCACGGTGGCTCACAACTGTAATCCTAGCACTTTGGGAGGCCGAGGTGGGAGGATCACTTGTGGCTAAGAGTTCGAGATCAGCCTGGCCAACATGGCAAAACCCCCATCTGTACTAAAAAAACAAAAATTAGCCGAGCCTGGTGACGCACGCCTGTAATCCCAGCTACTCGGGAGGCCGAGGCAGGAGAATCACTTGAGCCCAGGAAGTGGATGTTGCAGTGAGCCGAGATGCAGCCACTGCACTCCAGCCTGGGCAACAGAACAAGGCTTCGTCTCAAAAACAAAAAAAAACAAAAAATGGTAATTAAAAAAATAAAAAAGGTAATTTCCCTAATTTCCCTGTTTCAGTAATTTGACTTCTAAGGGTGCGTTTTAAGGGAATAATAAGAGACTCAGAAAAAAGCTTTATGCATTAGGATGTTCATTATTATGTTATTTACAACAGAGACATAACAGCATAAATGTATTTTTAGAACCTTAGAGATGTCTTTTATATGTCTATTGAATTTCCACTGGAACTTGGTATTTATTTTCTACTTAAAAATAAAAAGGTCAGGGCCGGGCACGGTGGCTCACACCTGTAATCCCAGCACTTTAGGAGGCCAAGGTGGGCAGATCACGAGGTTAGGAGTCCAAGACCAGCCTGGCCAATATGGTAAAACCCTGTCTCTACTAAAAATACAAAATTAGCCAGGCATGGTGGCGCATGCCTGTAATCTCAGCTACTCAGTAGGCTGAGGCAGGAAAATTGCTTAAATCCAGGAGACGGAGGTTGCAGTGAGCCAAGTTGCGCCTCTGCATTCCGGCCTGGGCGACAGAGCAAGGCTCCGTCTCAAACAAATAAAAATAAAAATAAAAGTAAATAAAAAGGTCAGCCAGGCGCAGTGGCTCATGCCTGTAATCCCAGCACTTTGGGAGGCCAAGGTGGGCAGATCATGAGGTCAGGAGTTCGAGACCAGCCTGGCCAGTATGGTGAAACCCCTTCTCTACTAAAAATTAAAAAATTAGCCGGGTGTGGTGGCAAGTACCTATAGTCCCAGCTACTCAGGAGGCTGAGGCAGAAGAATCACTTCAACCCGGGAGGCAGACATTGCAGTGAGCTGAGATCACGCCACTGCACTCCAGCCTGGGTGACACAGTGAGATTCTGTCTCAAAAAATTAAATTAAAAAAAAATAGGAAGGTCATATTCTACTACAGAGCTAAAACTGACTTCTGTAGATCTAATATAAACTTAACTACCATTTATACATTGGTAGAACTACTTTAAAAAATAATTTGTCATTATCTTGTAAATATATGCATTTACATAACATACCCCGTAACCAAGAAATTCTGTTGTATATACCTTAGAAAACTGTTATACATGAAAACCTACTTTATCTATCTACTCTTCAAGAAAATCTCATAGATTTAGATAAAAATTAAAATTTAAGTATAAAAAACCACTCACTAGTAATATCAGGGTCAACTTTTAGATTTAAATGACATCATGTATACAAGGGAGAGGTTTCATTTTCTTGTGTGTTTTTGTCAGAATGGTTAAAATAATGTAGACTTGCATTTATTAACAAACAATTTCAGAAACTATGCTGCCTTATTAATCTAGACTCAAATTATGGATAGAGGTAAACTAATGTATTTATTTTTCATTCATATCAGTTATAGATAAATTCAAATGAACTTAATAACCCTAATTTATAATTTACAAAACTTTTAAGTTTCAAAAGATCATCTAGGTTAATCTTCCACTTATTTTACCTGAATATCCCATTTGTGGTGTCCAGCTCTTATAACCTGATCTCTGAGGATTTCCAGTAGACAACGGAGTTTTAAGTGTTTGAGGATAATAAGTATCTCGTGCAGAAGATGAGCTTGCACCAAAAGTAAAATTTGATGCAACTGTGTTTTGTGCATAAGCTCTTTTATTTCCAAAGTATGAACCTAAATTTGAAAAATTAACAGTCAATTCTTAAAGATTTGAATTATGCAATGATGTATTAGTCATTAAAATTTATACCATGTTCACTTTTTTTCTTTTTTTTTCTTCTTTTTTTTTTTTTTTTTTTTTTTTTTGAGACAGAGTCTTGCTCTTGTCGCCCAGGCTAGAGCGTAGTGGCATGATCTTGGCTCACTGCAACCTCCACCTCCCGAGTTCAAGCGATCCTCCTGCCTCAGCCTCCCGAGTAGCTGGGATTACAGGCACCTGCCACCACGCCCATCGAATTTTTGTATTTTTAGTAGAGACGGGGTTTCACCATGTTGGCTGGGCTGGTCTCGAATTCCTGACCTCATGATCCACCCACCTCGGCCTCCCAAAGTGCTGGGATTAGAGGCCTGAGCCACTGCACCCAACCACTATGTTCACTTTCTATAAAACTTCATGTGAAAATGATTTTTAAAAATAAACGGATTATAACAAAATTAATGACATTATTGATAAATATACAAAAATATGCTAATATAGCTTTTGCCTCTACAAGTTCACTGCAACTACTCTGGCTGAAATCATAAATTACCCTTTAATCTTCAAATATACCAGATGTGTTGCTACGGTATGAATATCTGTCCCCTCTGAAACTTACACTGAAATTTAATCCCCAGTGTGGCAGGAGAGAGGTGGGGCATTTAAGAGGTGATGGGGCATGAGGGTTCTGCCTTCATGAATGAATTAATACATTCATGATTTAATAGATTAATGGGTTATCACAAGAGTAGGACTGGTGGCTTTATAAGAAGAGGAGACACCTGAGCTACCATGCTCAGCTCCCTCTCCATGTGATGCCCTGTACCACTACAGGACTCTACAGACACTCCACCAGCACAAAGACCCTCACTAAATGTGGCTCCTTTGACCTTGGACTTCCCAGCCTCCAGACTTCCAAGAAGTATGTTTTCTTTCTTTATAAATCACCCAGTTTCAAGTATTCTGTTAAAAACAACAGAAAACAGACTAAGACATGTTTCATTTGCATAATAATTATTAGACCTCTTTTAACATTCTTCTGTTAATTTCTTCATTGAAATTCTCTCCCCTATGCAAATGGCATTTAGACTCAATTGGCTTCAGTTCCTTATTTAGGTGCTTACCTACTGATGTAAGATATTACCTATTTTACAGGATTGTCATAAAATTTTTAAATAATGTACATAAACAACCTAGCATAGCCTCTTGGCACATAGAAGTTCTAAAAAAAATTAAAAATGTTTGGGCTCCGTTCTCCTATTCTCTTTGATTTCCACAACTCTCTATCTTGAATTCTCTTTAAACCACTTCTAGTTTCCTTTGCCATCTCCTTTTTCCTCTGCCTCTTAACTGTTGGCCTCCAGGGCTTCATACTTTTAAGCTTTCCCTCACAAATCAACATTATACATCTCCAGGCATCTCATCTCTCCCCTTTGTTTCTATTAACATCTATTTTCTGACAACTCTCAAGCCTTCGTATATAGCTGTAACTACTCTCTTAAACTGTAAACCAGGGGTTGCTAAACTTTTAATTTTTCCTTTTTGTCTGTATGTGAGACTCTCGTTCTGTAGCTTAGGCTGGAATTCAGTGGTGCGATCTTGGCTAAATGCAGCCTTGAACTCCTGGGCTCAAGCAATCCTCCTACCTCACCCTCCCGAGTAGCTGGGACTATAGGCTCATGCTACCATGACAGGCTAATTTTTTGTATTTTTGTAGAGATGGGGTTTTGCCATGTTGCCCAGGCTGGTCTCAAACTCCTGGGCTCGAGTGATCTTCCCATCTCAGCCTCGCAAAATGCTAGGATTATAATCGGGAGCCACCGTGCCCAGTCTATTTTACTGTCTTATAAAGACAAGGTCTCTTTTTGTCACCCAGACTGGAGTGCAGTAGTGTGATCACAGATCACTGCAGCCTCAAGCTCATGGGCTCAAGTAACCTCCTGTCTCTTGAGTAATTATGGACTATAGGTGCACCTCACCACACACAGCTAATTTTGTTTTATAGAGACAGGGTCTTGCTACATTGCCCAGGCTGATCTCAAACTCCTGGCCTCAAGCAATCCTCCCACTTCAGCCTCCCAAAGCACTGAGATTACAAGCATGAGCCACCATGCCTCAGCATAAACTTTTTTTTTTTTTTTGAGATGGAGTTTCACTCTTGTTGCCCAGGCTAGAGTGCAATGGTTGCAATCTCAGCTCACTGCAGCCTCTGCCTCCCAGGTTCAAGCAATTCTCCTGCCTCAGCCTCCCAAGCAGCTGGCATTATAGGTGTGCCCACCACACCTGGCTATTTTTTTTTGTATTTTTAATAGAAACAGGGTTTTGTCATGTTGGCCAGGCTGGTCTCGAACTCCTGGCCTCAGGTGATCTGCCCACCTCGGCCTCCCAAAGCGCTGGGATTATAGGCATGAGCCACCATGCCCAGCCCATAAACTTTTATATAAAGGACCAGATGGCAAATATTTTAGGCTTTTGTGGGCCATATAATCACTGTCACAATTACTCAGCTCTGACACTATCATAGAAAAGCAGTCATAGATAATACATAAATAAATGAGAATGGCTATGTTTCAATTAAAAATGGCTTTATTTCCATATACTGAATTCTAAATTTCATATAATTTTAATATCACAAAATATTCTTTTGATTCTTTAATCCTTCAAAAGTGCAAAAACCATTCTCAGCTCTATACCTGCATTGTTCAATAAAGCAGCATATGTGAGTATTTAACTAAATCAAAATTAAATACAATTTAAATTCTGTTCCTCAGTCACACTAGCAACATTTTCAAATGCTCAAAAGCCACATATGGCTACTAGTTACCATATCGGACAGCGTAAGTATGAAACGTTTCTATTATCACAGAATATTCTATCAGACAATGTAGCTCTAGGTCACTATATCTATCTCTTGGGCATAAACCTTTAGATATCTTCCCAGCATTCTAAATGTCCAAAAGTGAACTCTATCTTTCTCTCAAAGTTAATTCTTTATTACCAGTATGGTCAATTGTACCAGCTTGTCCCTTGCCACTCACGTCATAAGCTTAGGAGACATTCTCAATTCCTCCTTCATCAACCCTAACAGTCAGTGACTGAGTGCTAGAATTCTTTTTTTTTTTTAACATCACTAAAATTTAAATCCCTCTCTACTCCTTCCAGCCCATTTTAAGCCTGTATCTTCTTTGGTCCTTGTGCAAGTCTCCTACTTCTTCTCCTTGCTTCCATTATTACACCTCTCTAATCTATTCTTCGAATCATCACCAATAATCTTTCTGAAAAGCAAATCTGATCAGTATCTCTCTTTCTCACAATTCCCATATGTCTCCTCATACTCACCGTAGGGTAAAATATAACTTCATTATATGGGTTCCAGCAGGAATCAATGATATACTCAAACTGGGATAATTTGATAAAGAGAATATTTACAAAGGTGTGGACAGGGTGCAGGGGTGTTATCATAAAGTGTGTAGAACCAGCATAAAATGTGCTCCATTAGCATTCCTAGGCTTTAGGGAGCTAAGGAAGAGAGTGGTTGCCAGAAACTGGAAATGGGGAAACTGGAGATGGAGAGGGCTGTTTCTTGTTCTCAGACTACTTTTAGACTATATACCCTTTCTTGAAACTCATTCACTTGTCTTAATTCTCTTCCTACTTCCTTGACCTCTATTTTGCTATATAATCTTCATATTCTCTGCTCTGGTCCCAACATACTGGTAACTTTCAAATCCATATTTCCCTCAAGTTTCTCTCTTCTTAGCCCTAGTTTCCTATATTCAATTATCTTAATATAAATATATGGCTATCCCACAGGCTTTTCACACTCAGCGCGTCTATAACAGCTCATCATCTTCCCTCTAAAAGTTGCTTTGCCTACAAAATTCCCAGAATCAGAAAATACTACTACCATCTATCCAGTCACCAAAACCAGAGACCTGGTGTTGAACATGGGGGGTCTCTGGGCAAAATTTGTCTCCCAGATCTAATTCTCACAACCATATCTACATCCAAGTTTATCTACCTAGATCACTCTCCTGCTCTAGCCAAGCAAAATTATTTGCAGTGTTACATGATTCTTCTGTGCCTTTGCACGTGTTTTTCTCAAGAATGCACTCCAGCTTCTCTCCTCTTTCCCTTTGGCTGGCATTCTTCTGCCTACTTATTCTTCAAGACCAGTTCAAGGTGCACTTACTCTGTGAAGTGTCTTTTCCCACTTTTGTCCCCATACTTTAATTATAAATACCTCAAAAATTACAAATACCTCAAATACAGTTATCTCTTAAATGTGTATTTGTTGATTTTTAAGTCTGTCTTCTCTACTGAACCTTAAGTTCCTTGAGAGTGCAGATTATTATCCCCAGCTGCTAACATAATTTGGACCTTTGTTCACCTATTTGGGCCTTGGTTCTATCTGTAAAACAGGAACAAAAAAAAAAAATCTACTCTGCAGAATTATTGTGAGGATCAAAGATACCACCTGCCTAGTAAGAAACCAGAACAAAGTAGGTGCATATAAATTAGTGAATGTTATCATTACTGATAAAATAAGTGGGTGACAAAGCATCTGATGAAGAGAGGGATTAGACTGACAGTGTGAACATTCATGTTGCTTTAGAGGAATTGCAAGTAGCTCAGTTTTGTTAGAAAGCAGGGTAAATATTAAATGATGGGGGATAAATCTGGAAAGATTAGAAACCCATCCCAATTGCTCTCCAGAGCACTCTCTAGAGAGTTTGATCTTTTACCTGCAGATACAGGTCTACTGATTTAAGTGGCAAGGGACATGATAAGATCGTTTTCCACATAACTCTGGTGGTACAGTAAGTAAGCTAGAAGGACGGAAGAACACTTAAGAGTTTGAGGGCTAGGTGCAGTGGCTCACGCCTGTAATCCCAAAATTTTGGGAGGCTGAGGCAGGAGGATCGCTTGAGCCTCAAAGTTCGAGACCAGCCTGGGCAACGTAGGAAGACACTGTCTCTACAAAAAAATTTTAAAAATTAGCCATCTGTAGGGGCACATGCCTTGGTCCCAACTACTCGGGAGGCTGAGGTGGGAGGATCGCTTCAGCCCAGGAATTTGAGGCTGCAATGAGTCATGATCATGCCACTGCACTACAGCCTGGGCAACAGAGCAAGACTCTGTCTCAAAAAAAAAAGAAAAAAAAAGTGCAGAGAGGAATTTAATTAATCATATAGTGAGTCTGAGGTATCCATTAGTCCATCAATAAAAACTTCAGAAGACAGTCTGAAATAAGTCTGGAGTGTAGATGAGATCTGAGCTGTGGAGATATTCACGTCTAGGTAGAAGTGGCCTAGGAAAAAAAGCTTTAATGACATACCCATAATTTGGGAACAAAGGTGAGCATAGCAATTCTCTGGGAGGTAGCAGAAAAACAGGGGCAAGTGGAATCAAGGAAGCCAAATTAAAAGAGTTTAAGAGAAGACCAGTCAAGAACACTAAACATAGGCCAGGCAGCGGTGGCTCATGCCTATAATCCCAATGCTTGGGCAGACCAAGGAAGGAGGAGCACTTGAGATCAGGAGTTTGAGACCAGCCTGGGCAACATAGTGAGACTCTGTTTCTAAAAATAAAGAAATTAAGAACATTAAATACAGCAGAAAGGTCACATGAGATGAACTGAAAAATGACCACTGGATTTGGTATTTGTTACTTTACCATTGTGTTGCAATCGTGTGTGAAAAATGACAATGCTTTTTCGTGAATAGAGACTAACAATAAATGATTTGAAGGACATGCATCTTTTTTGTTTGTTTGTTTTGAGTCAGGGTCTCACTGTGCCACCCAGGCTGAAATGAAGTGGCGCAATCTCGGCTCACGGCAGCCTCGACCTCCCGGACTCACCATCCTCCCACCTCAGCCTCCTGAGTAGCTGGGACCACAGTCACGTGCCACCACACCCAGATAATTTTTGTATTTTTAGTAGAGATAGGGGATGGGGGTGGGAGGTTCACCATGTTGGCCAGGCTGGTGTGGAACTCCCGGCCTCAAGTGATCCACCCACCTTGGCTTCCCAAAGTGCTGGGATTACAGGGGTCAGCCACCGCCCAGCCCACATCTTTTAATACTAAACATATTATTTTCCTGAATTAGATGAAATGTTCAATTTAATCTATTTTATCCCACCTTAGCAGGATTTGGAGAATTAAATTCAGCTCACCACTTCTCTCAGCAAACTCACGCACAAACAGTCATTTGTCAGACACTGTGAGGGACGTTATATGGGATACTTCAGCCTTCCTCAGAACTGAGCCATCCACAATCAAGGTCTTGCAATAGAACCAATTTGAAAAGTCGAGGCTTCTAATCACCCAGACTCACCAAATTCCCAGGGCACTCAGATCTCACGCCCCAACCAAACCACAACTGAACTTCACTGTGGTAACCACAACCCACGTGCCCTTGAGCCTCCATGAACTGCGGGCCTCTAGCCTCAAGGAGACTCCTCCACCCAACCACTCCTTGCCTTGAGCTGGCCGGGAGTTTGGCGCGGGGCAGGGAAGGCTGCTGCTGCTGCTGCTCCGGTCACCCGCGGCTCCTGACGTGCCGGGAGGGGTGGCTGCAGAGACCGCCTGGACTGAAGGGCGGCTCTGTGGAGTCTCCTGGAGTCCGAAATTGTAGCGGGGACCCTGAGGTGAGCGGGTTTCTCCCGACGACAGGGAAACCGCCGGGGCAGAAGGTGAGGTTGATGAGATCTCAGGCCTCAGCATCCTCCCAAGCCTTCCCTGACCCCAGAAATATGAGGTTTCTGAGCGACCCGTCCAGTAGCCCAACTACAGAAGCTGCGCCGCTGAAATGGGCGGAAGAACTGCGCGCCGACGCACCGCTGAAAAGGGCGGGAGAACTGCGCGCACGCACTAAGCCGCCGACGCACCGCTGAAAAGGGCGAGAGAACTGCGCGCACGCACTAAGCCGCCGACGCACCGCTGAAAACGGCGGGAGAACTGCGCGCACGCACTAAGCCGCCGGCGCACCGCTGAAAAGGGCGGGAGAACTGCGCGCACGCACTAAGCTGCACTGCGCAGGCGCACGCAGCCTCAGCTTTCCACATGGATTCACGTGCTTCAGGTCTATGACCCTGCTTCCAGCCATTCCCAAACCCATCACTTTCCACATGAACCTCACTGGAACTTCCTCAGCCTGCAGGTATCAGACTGACCAGAACTCTGCAGGGTCCATCAATTACCACCTGATTTGTTAAACCCCATTATTCTCACAGCACCCAGTCTCCCTTATTGCAAATGTTACATGCATTTCCCACACGTCCAAGCACACTAGCTTATCTTTAAGTGTAGAAACCATCCAACACAGTACACCCAGTGCCTTTGACACAATGACAACGTGTAATGCTCACACAGTATAACCCACCTAAGGTTGATCTTGTGACCAAATATAGTAAAGATCCAGTTATATTATCACAAGATAGTACGCACATGGTTGTGTGCATAGCAGAGTAGGGAACAGGGAAAGACTGACTGGGTAAAATCTCTCAGTTAACAATTCCCCATCTACCAATTTCTAGTACTGTAGTTTCTAACATATAAATCAGTTAATGGCACACTAGAAGTTCAAACTCCAGCTTTGCAATGGTGATCTTCAGAAAATTCCTTAAATAAGGCCAATAGTACCAACTTACCAGAGATCCCTGGATTAAACGTGATGAAATTATCTGGATACTGCCATATAGAAGCTATTAGAAGACATTAATTTACACCACTCCTGAAATCCTGCCACTGTCGAGTATCTCAATAAACCAGTTATGCACAGCGGTTTACCCACATGCAGTGACAACAGTCCTTAAGAACATCTCTGTTCTTGGATTGATTATTGCACAGGGCATTCCAAACATACTTGAGAAAAATCTCAATTTCCATCGAAAAACCTTACTTTCAGATCGGGCACGATGGCTCCTGCCTGTAATCCCAGTACTTTGGGAGACTGAGGCCAGAGGAATACTTCACCTCCGGAGACCAGCCTGGGGAAGATGGTGCCTGTCCCCAAAATTAAAAAATCAGCTGGGCATAGCGGGCATGGTGGCCGGTACCTGTAGTCCCTGGTACTCAGGAGGCTGAGGTGGAAGGACTGCTTGAGCCCAAGAGTTTAAGGTTGCAGTGAGCTGTGATTGCACTACTACACCACAGCCTGGGGAAGAAAGGAAGACCCTGTCTCTAAAAAATAAAATTTAAAAATAGAGAATACCTCACTTTCACCAAAACTGTAAACCCCTAGAGTGATTGTACTCATTTTAGGCCAGGCGTGGTGGCTCACGCCTGTAATTCCAGCACTTTGGGAGGCCAAGGTGGGCGGATCACGAGGTCAGGAGCTGGAGACCAGCCTGACCAGCATGGTGAAACCCCGTCTGTACTAAAGTAACAAAAAATTAGCCGGGCATGGTGGTGTGCAGCTGTAGTCCTAGCTACTCGGGAGGCTGGGGCAGAACTGCTTGAACCTGGCAGGCGGAGGTTGCAGTAAGCTGAGATTGTGCTGCTGCACTCCAGCCTGGGCAACAGAGACTCCATCACAAAAAAATAAAACAGAGTGATTGTACCCATTTTAGCTTTTTAAGAAAAAGACAGGTGCAAAAAAATACTGTGGCGACCATCAACTTACCCGTTAATGTTTCCTTATTTGAAGACAACCCCTTCTTTGGGTAATTCTGATACATAAAATGCTAAAAAAAAAAGTACAGTCCGAATCACAACCCCATTTTAAGATGGTAGATTGCCATTTAACCTAAGTCTGTGACCAATTCAGAATAACCATATTCAAACCTATCATCATTTCCAAATTTCAACAGCCATTTATTTTGTGCATCATTTAATTCATGTATGGGTTCTATCCACTTTCATCAGTTAACATTCTTGTTGACAAACCATTTTACATCAACTTGCTATAGAACACATGAAAGATACACATGGGGGAAAAAAATCAAGTAGAAACCTAGAGTTCTTTTACGTTAGCTCAGTTATTGAACATAACAGACACAGAAATATACACAAAGAACTGTAGTCAGAATAACAGGACTTCAGAATAAAAAGCAGAAAATAAAATACTGGTCTTTATTTTACAATATGTATAATTATATAATTTATTAAAATTAATTTAACACAATATACAAAATATTAACAGTAGTCGTTTTTAGATTCGATAAGCACTTCAAATACAGAAATGTTAAAATGGCAAAACTATACTATGCAACTTTCACTTCAGTGAATCTAGCTCACTAGCTCAGGCTGAACGTTCACTCTCTGAAGCACTTCTTCAGGCATGCAAAAGACAGGATTAACAGGTTTAATCTGTTCTTCTCCCAAAAGTGACAATCCAGCAATTCCAAATAAGGTATGAAAAGGATCCACCTATTTAAAAAAGAATTTATATACAGATTACAAAATGAAAACTTCTTTAACTTCAAATTATGAATACCTGACCTTTACCATATACTAATTTTGTTAGCAACAAGTGACAAGAAATTTCTGTAAGATTGTTCTATATCCTTCATGCATTCTACAATAAATAGAAAAAAAAACTGCTTTCAAAGCAACACTCAGAATGCCACCCTGGAAATCCATGGAGCCATGAAGTAATGCAACACTGAAATAATTCATAGAAATATGTCAGAGGCCGGGCGCGGTGGCTCACGCTTGTAATCCCAGCACTTTGGGAGGCCGAGGCGGGCGGATCACGAGGTCAGGAGATCGAGACCACGGTGAAACCCCGTCTCTACTAAAAATACAAAAAATTAGCCGGGCGTGGTGGCGGGCGCCTGTAGTCCCAGCTACTCGGAGAGGCTGAGGCAGGAGAATGGCGTGAACCCGGGAGGCGGAGGTTGCAGTGAGCCGAGATCGCGCCACTGCACTCCAGCCTGGGCGACAGAGCAAGACTCCGTCTCAAAAAAAAAAAAACAAAAAACAAAAAAAGAAATATGTCAGAAATATTACTTGCCATATCTCCTGGCCTGTCTGCAAATCCCCCCGTTTCTTCATCTTGACATGCTAAGATGAAATTACGCAGTTTCTCTCTATCAATCCAGTGAAGTCTTCCAATTATCTTTAGGGAAGCCAGGACCCACCATGAATAGCATACATCTGGTAACTAGGAGAGAAAAAAGTTGCCACAATTTCATTCTCTTTTATTTCCCTAATTTTGAGAACAATTTAAAAGTGGGTTAAGTCTCACTTAGGTAATCCGATGTTCAAAGTGTCAAACCATGTGGAGGGACGAAATCCAGGGATATACTGACATGCAGCGTATTAAATACTTGCTTAGAATGAAAGATAATCAATTAATGGGTAAGAAGAGGCCAAACTCCAATTCATAGGTAACCATGCTAAATATCTCAGTACTCACTGATAAGCATGCCATCTACCTTGTTTCCATCTGCAATGAATGCCTAACTCAGCCCCTTAACCAAGAAGCTAGTAGTATCATCATGAAATCCATGGGTATAGTTCTGTTTTTCTACAAGCACTGTCCAGGTGGGTACACACCTGCTTAAAATCAACTAAACCCTTGCTCTTCAAAATATGGTGACAGAAGTCTATAAAGAAGAAAATCCCACTCAAGGCTGATCTCATTTTAATGAGATCCCTGAATAACTCATAGACTCATTAGAAGCTGCCCTAGATTGTGTGCAAGCGCAGGCCCCGGTGCTCCCCACGGCCACCCATTTTTCCCTTGACAGTTCCTCAGGCTTTTTATTTCACTCTATCGTAGACAGCTACTGCAGGTGTTTCTCCACCCATTGTTATTCAGAAATACTAAGGTTTAAAAAGAAAAATACAGGCCGAGCACAGTGGCTCTCGCCTGTAATCCCAGCACTTTGGGAGGTTGAGGCGGGTAGATCACCTGAGGTCAGGAGTTTGAGACCAGCCTGACCAACATGGTGATACCCCATCTCTACTAAAAATACAAAATTAGACGGCCGTGGTGGTGTATGCCTGTAATCCCAGCTACTGTACCACCACGTCCCATTCAGAGGGCAGGGGCACAGCAAGCTACAATCCTTGAGTCCAACCTAGGCTATAGTGTAGGAATAGTTTTTACATTTATAAATCATTTAAAAATAGTCCTGGGTCAGGCGCGGTGGCTCACGCCTATAATCCCAGCACTTTGGGAGATTGATGCAGGCACATCACGAGGTCAGGAGTTTGAGACCAGCCTGGCCAATATGGTGAAATCCCGTCTCTAATAAAAATACAGAAATTAGCCGTGCGCCTGTTGTCCCAGCTACTTGGGAGGCTGAGGCAGGAGAACTGCTTGAACCTGGGAGGCGGAGGTTGCAGTGAATCAAGATGGTGTCACTGCACTCCAGCCTGGGCAATAGAGCAAGATTCCATCTCAAAAAAAAAAAAAAAAAAAAAAAATAGTTCTGACATATGAAATACAAGTATATCCATCCATAATAATTGTAATTGGAACACAGCCATACCCATTCATTTCTTACCACTTATGGCTGCACTTGCTCTACAGGACAATTACATAGTTGCAAATGAGTATTCTTCACTATTTGTCCCTTACAGACCTGATAAAGAGAGACCTATCATGTGGAGGAAAATCTAATAATAATCCTCTCTCCAAACCAAATTATCTGGGTATTCCTTAAATAAGAAGATTGCAAACAAAAATTCTGAGGTCTAATTTTAAAAAAATCCAATTTGCCAAAATGAACTGTCCTTAAACATGGAGATTTCTGAATAAGACTGCCTGGAAATGGACATCAGGATCAATGAGTATTTCAACTCATGGGGGTCTACTTTTGTCAAGGGGAGTCTTTTAGTAGGACGTATTACTGAAAATTTGCAACAGGGAAAGGTAATAAATAAGCTCATGGCCAATTTACAATATAGAAACAGGCAAGACAAACCAGCAGCATTCACTCAAGGTTCTAAAGCTAGCAGAATATGGCTTATCAAACAATACCTTCTCCGGCCTTCCATTGAGCCCGCCTGAGGGTAACTGTCGTTCACAAAGCCACCAGCCAAGTAAATCAGAATTTACTTGATGCAACTGACTTGTAATAGCCAGAAATCCTGTGCAACAATAGATCTAAAATTACAGACATAAAGTATATGTGTATAATAATTTCTTGACAGTAAAAGTGATAAAACTACTCAAATTATTAAAACACCACTTTATATCTAAAGTTTTTCTTCTTGATCTGACACTTAAAATTCCAAACATGTATTAATACCACATATCTGAAAAAATCCAAGCATACTATTACTAGTATGCAATTCTGCACTGAAATATTATTGTCAAAATTTCTTCATGGTTAGTATTTCACAGCCATCCCTTCACATATTCAGTGTTCTCTGGCAAAAGAAAAGAGGTTCATCATTTATCTTAGGAAAGAAAAATGTGTGTTTTTTTTTTTTAATCTGTATGGTTAGTGAGAAATTAATGGAAAACAAATGTGTTTTGGTGCTTATGAACCCACTTATGTTTGCTTAGGTCAGAGGAATCCACTGACAGAGAAAGGTATATAGTATATAAAGCAAAGTAATGATAGCAATTAGGCAATTCTTATGTAAGATGCCCTATTACAGTCAAATTAACTTTATGTGTATTTGACAAACACTGAAATAACCCATTTTCCTATTTTACTACACTTGCTTCCAAAATGACAACACATATTTTCATCTGTGTTCATAAATTACCTGCCCAGCATGGGATTCAGAACCTGGTCTGCAACCAAATCCACCGTCAAAGTTCATACAGGATAAAACAAATTCGATTGCCTTTTCCACATTAATAGCATCAAGCTTCCCCTACAAACAGAAAAAAAAAAAAAAAAATGCCTGTTAAATTCCAGAGTATTCAGCAGATCAGACTCAAAAAAAAAAAAATTCCACAGTATTCATGAACTTTAATCATTTCAATCAAATATTCAAAGCTTACCAACAAAGCCAAAGTTGCCACTGCACAAAAAGAGAATCTTGTGTCAATTTCTCCTATAATAAAAAGAGATCAAATCAAGGCAGGTGTTACCAAATCATACATGAGTCATCTAAAAACAAACACTGCACAACTACCCCTTTAAATGGAGTTCAAGCTTAACTTTTACCTTAGGGTAGTCAGGAGGAAACCTAAATCTGAAGTGCCTTTACTTCCCAAGAAAATTCCTTTGTCAAAAATAACAGCAAATTGACCAGGCACAGTAGCTCTTGCCTATAATTCCAACACTTTGGGAGGCTGAGGTGGGAGAATCACTTGAGCCTAAGAGTTTGAGACTAGCCTAGGCAACACAGTGAGACCCCATCTCTACAAAAAACTTTTTTAAAAAATTAGGTGGGGCTGGGCACTGTGGCTCAGGCCTGAAATCCCAGCACTTTTGGTGGCCGAGGCAGGAGGATCACATGAGGCCAGGGGACCCCAGCTCTACTAAAAATACAAAAACCAGCCAGGTGTTGTGGTGCACGTCTCAGCTACTCTGGAAGCTGAGGCAGGAAAATTGCTTGAGCTTGGGAGGTGGAGGTTGCAGTGAGCCAAGATTGCACCACTGCACTCCAGCCTGAGCAACAGAGCTCTCCAGCCCCAGCAACTGTCCCCCAGAATAAATAAATACACAAATAAATAGCTGCCTGTGATGGTATGAGCCTATATAGTCCCAGCTACTCAGGAGGCTGAGGCCTGAGGATCATGAGCGTGGACTGTCAAGGTTGCAGTGGGCAGTGATTGCACCACTGCACTCCAGCCTGGACAGAGCCAAGACCCTGCCACAAAAGAGTAACAGCAAATTATCTTAAGCTGCTTAAAGAATGCCCAGAAAGAGAAGAAAACGAATAGAACCAAAAGTATTAGTCAATTTCTAATAATGCAAATAAACTTACCCTACTTTATAAAAGTAGATTTTTCACATCCCATGAAGCAGCTGGTCTCTCTGGCCTGCACTGTGTTCATCCCTAAAGCAGAGATTATCTACGTTTATCAAATAAAATTCTATTCCCTCCCTCCACTCAAATATTCAGCAAGTTTGTAAAGTTTTTTTTTTTTTTTTTTTTTTTTAATATTTTTCCCTTTCCAGCAAGTAGTTTTTAAAAAACTTTACAAAGCCACCAAATATTGGGGAAAAAAATTCCACCTACCTTATCTTTTAGACTGGCCCCCTCTGTTCCAGTGCTCCTGTATGCTGATATAACTACCACAGTGCATGCTGGAAGTTCCAGCAGACCATTAACTCCAGTTAGACCAGCTGCTTAGTGGGACCTGAAAAGATGAAAAACTTATAAACTGGTTACTAGCAAAACCAGTACATTTTAATATTGGTATTGGGTAGAATGGACTAAATCTGACATTACCCCAAATATCTCCAGCAAAAGAACCATCTTCTTTCTGTAGACCTTTAACATATTCCACAACTTTATTTACGTCGATAACATTAATACTGTCATACAGCGTAAGAATCTGCAATAAAGACAAGTATTAGGTAAATGCCCCTTTCAGGTTTCTTCTAATGATCTTATGCTCAACTCTTTTTGAGTTGTCAAGCACATCCTTTTGTCTCTGTGTATAATCTTTTCTCAAATATGCAGACTCTCCTGTTATTGAATAAAATTAGATATTATCAAGAAAACCCAAATCTTTAAAGTAAAATTTTTCTACATATAAATTTTAACTTGGCATTCCAAGATACTCAAGTATACTAACTCACATACACACAAAGTCCTGATCCTCCCATCTTAGCACCCAGTACCAGAAAGACTTTAAACCACCAGGTAGATGTTCACTAATATCAAAATCAAATAGCTCCATTTAGCTATTTTACAGTATTTACACATACTGAAGATAAAAATTTTACCCTCCAAGGTCTCAGTGTAATTTAAGAACTCACATCAACTTTGGATTCAGCTAATACATGCCGTGACATCATTGACCTTGTAGGACAGCTTCACTTGTAACAAAACTTTTTGACCAAATCCTGATACAGTTCCAATTTCCAACTCTGAAGTAAGAGAACATACTATCAAGATCGTTGCAATTTTAATTAGTATTTACCTGGACAGCACTAAGAGTGTATAAAAGATGAGGATCATGTCCAATACTAGCACTTATTCCACCGCATTCATGTTGGCAAGACTTAATAAATGCCAGAATCTCTTCTCTATTCATACGATGAAGTTGTCCCATGAGATCCATTACTGTCAGACCCCAATAGATGCCACTCATTCTCAAATACTCAGACATACAGTATTCCTAAAATAATACACAATTTCTTAAATGTGTCATTTGAACTGGTAACAAGTTATAAAGAGTTAATTAAACACAAAGGTAACTCATTAGCCATGCTGCTATTTTTCCCTCTCCTGACCTTAATAGCACTAATCAGTAGTGAGTTTAAAATCTGTGCTGTTCAATGTTAGAAGCCATCTTCAGACACAACTATTATCAGAAAAAAATAATTATCTGAGAAGCACAGGATTAGTTCATCTATGGCTGACAATACAAACAGGGCTTTAGTTTCTCCCATGAGCCAGAGACAGAAAAACATCTACCTTTTTCATCAGTGAAGTTCAGGGAGAGTATTTCTTTCCAAGTACCTATACCATATTTATCAGACATCTATTTTAATGTGGACTCTGTACAAAACCTATTATCTATTAGTAAATTATATAACTACATGAAAAATCAAAATGCCCTAAACATGCCAAAGATGTTTAAGCCCAGATAAAAGTGGCTAATCAATGATACATGAAAATTAGTATTAGGATTCCAGAAACAAATTTTTCCCACACTCAACAATGCATTATATTTTAAGAAGTTTTGTGGCTAGGTGGTGGCTCCTGCCTGTAATCCCAGCACTTTGGGAAGCTGGGGCAGGCAGATCACTTGAGGTCAGGAGTCTGAGACCACTCTGGCCAACATAGCAAAAATCCGTCTCTACCAAAAATACAAAAACTAGCTGGGCGTGGTGGAATGCACCTGTAATCCCAGCTATTCAGGTGGCTCACTTAAACCCAGGAGGTGGAGGCTGCAGTGAGCCCAGATCGCACCGCTGTCCTCCAGTCTGGGCAACAAAGTGAGGTTATATCTCCCAAAAGGAAAAAAAGAAGTTTTTTAACAGGTGGTGCATCTTAGTTTGCTACTAACCCAAATTCAGGGCATAAAGATAGATAGCAGCTAAAGGCAGAAACGAGTCCAGCCCCATCCATATGGCCTTAACTCCATGACTGCTACTAGAGTATTTTCAAGGTTATGGGAACCTAACACTTAAGTAAAAAATTAATACATACCATATATCCCACAAATCGGTAGATTAAGACAACTGAGTTTGGATACTACAGGGAAAAACATTTACTCTTAACTAAGTTGTTTACTACTTTTTGCTAAGATTGTCCCAGAGTTTTCCTCGAAATTTAAAAACTTAAGGTAAAACTTTTTCAAGGTCTCAGAGTAATTCTAGAGCTAAAGTGTTATTACACATCAGCAATAGATTCAGATAATACATGCCAACACATCATTGACCTTGAAAGTATTACCCCTAACTACAAAAAGGGAAACCCGTTTTGTACCTCAAACCCTCATCTACTTTGTCTGGCAAGCCCTCTCAGTATAGGTAAAAACTGCGATTCTAGTAAGCCCACAACCTCAGACGTCCAAAGTACACTTAACTGAAGTTCAAAGGCACAGCACATCCTCAGTTCTCTGCATGGAGTTGGATGCCATTTTAAGACATAAAATATACTGTCTCACTGCTTATGACTGTCACACTTCTTTAAAATAAACTTTCCAACATAAAAAAAATTATACATACATAATCATCTTTCTTTGAGCCATAGGATGCAATATAATCTGCATGTTTCTCCAATAACAGAGTGTCTGGTGCATCTGACTTGATAATAACATCCTTCTGTGGAGTGCCCTTTCAAAATAAAAAAGCGGTAATCTCATCAATGTTTACCTTTACAATGTTCTTCTGCCCCACAGCATAGATTCAACATACATCTCAATTTTCACTTGATTTCATCTTGTAATAGGAAAACGTTCCACTAAAAAATTGTAACTAACTAGGGAGGCTGAGGTAGAAGATCGCTTGAGCCAGGGAAATTAAGGCTGCAGTGAACTGAGGTTCTGTCACTGCACTCCATCCTGGGCGACGGGAGACCGACTCAAAAACAAAACCAAAAAAAAAAAAAAAAAAAAACAACAAATTGTATCCAACAAAAAAGAACTTAAATCATTCAGGCTCCGTCTTAGTCACGATTCAGGTAATTTTCAGGTCTCAGAGTAATTCTAGAGCTAAAGTAGTAATAATCAACTTTAAATTCAGAATACATGCCAACTCATCATTGACCCAAAAAATTACCACCAGCATTTCTTGTTGTTCACTTTTCATTCAAAAAGATAAGTAAAAAATAAACACCATACAATATCAAAGCTTATCATTTCAGGACAACTTACGGTTTACATGTGGCAGAAAGCATATTTTTTAAAAATAAAAAAATCTAACCCTTAACTTGCAAGCGAATTCTTGCTTAATTAAATGCAGGTTTCAAAGCACCTTCTAAGTACCCCAAAAGTTGTTCAAATGTATTAAATAAGCAGTTCCTTTAGCTCCATCTTCTCCACCTTTAATCCGAGTCTCTGTATTTGCAGAAGTCCCCATGTGATGCGGCTCTAGTTCTTTTCGTATCTATATCTTCCTCATTGAGAGTACACTGCAGTCACTATAACAGGTCATGAAGATTACCGGAAGTGATTAAGTACCGAATTTTCCTCTGATCCCATTAAAAATCTTAGAGCGAGACCACATCGCTAACGATTTTAAAGAAGTCCTTGACACCCCCCCTCCAAAAAAAAAAAAACAAAGCCACCAATCAGCCACAGCTTTTTAGAGGGGTTAAGAAATCGGGCTGCTCAACTCTAACAGGCCCTCCCTACAGAAGGCCTGGATAAAATTAGAAGCGGCATTGCCCGCGAGGTCTGCAGAAAACGCTGAGTAATATTTCACACTCAAAAAACCTTCCAAAGCCTGTGTCTTAACCATTCTCCAGCACCAGGAAACCAATCCTAAGGCGACCAGTGTGCTTAACCCTACCCTACCATGTCTGCTACCAACCCACCCGCACAGCAGCGCTAAACTCACACTTACCATGTCTAACGGGGAAAAGAGAGAGCAGGGTCAGCTACTGGGTAGACTTAGGACCCGGGCGCCTGCGCAGATGCGCCTCTCAGGCCCCCATCGCGCTCCGATATAGCTGACCACACTTTTGCCTGCAAGGCAGAGCAGTTCCACGGCTGCCTTAGGACCCCACTGATCGCTCATAGGTGTCCTCACTGCCTGAGTCCAAAGTCCGGGGACCATAATCTTGTGCCATAGTCATTCCGATTTGTCTAGAAACAGTTTTAAATAATATTTAAATATCTGAGTTGCTTTTAAGAAATCATTTGTTCTAGCTGGACGCGGTGGCTCACGCCTGTAATCCCAGCACTTTGGGAAGCCGGACAGCAGGATTGCTTGAGCCTAGGAGTGTAACCACCCAACATTGGGGTTCACTTTGCCTGCTGCTGACCGAGAGCCCATTTATCAAGACAGCGGACTTGCAATGGAGAAAGAGTAATTCATGCAAAGCCGGCTGTGCGGGAGACCAGAGTTTTATTCTTACTCGAATAGTCTCCCCAAGAAGTATTCAGAGTTTTTAAAGATAATTTGGCGATTAGGGGCTTGGGAAGTAGGGAGTGCTGATGGGTCAGGTTGGAGATGGACTCATAGTGGATAGACGTTGAGTTTTTCTTGCTGTTTTCTGTTCCTGGGTAGGATGGCAGAACTGGTTGAGCCAAATTACCAATCTGGGTGGTTTCAGCTGATCCATGGAGAGCAGGGTCTGCAAAATATCTCAAGAACTTATCTTAGATTTTACAATAGTGATGTTATCCCCAGGAGCAATTTGGGGAGGTTCAGACACTTGGAGCCAGAGGCTGCATGACCTCCAAACTGTAATTTCTAATCTTGTCCTAATCTGTTAGTTCTGCAAAGGCAGACTGGTCCCCAGGCAAGAAAGCGGTCTTTTTGGGAAAGGGATATTATCAATTTTGTTTCAGAGTCAAACCATAAACCGAATTCCTTCCTAAGTTGGTTCAGCCTAGGCTCAGGAATGAACAAGGACAGCTTAGCCGGGAGAGGTGGCAGGCGCCTGTAGTCCCAGCCACTCGGGAGGCTGAGGCAGGAGAATGGCGTGAACCCCGCGGGGCGGAGCCTGCAGTGAGCCGAAATCGCGCCACTGCACTCCAGCCTGGGCGACAGCGAGACTCCGTCCCCCTACGAAAAAAAAAAAAAGTTAGAAGCGGCCGGTGGCTCACGCTGTAATCCCAGCACTTTGGGACGCCAAGGCGGGCGGATCACGAGGTCAGGGAATCGAGACCATCCCGGCTAAAACCCGTCTCTACTACAAATACAAAAAGTTAGCCGAGCGTGGTGGCGGGCGCCTGTAGTCCCATCCACTCCCCAGGTTGAAGCAGGAAAATGGCGTGAACCCGGGAGGCGGAGCTTGCAGTGAGCAGAGATCACGCCACTGCACTCCAGCCTGGGGGACAGAGCGAGACTAGTCTCAAAAACAAGTTAGAAGCAAGATGGAGTCGGTTAGGTCTGATTTCTTTCACTGCCATAATTTCCTCAGTTATAATTTTGCAAAGGCGGTTCCAGGAGATCCAGACCAGCCTGGGCAATGTTGCAAGACCCCCGTCTCTACAAATAATAAAAATATGAGCCAGACGTGGTTGCCCAAGCCTGTGGTTTCAGCTACTGGGGAGCCTGAGGTGAGAGAATTACTTGAGCTGTGGGGCAGGGGGTGGAGGCTACAGTGAGCGGTGATAATGCCACTGCACTGCAGGGTGTGAGACAGAACGAGACCATGTCTCAAAAAAACATTTGTTCTTGAGGCCCTTTGCACTCCGAAAATCTGAAATGGCTGTTAATTAGTAGAATGCCTGCTTACACGTAGTAAGTGTTCAATGAATATTTTTAAAATGCATATTAATGAAATGTTCACATTTCCTTCCTGTTTGCCTTGTCTATCTCAAGGTCCAGCCCTGTACCCGCCCCACCTCCTTGCCACACACACACAGGCCACCCTCCCCACCACCACCACCACCACCACCACCACCACTTCTTCAGAGAGTGCTAATAGTAAAAATATTGGAAGTTACTTTTTTTTGTTAATTATACTGTGAGTTCTAGAGTACACGTGTACAACGTGCAGGTTTGTTACATGGGTATGTATGTGCCAGGTTGGATTGCTGCACCCATTAACTCATCATTTATATTAGGTATTTCTCCTAATGCTATCCTTCCCCCCTCCCCCACACCATGACAGGCCCCGGTGTGTGATGGGCTCCGCCCTGTGTCCAGGTGTTCTCATTCTTCAATTACCACCTATGAGTGAGAATATGTGGTGTTTGGTTTTCTGTCCTTGTGATACTTTGCTCAGAATGATGGCTTCCAGCTTCATCCATGACCCTACAAAGGACATGAACTCATCCTTTTTTATGGCTGCATAGTACTACAAGGTGTATATGTGCCACATTTTCTTAATCCACTCTATCATTGATGGACATTTGAGTTGGATCCAAGTCTTTGCTATTGTGAATAGTGCCTCAATAAACTTACGTGTGCATGTGTCTTTATAATCTTTGGGTATATACCCTGTAATGGGATCACTGGGTCAAATGCTATTTCTAGTTCTAGATCCCTGAGGAATCACCACACTGTCTTCCACATTGGTTGAACTACTTTACTCTACCACCAACAATGTAAAAGTGTTCCTATTTCTCCACATCCTGTCCAGCATCTGTTGTTTCCTGACTTTTTTTTCTTCTTTTTCTTCAACTATTATTTTATTTTTTTTATTATTATTATACTTTAAGTTTTAGGGTACATGTGCATAACGTGCAGGTTTGTTACATATATATACATGTGCCATGTTGGTGTGTTGCACCCATTAACTGGTCATTTACATTAGGTATATCTCCTAATGCTATCCCTTCCCCCTCCCCCCACCCCACAACAGGCCCGGGAGTGTGATGTTCCCCTTCTTGTGTCCATGTGTTCTCATTGTTCAATTCCCACCTATGAGTGAGAACATGCGGTGTTTGGTTTTTTGTTCTTGTGATAGTTTGCTGAGATGATGGTCTCCAGCTTCATCCATGTCCCTACAAAGGACATGAACTCATCATTTTTTATGGCTGCATAGTATTCTGTGGTGTATATGTGCCACATTTTCTTAATCCAGTCTATCGTTGTTGGACATTTGGGTTGGTTCCAAGTCTTTGCTATTGTGAATAGTGCCGAAATAAACATAAGTGTGCATGTCTTTATAGTCCTTTGGGTATATACCCAGTAATGGGATGGCTGGGTCAAATGGTATTTCTAGTTCTAGATCCCTGAGGAATTGCCACACTGTCTTCCACAATGGTTGAACTAGTTTACAGTCCCACCAACAGGGTAAAAGTGTTCCTATTTCTCCACATCCTCTCCAGCACCTGTTGTTTCCTGACTTTTTAATGACTGCCATTCTAAATGATATGAGATGGTATCTCATTGTGGTTTTGATTTGCATTTCTCTGATGGCCAGTGATGATGAGCATTTTTTCATGTGTCTGTTGGCTGCAGAAATGTCTTCTTTTGAGAAGTGTCTGTTCATATCCTTCAGCCACTTTTTGATGGGGTTGTTTTTTTCTTGTAAATTTGTTTGAGTTCATTGTAGACTCTAGATATTAGCCCTTTGTCAGATGAGTAGGTTGCAAAAATTTTCTCCCATTCTGTAGGTTGCCTGTTCATTCTGATGGTGGTTTCTTTTGCTGTGCAGAAGCTCTTGAGTTTAATTAGATCCCATTTGTCAATTTTGGCTTTTGTTGCCATTGCTTTTGGTGTTTTAGACATGAAGTCCTTGCCCATGCCTATGTCCCGAATGGTATTGCCTAGGTTTTCTTCTAGGGTTTTTATGGTTTTAGGTCTAACATGTAAGTCTTTAATTCATCTTGAATTAATTTTTGTATAAGGTGTAAGGAAGGGATCCACTTTCAGCTTTCTACATATGGCTAGCCAGTTTTCCCAGCACCATTTATTAAATAGGGAATCCTTTCCCCATTTCTTGTTTTTGTCAGGTTTGTCAAAGATCAGATAGTTGTAGATATGCAGCATTATTTCTGAGGGCTCTGTTCTGTTCTGTTGGTCTATATATCTGTTTTGGTACCAGTACCATGCTGTTTTGGTTACTGTAGCCTTGTAGTATAGTTTGAAGTCAGGTAGCATGATGCCTCAGGATTGTCTTGGCAATGTGGGCTCTTTTTTAGTTCCATATGAACTTTAAAGTAGTTTTTTCCAATTCTGTGAAGAAAGTCATTGGCAGCTTGATGGGGATGGCATTGAATCTATAAATTACCTTGGGCACTATGGCCATTTTCACGATATTGATCCTTCCTACCCATGAGCATGGAATGTTCTTCCATTTGTTTGTATCCTCTTTTATTTCATTGAGCAGTGGTTTGTAGTTCTCCTGGAAGAGGTCCTTCACATCCCTTGTAAGTTGGATTTCTAGGTATTTTATTCTCTTTGAAGCAATTGTGAATGGGAGTTCACTCACGATTTGGCTCTCTGTTTGTCTGTTATTGGTGTATAAGAATGCTTGTGATTTTTGCACATTGATTTTGTATCCTGAGATTTTGCTGAAGTTGCTTATCAGCTTAAGGAGATTTTGGGCTGAGACAATGGGGTTTCCTAGATGTACAATCATTACAGATGTGAGCCACCATGCCCCACCCGAGCATATTTTATTTAACTGTGGATTAGCTTGGGTATTAACTTTTAACTGTTAAATATATCTTATATGGTATGTGGGTGTGCGTATTTGCGAGTTTGCTCCAGGCCCTGCAAATGTAGAGTTGGCCTTCTCTCTTTTAACATTCTCCCTTTCTGGAACTTTAGTTGACATGTTAGACTTCCTTTTTTTTTTTTTTTTTTGAGATGGAGTCTGTCTGTCACCCAGGCTGGAGTGCAGTGGTGCGATGTGGGCTCACTGCAACCTCCACTTCATGTGTTCAAGTGATTCTCCTGCCTCAGCCTCCTGAATAGCTGGGATTACAGGCGTGCACCACCATGCCTGGCTAATTTTTTGGTATTTTCAGTAGAGACAGGGTTTCACCATGTTGGCCAGGCTGGTGTCGAACTCCTGACCTCAAGTCATCTGCCTGCCTCAGCCTCCCAAAGTAATGGGATTATAGGAGTGAGCCACTGAACCTGACTGACATGTTACACTTTCTTGTTGCATCCTTCTCATTTCTTCACCTCTTGTATTTTTCACCTTTTTGTCTTTCTGTGATGCATCCTGGGTAATTTATTCCTATCTATAAGCTAGTATTCTTTTCCTACTTAAAGTCCATGGGCTAGCAGCATCAAAATCACTCTGAGAGCTATTATAAAGGCAGAGTCTGAGTCACATCCTAGACCTACCAAATCGCATTCTGCATTTTGGTAAGCTCCCCAAGGATTCCTATGCATGTTAAAACTTGAGAAATACTATTTCAGATTCCATTTGATTATTTTTCAGATCTACCTTTTTGTTTTTATAGATTCCTATTGTTTTCCATTGTGTGATTTTTCGAATTTCTTTACATCTTTCACGTTGAGTTATTTTATACAGTTTTCTCTTGGTATCTGCAGGGGTACTGGTTCCAGGAACCCCTGCAGATACCAAACTCCAAGGATGCTCAAGTCCTTTGTATAAAACAGCATAGTATTTGCATATAACCTATGCACATCCTCCCATATACTTTAAATCATTTCTAGATTACTTATAATATCTAATAAGATGCCTACATATCACTCTGTTTGTGTGGATTCAGGGTACTACTTGCATGTGGCAAATTCAAGTTTTGCTTTTTGGAACTTTGTGGAAATTTTTTTTCCCGTGAGTATTTCTTATCTGAGGTTGGTTGAATCTACAGATGCTGAACCCACGGAAACAGAGTATGGCCAACTGTACTGTTTATCTGATCATTCTAATATCTGGAGTCTTGAGGTCTGTGTTAGTCTGTTCTCTCATTGATATAAAGAAATACCTTAGACTGGATAATTGATAAATAGGTTTAATTGGCTCATGGTTCGGCAAGCTATATAGGAAGCACAGCTGGAGAGGCCTCAGAAAACTTACAATCATGGCAGAAGGTGAAGGGGAAGCAGGCAAGTCTTACATGGCCAGAGCAGGAGGAAAAGGTGCAGGGTGGAGGCACCACACAATTTTAAACAACCAGATCTCATGCGAAAACTCACAAGGACAGTGTTCAAGGGGATGGTGTTAAACCATTAGAAACCATTCCCGTGATCCAATCACCTCCCACCAGGCCCCACCTCCAACATTGGGATTACAGTTGAACGTGAGATTTGGGTAGGGACACAGATCCAAACCATATCAAGGTCTCAAATGTGTTATTTTTAATTTTCAGTTGACTTTTTTTCATGCTAATTGGGGTTATTTATTTTGAAGATTTTTGGTTGTCAGCTCATTAATTAGGGCCTAATTGGAAGGTGTTTTTCTCTGGAGAACATTTGCATTTGCTCTGACAAGAGCCAGAGAGTGATAATCGTCTAAATTTACATTACATAAACATAAGCATTAAGTATTAAGCATGTGCTATGTAGTCGGCCCTCTAAGAAATGCTTCTACCCTGAAGGAGCCTAGTGGGAAAGATAGTTGGTAAATAATCTGTGACAAATTCTCTGACAAAGGCAAGCTTAGTATGCTATGGAAAAGGTGCCTTTTCCAAATCAGATGGGAGAGAGTTGTGGTAGAGGGGACAACAGAGGGAGACAGGGATTGGTCAGATATCCCGGGAAAGGCAATGCTTGAAATAATCATATAAGCATCAGACCCAAAAAGTAACATTATTCAGATTGCTAATAACTGCTGAAGGAATGAAAAACAAACCTAACTTCCTGCTGTATAAATTCATTCAACTAATATGTATTGAATGCCTAGAATATGCCAATATTATTCTAAGGTCTGGGGGTACAGTGGTAAGCAAAATAGAAATATATGTAGGAAGCATATATTCTAACAATTCATTTTTAATTTTTATTATTATTATTTTTGAGACAGGGTCTCACTCTGTTCTCCAGGCTGGAGTACAGTAGTGGGATCAGGACTCACTGCAGACTCATCCTCCTGGGCTCAAGAGATCATCCTCCCACCTCAGTCTCCAGAGTAGCTGGGACCAAAGGTGTGCATCAACATGCCCAGCTATTTTTTTTTTTTTTTTTTTTTTAGGAAGCAGGGTCTCCCTGTGTTGCCTAGGCTGGTCTTAAACTCCTGGGCCCAGGCAATCCTCCATCCTCCCGCCTCAGCCTCCCAAAGTGCTGGAATTACAAATGTGAGCCACCACCCCCAGCCCAATTCTTGAACTACATTTGAAAATTCTATTCCTGGGTATTTATCCTATGAATATACCCCCTTGGTAGTGAAGTGACTTATGTGCAAGAATAACCACAGGAGCAGTCTTTGTAATAGCAAAAGATTTAAAAAATTTTAATTGGTCGGGCCCAGTGGCTCACGCCTGTAATCCCAGCACTTTGGGAGGCTGAGGCAGGCAGATCACCTGAGGTCAGGAGTTTGAGACCAGTCTGACCAACATGGCGAAACCCCATATCTACTAAAAAAAAAATACAAAAATTAGCTGGGCATGGTGGTACATGCCTGTAATCCCGGCTACTCAAGAGGCTGAGACAGGAGAATAGCGTGAACTCAGGAGGCAGAGGTTGCAGTGAGCCGAGATCCGAGATCACACCACTGCACTTCAGCCTGGGTGACAAAGCAAGACTGCATCTCAAAAATCAAACAAGCAAACAAAGCTAATTGACCATCAAAAGGTTAAACTATGGTATATTCCTTATACAGCTATTAAAGAGAATGAAGAAGCTCTACACATATGGGAAGGTTTTAAAAATATACCAAGTGAAAACAGACATAAAAAGAAAGCAACAAACCATATAGTATGCTACTTATGTGGGAAACAAAGGAAAAAATATGTATCTGTGAATGCATAGAATTACAAAAAAACAGCTGCCTAACAGGAAAATATTCAGTGAAAAGTAATCCTTTCTTAAATTCTGTCTACCACCCAATCCTTTAAGAAAGGATTACTTTTCTATTACATTTATTCAAATAAAAATGATCCCCCTCCAAAGAAATGTAGTAGCTATGCTATAACAAAGAATTGTATTCTTTCTTTCTGATATTGAATAAAGTAATTAACACTGTATTAGTCCATTTTCACACAGCTATAAAGAAATACCTGAGACTGGGTAATTTATAAAGGAAAGAGGCTTAATTGACTCACAGTTCCATGGCTGGGGAGGCCTCAGGAGACTTTCAATGATGCCGGAAGGTGAAGGGGAAACAAGACCTTCTTCACATGGTGGCAGGAAAGAAGAGAAAGCGTAGGGGGAAGAGCCCCTTATAAAACTGTCAGATCTTACGAGAACTCACTATCATGAGACTATCATGGGGGAAATGACCCCCAGGGTTACAATTCAAGATGAGATTTGGGCGGGGACACAGAGCCAAACCTTATCAAACACCATTTAGCTTTGGCCATGTACAGTTTCTGTGCTATTCTGATGCTTGCTCAAGGGCTCTGCTATAAACTAGAAGCCAAATTTGTGTTTTCAAGAAAGGGCAGTCTTAGAGCCTCATGGAAAGAACCAGGTGCTTTGGACTACTGATAAATTCTTCAAAAAAAAGTCATGGGTACAGGCTTCTGAGCAGACATAGCTTAGACAACTTTCAAGCCACAGCAGTGAACTGAGTCTTCATTTCTAGGACTCTCTTCTGGAAACAGACTGATTCATGAAAGCAGAACACCAACCCAATTTCCAGCAGAACAATTACCCAGGACTGAAGGAACTGATGAGAGAAACTTAATCATGGTTATTTATTGGAATATTGTTGATGCAGTGTTCTATTTTTATGGTATATGAGGAAGCCCTTTAAAATTCTTCATAAGCTATTGACTCCAATTTAGTATACTCCACTTTTGTAAACTGAAATTTTCTTTTTCCTTTTTTTTTTTTTTTTTTGCAACAGGGTCTTGCTCTGTCACCCAGGCTGGAGTGTAGTGTGGTTTGAACATGGATCATTGCAGCCTCAGCCTCCTAGGCCCAAGAGATCTTCCTGACTCAGCCCCCTGTGTAGCTGGGACCACAGGTGTGCATCTCCACATCTAGCTAATTTTCTAATTTTTTGTAGAGATGAGGTCTCACCATCTTGCCCAGGCTAGTCTTGAACTCCTGGGCTTAAGCAATCCTCCCACCTCAGCCTCCCAAAGTGCTGGGGTTACAGGCATAAACCACTGCACCCAGCCCTGATATTTTTAAATGGCCTGTGATTCTAAGCCCTCAGAATTCAGGAATGTACTGAATCTCCTTTTATTTCATAGCAATATTCAAAAGGAATCTGACCTCCTTTTTACCAGGATAATTGATTAGTTCATGAGGGCCATACCTAGAGTGTCCTTTTTGAAAATAATTCTAATTTAATCAGTTATGAGAAGTCCGTTATTAAAAACAAGTTGACTTTATATGTAGAGTCAATACCTACAAAGCTGTCTCAATAACACTGGAAAAGTGCCTGGCTTAAATGTTCGTAAGTGGTAAGGAAGAGCAATGCTCGGCAAGCCAGGAACCCTAGCAAATTCTGAAGACGTTAAGGAGAGAGATCACCCAAGTTCTTAGGTACTACAGGAGAAATCTAGTGGAGAGTTTCTTGGATTTGGTTCCCCAGCCTTGGGATGTCAAGCTATAGAGGCTTTTAAAAGTCCAATTTGAGGTCTCTGATGAAAAATTTCAGACAGAAGTTAATCCTGTGGCCTTAGTAATTTGTTCAGTACTGTATGGTTCTGGATTTGCAAAGTAAATTTGAGGAGATCTACATGACTAATGAACACTCTTGCTGTACCTAGGCAAATAATCCACATAAACCTAATGAAATTTGCTTTTCACTGATCAGGAATACTTGTGGCAGATTCCTATTGATGAAAAGTAAGAGACTGTTAAGAAACACTGTCAAAGCCTTGAAAAAGGATAAATTATTGGGTGTCCCTTTAGTGGTAACGCTAGGTATTATCTAATTGATCCTCTGCATATTATCTGATGGGATATGTACCACTGTCTTTTTATTGGATAGACTGTTATACAATTGTAAATGTAGATGTTAAATTGTAAAAATAAATAAATAAATAAAGTAATGCAACTGAACCTTAACTACAACTAATTTCTGCTCTGTAGAAAAGATGGTCCCATTAGGTTTTATTGCCCTATACCAGTGGTCCCCAACCTTTTTGGCACCAGGGACCAGTTTTGTGGAAGATAATTTTTCCACAGACACAGTGGGGGATGCAAGGGGAGATGTTTTGGGGATAAAAATATTCTCAGATCATTAGGCATTAGATTCTCATAGGAGCACGAAACTTAGATCCCTCACGTGTGCAGTTCACAATAGGGTTCATGCTCCTATGAGAATCTAATGTTGCCACTGATTTGACAGGAGGTGGAGCTCAGGCAGTAATGCTTGCTCGCCCAACACTCACCCCCTGCTGTGCAGCACAGTTCCTAATGGCCCAGAGACTGCTACTGGTTTGTGGCCTGGGGGTTGGGGACCCCTGCCCTATAGGATATGGTTAATCTACTAGCAAATTCTTTTTTTTTTTTTTAGATGGAGTTTCACTCTTGTTGCCCAGGCTGGAGTGCAATGGTGCGATCTCAGCTCACTGCAACCTCTGCCTCCCAAGTTCAAGCGATTCTCCTGCCTCAGCCTCCCGAGTAGCTGGGATTGCAGGCATGCGCCACCATGCCCAGCTAATTTTGTATTTTTAGTAGAGACAGGGTTTCTCCATGTTGGTCAGGCTGGTTTCGAACTCCCCATCTCAGGTGATCTGCCCGCCTCGGCCTCCCAAAGTGCTGGAATTACAGGCATGAGCCACCACGCCCAGCCTAGCAAATTCTTTTAAGCATTTATTACTGCCTATATCTGCTCTTCAAATTCTCTGACATGGCCAGAGCAGGAGGAAAAGGTGCAGGGTGGAGGCTAGTTCCCTCATCCAATGAGTTAAATACAGTCTTTCACATATTAAGAAAAGAAAAAACACTGTTGCCTGTGGAATTTAATCTTTAATCTCCAAAGACCCTTTGTACTATTTGATAATGTATTCAAATTAATGGCTGTAATTCTAGAAGCCATATCAACAACCCTTTTTTTTTTTTTTAATCCAGAGGAGTCACTGAATAATTCTTCTCCCTCTATGCAAATTGATGACTCTGGTAGATTCCTTAAACATTCATTAAAATTCTGGTAAACCTACCAGATCACATGTAAAACTATGCTTTCTCTAGGAACCATCAATTCACTGATGGAGGCAACTAACAGTCATGTTTGTAGTCCATGACTGTACCTACCCTCCTTCTTGTAATGGCCCTAGTCAGCAAGCTTATAAATGTGGTGGTCAATCCAAAATATAAATATGCTACCGTGAAGTCTGATTCTATGGTGGGATCAAAGAAGCAGAGAAAGTTAGACTATAGAGCAACAATGAATAAAATATGACAGAAGTAGAGAGTTAGCAGAAGACTATATATATATTTCATGGATTCCTGAGGACTGACTATTCTGGTTTTAGTCCCTTCCTGAGACTGACTGCATTCCTGCCTTTCAGATCTGAGTCACTTCCACATACTTAAAATACATATTTGCTTAAAGTAGCTTAAATTCATTTGTTACTTGTGACTAAAAAGGCTTAACTGATGCAAAATTATATAAGTGCTTAATATTTATTAGCAAGGATACTGTAATATTCTCATCATAAGGCTTTGGAGTACATTTATATCTTGTATAGAAACCTTTTCTCCTTCCTTCCTTCCTTCCTCCCTCCCTCCCTCCCTTCTTTTGGAGTACATTTATATCTTGTATAGAAACCTTTTCTTCTCCCTCCCTCTTCCTTCATCCCTTCTCTCCTTCCTTCCTTTTTTTTGATGTTGTTTCACTCTTGTTGCCCAGGCTGGAGTGCAATGGCATCTCAGCTTACTGCAACCTCGGCCTCCCGGGTTCAAGCGTTTCTCCTGCCTCACCTCCTAAGTAGCTCGAATTACAGGTGCCCACCACCATGCCCGGCTAATTTTCTGTATTTTTAGTAGAGACCGGGTTTCACTATGTTGGCCAGGCTGGTCTCAAACTCCTGACCTTGTGATCCGCCCGCCTTGGCCTCCCAAAGTGCTGGGATTACAGGCATGAGCCACCTTGCCCGGCCCTTTTTTTCTTTTTAGGGTCTCACTCTGTCACACAGGATGGAGTATAAATGGTGCCAACACAGTTCACTGAAGCCTCAAATTCCTGCCCTCGGTGATCCTCCCACCTCAGCCTTCCAAAGTGTTGGGATTATAGGCACGAGCCACCACGCCCAGCCCATGTCTAGAAGCTTTATGTTTAGAAATGGTTGGGCCTCTGTATTGCAAATTCAAATTTGCATTTGAAATATACACATTCTATTTAACTTCTCCTTTCTACATAATACCCAATTAAGAATTCTCTAAATCTCCTTACCAATCTCAAGTTGTATCATTTAAATAAAATTTCATCATTGAGCATGGAGGAAATGTCATTTAAATATTTTATATTTGCAAAAGATTCGATTTTTATTTTGGTAATTTAATGTAGTATAAGAAATTTATTTGGTCTTTGTTCCCAGTTCCTGGCACAGAGCTCCTAAAACCCTTGGAATTTCTTGAGTTCTTGGAGTTATCTTCTGTTATTCCTTATAAACCTTTTCAATCATACCTGAATTTGGCATATGAGATCACTTAGGGTGGGGCCCCTAGATAATCTCAGGAGGAATCTGGTCACCAGAAGGACTAAGTAATTAGAGGGTGATGTTATGGACTGAATTGTGTCCCTCCAAAATTCCTATGTTGAAGCCTTAACTCCCAATGTGACTGTACTTGAAGATAGGATCTTTTAGGGAGTTAATTAAGGTCATGAGGACAGGGCTCTAATCTCACAGGGCTAGTGTCCGTAGAAGAGGAGAAAGAGACACAGGAGCTCCCCCTACCCCAACCCTTCATGATGCACAGAGAAGAGGACATGTAGGGACACAGAAGGTGGCAGTCTATAAGGCAGCAAGAGAGGACTCACTAGAAACAACCCACATGGTACCTTGATCTTGAAATTCTACCTTCCAGAACTGTGAGAAAATAAATTTATTTAAGCCACCAAGTCTCCAGTGTATTTTTTATAACAGCCCTAGGAGACTAATACAGTTGGGAGCTTCCAGCTTTCACCTTGGTCCTCTGGGGAGGAGTGGAGGACTGGAGATTGAGATCTATGGAAACTATTGAATTTGAGTTGGGGAGCTTCCAAGTTGAGGAATACAGAGACATGCAGGGAAGGTGATATGCTGGAAGAAGGCATGGAAGCTCTGCACCTCCCTTCTCCCTCCATACCTTTCCCTATGCACCTGTTCATTAATTGTTCCTAGTTGTACCCTTTATGATATAAACAGGTAAATGTAAGTTAAGTATTTTCCTGAGTTCTGTGAGCTATTCTGGCAAATTATCGACCCTGAGGGCAGGGTCATGGGAATACCTGAATTTGCAGCCATGTTGGACAGAGTACGGGTAGCTTAGGGAGTCAGGACTTGTGACTGGCCTCTGAAGTGAGGGCAGCCTTATGGGATTGAGCCTAACTCTGCTGCATAGTGTCAGAACAGAATTAAAAGGTAGGACACAGTTGATGCCAGAGAACTGGAGAATGAAATGTGATGTCAGAAAGCACTCCATTTAGTATAACACAGTTTAGCAGTATTTGATATTTAGAATTACAAAGAAATATTAAATTCAGAGATTTGGGTTCTTATATTATTTCATATTTATATTTTCTGAGGTCTTTAAAAATGTAATAAAAAATGAACAGGTAACTTAATTCAATTCAAAATTAAAACGACTTTTTTTCATCACAGTAAATACAAGAAATATACACTATTACATGAAGTAATGAAATTTCCTGGAAAAAATACAGAAAGATATGATAATAAGCACTGAACAATTTTATTAAGTTCTTTGCCAAAATGCAAACATATGAAATGAGATTGTGTACAATAGACCAAAGGCTACCTAGAGACCAACAGTCATATAAAAAAATTTAAGGCAAGCTTTATTGATTTATTTTAAATAAGGTAAGTGAAATATGGGCTCATAATTAAACAAGATTTTCAAGAAAGTTCTTGTAGCTGTAAAATAGGAGAATATGAATGTCAAAATTTTGACTGTTTCTGTGCCAAACAGAAAGTTTCACAAATGCTTTCCAAACTGCAGTAAAAAGAACTTTAATAATACCATTAAGTCTACAAAGTCACTGTCAAGTTGATAGTATTCAAATACTACAATATTTTCTAAATGTAAATTTTGTAACATCTTGAATACTTTCTAAGCCCACTTTTCTGTCATTACAAAAGTAAAATTCCAAGAAATTTCTGCTACATTAATCTTAAGAGATCAAAATAACATATGTACTTTTCTAGGTTAATGTAATTCAAGTAAAGTGGTACTAAAGAAAACACATCATTTTAATAAAAACCAAACCTGCTTAAGAGACATAACAGAGTTAAGCAAAAGTATAAACTACTATAATAAGCAGTTGCTTAGATTTAATATAAGAGGATTTATTTTTATTTTCACTGGAAAAAACGTTAAAGCCCTTTCTCTTTTCTGGAGCTGAAACAGTGGCTTGTGTTTTAGTTGTTCAATGTTTCTACAGTAATTTTTTTTAATTTTTATACTTGCCAATGTGTTCACGGGCTATAATAAGTCTTTGAATTTGTGAAGTACCTTCATAAATCTGCAAGAAAAATATAAGTGTAGGTTAAATATCTTTAGTACATAAATAGTTCGATTTATTCAACATTTTAGACAGTAGTATAAGCTGTGTTGTAATATAAAACCGAATCAAACCATACATAGGGTCTCTAGCCTCTACAGATTCCAAAACCTGATTTTGTGAAAGTCTGAAAATATGGAGTTCTCTAAAGATTGGTTTAAGTTATTATAAAAAGCCACTTATCAAAATTTTGGAGAAGAGTCTTCAAAACATAAAAAAAGAAAATATATTTACATTTCAGAAAGTTTGGGAAAACTAAAGTTTAATGTAGCCAAAATATGTGTCCAACTTTTCTGAACTGTTCTTAGCTAGCTGTCTCCCTCAGTCTTTTATTCTCACCCTTAAATTTTTTTTTTTCTCCCACTGCCTATGGAACAGAGTTGCTAAAGAAAAAGATGCTGGAAGGATTTCAAGAGTCAGACCTTATTTCCATTCTAAACTTCTAACTATAGCCATTCGTTAGTTCATCTTCTCAGATGGCAGCGAAAAGCTAAACGGTTGATGATAGTAATCGCAATAATTATAAAGGCTCTAGGAGAGGAAGGGTATCACCACATAAACCTGTGACTTTGGATAAGGCACAAATTCTGGACCTCAGCTTTTTCATGTCTACATGGAGAGGCCGCACTATGTCTAACATTCCTTCTCACTCTAGCATTTTGATTCGAATTCAATATTTCCAATGACTGGATGAGTCAAATAATTTGCTAGGTGTAGGGGGAGCAAGGGAAGAGATACTGAGGAGCAAGAATGTGGTAATTATTAAGTAATTACTTAAGCCACATGTAGAGAAGATGTACATTTATATTTCCTTTTACTGAATTCCTCCTTTTTTTGACTACCAATTTAGTTTGGAATTAATCTACATCACTGTCTCCTGATGTTGGTTTCTGACTCCAAATATAGTTACAATAAATTAAATAGTTGTCGGGCAAGATTCAAATCAAAATAATTAATTTTAAATGACATGCATACTTTTTGGAGAGAAAAGTTTGGGTTACAATTAGCTAATCTGTTAAAACTCAAAGAAATCTAATCCAAACATAATACACGTCTGTACCATTTTTTTTAGCCTACTCTCTCTTCAGACTTAATCACAAATAACATTCTTCTTTCTATTAATTAATTCCAAAAACTAGCTCACAGCCATATATGACAGTCATTTATTGCTACTAGGGACATAAAATTTCTAAATAATCAGAAATCCACGTTGTCATTTATGAATATTCTCTCTCCTTGCAAACCAAAAAAATCATCTTTAACCTTACCTGATAGATCTTGGCATCCCTCATTAGTTTTTCTACAGGATATTCTGTATTAAATCCATTGCCTCCAAGTATCTGCACAGCATCAGTAGCTAACTGATTTGCAATATCTCCAGCAAATGCCTTTGCAATAGAAGCATAATAGGTATTTCGACGACCAGAATCAATCTCCCAAGCTGCTCTCTGGTAACTCATTCTAGCTAGTTCAACTTTCATTGCCATTTCAGCCAGCATAAATGATATCGCTTGGTGCTAGAATTAAAAAGAAAAAAGTTAAAGGATATTTACTGAGAAAACGTAAAAGTTTTTCCTGGGGCTTTTTTATTTATATAGTGATGGGGTCTTGCTGTGTTGCCCAGGCTGGTCTGCAACTCCTGGCCTCAAGCAATCCTCCTACTTAGGCCTCTCAAAGTGCTGAGATGACAGGCGTGAGCCACTGTGCCTGACCTTTTTATTTTTTAAACTTTTCATGAACTAATTTTAGGTTTATAGAAGTTACACCCAGCTTCCTCTAATGTTAACATATTACCAAACCATAGTGCTACGATCGAGAACAGGACATTAACACTGGTATAGTATTACAACTAAACTATAAGCCTTACTCAAATCTGGTCAAGTTTTCTACTGTTCTTTTTCGGTTTCACCATTACACATTGAGTTTAGTTATTTCTTCTTAAATACTGGTATAGTATTAACAACTAAACTATAAGCCTTACTCAAATCTGGTCAAGTTTTCTACTAATGTTCTTTTTCCACCATTATACATTGAATTTAGTTATTTCTCCTTATTCTTTCCCAGGCTATTATAATTCCTCAATCCTTCCTTATCTTTCATGTCTTTGCACTTCTGAAGAACGTTGATTGGTTATTTTATGTAAAATGTCCTTCAATTTCAGTTTGCCTAATTTTTTTTTCGAGACAGGGTCTCACTTTGTTTTCCAGGCTGGAATGCAATGGCATGATCTCAGATCACTGCAGCCTCAAGGACCCTCCTGTCTCAGCCCCCAAAGTAGCTGGGACTTTTCTTTTTTTTTTTTTCTGAGATGGAGTTTCACTCTTTTGCCCAGGCTGGAGTGAAGTGGTGTGATATCGGCTCACTGCAACCTCCACTCCCCAGGTTCAAGTGATTTTCCTGCCTCAGCCTCCCGAGTAGCAGGGCGTGTGCCACCACGCCAGGTTTTTTTTTTTTGTTTTTTGTTTTTTTGTATTTTTAGTAGAGACAGGGTTTCACCACCTTGGCCAGGCTGGTCTCAAACTCCTGATCGCAGGTAATCCACCTGCCTCAGCCTCCCAAAGTGCTAGGATTACAGGCGTGAGCCACCGCACCCAGCCTCTTTTTTTTCCTTTTTTTTTTTTTTTTTTTTTTTAAATAGAGATGAGGTCCCTCCCTATGTTCCCAGGCTGTTCTCAAACTCCTGGGCTCAAGGGATCCACCTGCCTTGGCCTCCCAAAATGCTAGGATTACAGGTGTGATTCACCATGCCCAGCCTCTGCTAGGACTTTCTAAAATAAATTTGCTGGCTGGGCGCAGTGGCTTACACCTGTAATCCCAGCACTTTGAGAGGCTGAGGCAGACGGATCGCCTGAGGTTGGCAGTTTGAGACCAGCCTGACCAACACGGAGAAACCCCATCTCTACTAAAAATACAAAATTAGCCAGGCATGGTGGTGCATGCTTGTAATACCAGCTACTCAGGAGGCTGAGGCAGAAGAATCGCTTAAACCTGGGAGGTGGAGGTTGTGGTGAGCCAGGATCACACCACTGCACTCCAGCCTGGGCAACAAAAGCAAAACTGTCTCAAAAAAAAAAAAAAAGTTAGTTGCTACAGATAGAGAAAAATAATGTGGCACTGTATCAGATACCAAGACAGAGGAAAGGACAACTAAAAGATGCTTCTTAGACTCTAGAGGCTCAGAATTAAATAGAAAACATAAAACAAATACTTTCAATAAAGGATATAAGTGCTCTATGAGTTAGCTATATGGCGAAGATATGTTATAGGATGGAAATATGTTCCTGTTTGCTGGCATTCCTTGGGATCTCCAAAGTGCTGTCTTTTGTCTGATAGGTTCAGCGTGGTGCTGGTCACTGGAAAGACGATGGCAGGATTAGCGGGTTGGGACTTTCAGCCCCACCCCTACAACCTCCAGGGAGGGGAGAGGGGCTAAAAGTCAAGTTAAGTCATCAATGACCAATGGTTTAATTGATCATGCCTACGTAATGAAACCTCCATGAACACCCAAGAGTGTGTCCAGAGTTGGTTCCTTCCAGTGGGTTCTTGGTCTTGCTGACTTCAAGAATGAAGCCGCAGACCTTCACGGTGTTACAGCTCTTAAAGATGGTGTGTCTGGAGTTTCTTCCTTCCAGTGGGTTCGTGGTCTTGCTGACTTCAAGAATGAAGCTGCAGACCTTTGTGGCAAGTGTTACAGCTCTTAAAGGTGGTGCGGGCCCAAAGAGTAAGCAGCAGCAAGATTTATTGTGAAAAGCAAAGGAACAAAGCTTCCACAGCATGGAAAGGGACCAAATCGGGTTGCCACTGCAGGCTGGGGTGGCCAGCTTTTATTCCCTTATTTGTCCCCACCCACATCCTGCTGATTGGTCCATTTTACAGCGTGCTGATTGGTCCATTTTACAGAGTGCTGATTAGTACATTTACAATCCTTTAGCTAGACACAGAGCGCTGATTGGTGCATTTTTACAGAGTGCTGACTGGTGTGTTTACAATCCTTTAGCTAGACACAGAGCGCTGATTGGTGCGTTTTTACAGAGCACTGATTGGTGTGTTTACAATCCTTTAACTAGACAGAGAGTGCTGATTGGTGTGTTTACAATCATCTAGCTAGACAGACAAGTCCTTCAAGTCCCCACTCGACCCAGGAAGTCCAGCTGGCTTCACCTCTCAAGAGGACAGGGTTTGGAGAGCTTCCAGAGGTTCCTACAGGGTGAGATTCCCAGGGAAGGCATGGAAGCCATATGCGTCTTCCTCATACCTTACCCTGCACATCTCTTCATCTGTATCCTTTAAAATATCCTTCCTGGCTGGGCGTGGTGGCTCACACCTGTAATCCCAGCACTTTGGGAGGCCAAGGTGGGCAGATCACCTGAGGTCAGGAGTTTGAGACCAGCCTGGCCAAAATGGTGAAACCCTGTCTCTACTAAAAAAAAAAAAAAAAAAAAAAAAGGCCAGGCATGGTGGCAGGTGCCTATAATCCCAGCTACTTGGGAGGCTGAGGCAGGAGAATCAATTGAACCCAGGAGGCAGAGGTTGCAGTGAGCCGAGATTATGCCATTGCACTCCAGCCTGGGCAACAAGAGTGAGATTCTGTATGAAAAAAATAATAATTAAAAAAAAGTAAAAAAATTAGATATCCTTCCTAATAAACTGGTAAATGTGTTTCCCTGAGTTCTGTGAGCTGCTTTAGCAAATTACTGGAATTCACACATGAGGTCATGGGAACCCCAACTTGAAGCCAGTCAGCCAGAAGTTCTCGAGGCCAGGACTTGCAACTAGGGGAAAAGAAGGGGCAGTCTTGTGAGACTAAGCCTGTGGTAACTGATGCTATCTCTGGGTAGGTAGTGTCAGAACTAAGTTGGAGGATACCCAGCTAGTGTCTGTTGCTTAGTGTGTGTGGGAAATCCTCCTACATCTTTGGTCTTAGAAGTCTTTATAGCAGCATGATTTATAATCCTTTGGGTATATACCCAGTAATGGGATGGCTGGGTCAAATGGTATTTCTAGTTCTAGATCCCTGAGGAATCGCCACACTGTCTTCCACAATGGTTGAACTAGTTTACAGTCCCACCAACAGTGTAAAAGTATTCCTATTTCTCCACATCCTCTCCAGCACCTGTTGTTTCCTGACTTTTTAATGATTTCCATTCTAAATGATATGAAATGGTATCTCATTGTGGTTTTGATTTGCATTTCTCTGATGGCCAGTGATGATGAGCATTTTTTCATGTGTCTGTTGGATGCATAAATGTCTTCTTTTGAGAAGTGTCTGTTCATATCCTTCACCCACTTTTTGATAGGGTTGATTTTTTCTTGTACATTTCTTTGAAGATTCTGGATATTAGCCCTTTGTCAGATGGGTAGATTGTAAAAAGTTTCTCCCATTCTGTAGGTTGCCTGTTCACTCTGATGGTAGTTTCTTTTGCTGTGCAGAAGCTCTTTAGTTTAACTAGATCCCAATTGTCTATTTTGGTTTTTGTTGCCATTGCTTTTGGTGTTTTAATCATGAAGTCCTTGCCCATGCCTATGTCCTGAATGGTATTGCCTAGATTTTCTTCTAGGGTTTTTATGGTTTTAGGTCTAACATTTAAGTCTTTAATCCATCTTGAATTAATTTTTGTATAAGGTAAGAAAGGGATCCAGTTTCAGCTTTCTACATATGGCTAGCCAGTTTTCCCAGCACCATTTATTAAATAGGGAATCCTTTCCCCATTTCTTGTGTTTGTCAGGTTTGTCAAAGATCAGATGGTTGTAGACGTGTGGTATTATTTCCGAGGGCTCTATTCTGTTCCATTGGTCTATATATCTGTTTTGGTACCAGTACCATGCTGTTTTGGTTACTGTAGCCTTGTAGTATAGTTTGAAGTCAGGTAGAATGATGCCTCCAGCTTTGTTCTTTTGGCTTAGGATTGTCTGGGCAATGCGGGCTCTTTTTGGTTCCATATGAACTTTAAAGTAGTTTTTTCCAATTCTGTGAAGAAAGTCATTGAATCTATAAATTACCCTGGGCAGTATGGCAGTTTTCACAATATTGATTCTTCCTACCCATGAGCATGGAATGTTCTTCCATTTGTTTGTGTCCTCTTTTATTTCGTTGAGCAGTGGTTTGTGGTACTCCTTGAAGAGGTCCTTCACATCCCTTGTAAGTTGGATTCCTAGGTATTTTATTCTCTTTGAAGCAATTGTGAATGGGAGTTCACTCATGATTTGGCTCTCTGTATGTCTGTTGTTGGTGTATAGGAATGCTTGTGATTTTTGCACATTGATTTTGTATCCAGAGACTTTGCTGAAGTTGCTTATCAGCTTAAGGAGATTTTGGGCTGAGATGATGGGGTTTTCTAAGTAAATAATCAGGACATCTGCAAACAGGGACAATTTGACTTCCTCTTTTCCTAACTGAATACCCTTTCTTTCTTTTGCCTGATTGCCCTGGCCAGAACTGCCAACACTATGTTGAATAGGAGTGGTGAGAGAAGGTATCCCTGTCTTGTGCCAGTTTTCAAAGGGAATGCTTCCAGTTTTTGCCCATTCTGTATGATATTGGCTGTGGGTTTGTCATAAATAGCTATTATTTTGAGATACATTCCATCAATACCTAGTTTATTGAGTTTTTAGCATGAAGAGCTGTTGAATTTTGCTGAAGGCCTTTTCTGCATCTATTGAGATAATCATGAGTTTTTGTCGTTGGTTCTGTATGTGATGGATTACATTTACTGATTCAAGGTATGTTGAACCAGCCTTACATCCCAGGGAGAAAGCCGACTTGATTGTGGTGGATAAGCTTTCTGATGTGCTGCTGCATTCGGTTTGCCAGTATCCTCCTTTAGCTCGGAGAAGTTTGTTATTACCGATCGTCTGAAGCCTTCTCTCAACTCCTCAAAGTCATTCTCCATCCAGCTTTCTTCCATTGCTGGTGAGGAGCTGCATTCCTTTGGAGGAGAAGAGGTGCTCTGATTTTTAGAATTTTCAGCTTTTCTGCTCTGGTTTCTCCCCATCTTTGTGGGTTTTATCTACCTTTGGTCTTTGATGATGGTGACGTTGTTGGGGTTTTGGTGTGGATGTCCTTTCTGTTTGTTAGTTTTCCTTCTATCAGTCAGGACTCTCAGCTGCAGGTCTGCTGGAGTTTGCTGGAGGTCCACTCCAGACCGTTTGCCTGGGTATCACCAGTGGAGGCTGCAGAACTGCAAATATTGCAGAACGGCAAATGTTGCTGCCTGATCGTTCCTCTGGAAGCTTCGTCTCAGAGGGGCACCCGGCCATATGAGGTGTCAATCGGCCCCTACTGGGAGGTCTCTCCCAGTTAGGCTACTTGGGGGTCAGGGACCCACTTGAGGAGGCAGTCTGTCTGTTCTCAGATCTCAATCTCCATGCTCGGAGGACCACTACTCTCTTCAAAGCCGTCAGACAGGGAGGTTTATGTCTGCAGAAGTTTCTGCTGCCTTTTGTTCAGCTATGCCCTGCCCCCAGAGGGGAGTCTACAGCAACAGGCAGGCCTCCTTGAGCTGCAGTGGGCTCCACCCAGTTCAAGCTTCCCGGCCACTTTGTTTATCTACTCAAGCATCGGCAATGGCGGATGCCCCTCCCTCAGCCTTGCTGCGACCTTGTAGTTTGATCTCAGACTGCTGTGCTAGCAGTGAGCGAGGTTCCGTGGGTGTGGGACCCTCTAACCCAGGTGCGGGATATAATCTCCTGGTGTGTCGTTGGGCTGCACCCACTGTATGACAAACCCCAGTGAGATGAACCCGGTACCTCAGCTGGAAATGCAGAAATCACCTGTCTTCTGCGTCACTCACGCTGGGACCTGTAAACTGGAGTTGTTTCTATTCAGCCATTTTGGAACCCTCAGGCAGATCACTGTATATTTTCTAATACCACACATGAAATGGCTAAACAATTATTTAATTGTGGATTCCAAGAATAACCTGACCCTTTTTATTCATAATGCTATACATAGAGTACACAGACTGAAAGACTGAAGTGGCTGGACGTGGTGGCTCACGCCTGTAATCCCAATACTGGGAGGCCGAGGTGGGTGGATCACAAGGTCAGGAGTTTAAGACCAGCCTGGCCAAGATGGTGAAACCCCATCTCTACTAAAAGTACAAAAGAAAATTAGCCAGGTATGGTGGCGGGCGCCTGTAACCCCCGCTACTCGGGAGGCTGAGGCAGGAGAATCACTTGAACCCTGGGGGCAGAGGTTGCAGGGAGCAGAGATTGCACCACTGCACTCCAGCCTGGGCAACAGAGTAAGACTCCGTCTCAAACAAAAAAAAAACAAAAAAAACAAGTTTCAAAGGGCACACAAATGGGTTGGGAGACAACTAGCAAAGGAGTGACAAGGAATTATGGTGTCATATCACTGTACCTATTAATTAAAAATGCAAAACTAGGCCAGGCGCAGTCACTCATGCCTGTAATCCCAGCACTTTGGGAGACCAAGATGGGTGGATTACTCAAGCTCAGGAGTTCAAGACCAGCCTAGGTAACGTGGCAAAACCCCATTTCTACAAAAAAAACAAAAAAAAACAAAAAACAAAAAACAAACAAACAAAAAAACAGCTGAGCATGGTGGCTCACGCCTATAGTCCCAGCTACTCAGGAGGCTAAGGTAGGAGGATCACTTAAGCCAGGAGGCAGAGGTTGCAGTGAGCTGAGATCACACCACTGCACTCCAGCCTGGGCAGTAGAGTGAGACCCTGTCTCAAAAAAAAAGAGGCTATCAGCATTTTGCACAGTGCTTAAAAGAGAAGCAAATCTTCAGTAGAAATCAAATGATAAAAGGCTGTATTTTGAGTTAAGCAGTAAGGAAAAACTAAGATTTTTCAATATTTAATAAGAAAAAAAATCTTTAGAATTTATAAGAAAGAGAACATAAAAGGAGAAGTTTCTATATTGAGTTGAAAGCCAAAAATACAGTTACCATCAGATATTTGGGTAAGGAGGACCTGGAAGACGATGACAGATCTTCATTGAAAAGCATTAGGTTGAAATTTATTTATGAATAAGATAAACTAACATTTAGTAAAATGTACATACGTAGCTCTGGCAACATGAAGGAGTTAACAAAGAAATACTTGGTTAAGAAAAAAAAAAGCTCATAGGAAAGAAACAGAAATCTCTAAGTGCCTCAAAAAAGGAATTTAAATCCTGAGGAGAAGAGATAACATGGAGGAAAAAAAAAATCAGACTCAGATTTGGGCTCAGCAGGATAGGAACCAGAGTTTTAAGAAACACATAAGAACAGGAGATTTCTATGTGAGCATGAACAATCTAAGGGGCTAAAACTGAGACTCCCAGCATGTAAAAGCTTTGCTTTCCAAAGGGGCAATTAAAAGTCTGGGCTCATCAGGATAGGAGGGGCACAAAGAAGCTGATCTCTTGCCCAGGAGGGTTAAAAAAAGAACAAGAGAAAAAGGACTTTTGTTATTGTTGTTGTTTTGAGACAGGGTCTCACACTGTTGCCCAGACTGGAATGTAGGGAGTTTCTTAATGTGTGAGATCAATGTACGAGCTCTGTGATACAGGATTCCCCAAGTCAAGAAATTAATGTAAAATAACAGCTCTTAGAATGGCGAAATCTCTGGAGTACCTAATAAAAGTGCCAAAATAGTACAAAAGCCAATTTCTAAAATGCTTCCATAATGCTCTGAGAAATATAGTACCTCCTGCAGGTAAGTTGTTTACAAATAAAAAATAAAAGCAAAATAATTGACCATAAAAGAGTTAGGAGACACAATACACCTTGAAAGATTAGCACCCTAAGAATTGAAGATAACAAAAAAATCTGAAATTGATTATAAATGAAGAATGTTTACACGATTAATGACGAAAAAGGAAAAGGCGGTATGATGTTGAAAAGAAGGTATAATGGAAAAAACCAAATATAACTTCTGGAAATGAAAAGTAGTCATTAATAAATCAACAGCTAGATAAAATAGATTAGGCACGGCCAGGCGCAGTGGCTCATGCTTGTAATCCCAGCACTTTGGGAGGCCGAGGCGGGCGGATCACAAGGTCAGGAGATCGAGACCACGGTGAAACCCCGTCTCTACTAAAAATACAAAAAAATTAGCCGGGCATTGTAGTCCCAGCTACTCGGAGAGGCTGAGGCAGGAGAATGGCGTGAACCCAGGAGGTGGAGCTTGCAGTGAGCCGAGATCCGCACCACTGCACTCCAGCCTGGGCGACAGAGCAAGACTCCATCTCAAAAAAAAAAAAAAAAAAAAGATTAGGCACAAGATAAGAGAACTAGAAAGCAGATCTGAAAAAATTATCTAGAAAACAGTGCAGAAAGATAAATTATGAAACTAAGGTTAAGGGACACAGGGCAGTGCTAATCCAAGTTTGTCCACAGTGCTGATTCACAAACTGTTACTGGTTGATAGTACAGAAGATGAGAATAAGCATTTAGAGACTTTTACAGCAATTTAACATTGTTGTGACATTCTTATATTTTACAAAAATAATAGTCCACATTAACTGGAAATTAAAACAAACTGGTCTTTCACCACAGATAGTTTGAGAACCACTGACAAATGGAGATAGGAATAGGAGGCTCCTGGGGGGCTGAGGTGGAAAGATTGCTTGAGCTCAGGTGTTTGAGACCAGCCTGGGCAACATAGTGAGACCCTATCTCTACAAAAATAAAAAAATGAGGCAGGCATGGTGGTGTGCCCCTATAGTTCCAGTTATTTAGGAGGCTGAGGTGGGAGGATTGCTTGATCCTGAGAGGCTGCAATGAGCCATGACTGCACCACTGCACTCACATTTGGGCAACCAAGACCCTGTCTCAAAAAAAAAAAAAAAAAAAGAGAGAAAGAAATAGGAGGTTCACTATACAACTCATAGTGAGTTGCAGGAGAGAATACAGATAATGGGGGAGCATCAATATTTGAAGGGGTAAGAGTTAATAATTACCCTGGAAATTCATGTAAGACGTGACTCTTTATAGTAGTAAAATATCTTGAGAGGACATGGGAAGTAACAAGAATTCAGAGTATAACATAGGCCAGGCGCAGTGGTTCAGGCCTGTAATCCTAGCACTTTGGGAGGCCAAGGCAGGCAGATCCCTTGAGGCCAGGAGTTCAACACCAGCCCAGCCAACATAAAGGAATCCCATCTCTACTAAAAATACCAAAATTTGCTGGGTGTGGTGGTGTGTGCCTGTAGTCCCAGTAACTCGGGAGGCTGAGGCAGGAGAATCACTTGAACACAGGAGGTGGGGGTTTCAGTGAGCCCAGATCGTGCCACTGTACTTCAGCCTGGACGACAGAGCAAGACTTTGTCTTCCACCCAAAAAAAAAAAAAAAAAAAGCATAAAATAGGATCCTGGATCTGTGACTTATAAATTGTGTGGCCTTGGACAATCATTTAATACCTCTGAGCTTCAGTTTCTTGATCCTTAAAAGAGATAACACTACCCAAAAAAGGTTTTACTGAGAGAATTAGAAAAAAAAAATATATATATATATATATTTCTTTTTTGAGACGGAGTCTCACCCTGTCGCCCAGGCTGGAGTGCAGTGGCGTGATCTTGGCTCACTGCAAGCTCTGCCTCCTGGGTTCATGCCATTCTCCTGCCTCAGCCTCCCAAATAGCTGGGACTACAGGCGCCCACCACCATGCCCGGCTAATTTTTGTATTTTTAGTAGAGACGGGGTTTCACCGTGTTAGCCAGGATGGTCTCGATCGCCTGACCTCGTGATCCACCTGCCTCAGCCTCCCAAAGTGCTCGATTACAGGCGTGAGCCACCGCGCCTGGCTAGAAAATATATTCAAAATGCATAGCACAAGGCCGGGCCCGGTGGCTCATGCCTGTAATCCCAGCACTTTGGGAGGCTGAGGCGGGCGGATCGAGACCAGCCTGGCCAACATAGTGAAACCCCATCTCTTCTAAAAATACAAAAATTAGCCAGGCATAGTGGTGCACACCTATAGTTCCCACTACTTGGGAGGCTGAGGTAGGAGAATTGCTTGAACTTGGGAGGCGGAGGCTGTGGTGAACTGAGATTGTGCCACTGCACTCCAGCCTGAGCAAGAGTGAGACTCCATCTCAAAAAAAAAAAAACAAACAAAAAAAACGCATAGCACGGTGTCAGGTTCAGAAGTAACCAATAGTTAGTGGCACACTCTAAAAAGAAATGTCTTTGAAACTCATCTTGATAAAACCACATTATCTTCTTGCTATCAAAGTAGAAATTGATTAGTTTGTGGTTTAAAAATCATTTCTAAATATTAAATGAAAATGAGTGTCTTTACATTTGAACAAAGCAAGCAGTATTAAAATTACCTCTACAAGTAGCTTTCCAAAAGTTTTCCTTTCCAGGGCATACTTGGTAGCTTCATCCAAAGCTCTTTGTGCTAATCCAACAGCACCAGCAGCTACCTAGTATTTTAACATATTATAAAGCAAAAGTTCATGTTATCTTTAAAACACACAATATCTGCCTAAGTGTCTATGTTAGGGAGTGTACAAAGAGAAGGTGATGTAGAGCAACAAGAAACTGGTGGGAAGAGGGGAATAGGCACGTAAGTTTATATTATTTGTTAATTAAAGGTAGTAAGACGCATTTGTTAGGCATAATATCATACTCTAGAAAAAAGTCATTGCTTTTGTTTAACCAGAGAAACCTTACTGGGGAAATATTCTTAATGAGTAAAGACAGAAAATGAGTACATATTAACAGGATGATCATATTGAGGGTGGACTGCCTCTCTAAATCTAGCACCAACTACAGTAATTTTGCAGTTGCTAAAATAATTTCTATAATGGATAGTAAGAAAAGTTGAAGAATTATTTTAAAAATTAAGAAAAGTAACAATATGGTCAGGCGTGGTGGCTCACGCCTGTAATCCCAGCACTTTGGGAGGCCGACGTAGGCAGATCACGAGGTCAAGAGATCGAGACCATCCTGGCCAACATGATGAAACCCCATCTCTACTAAAAATACAAAAATTAGCTGGGCAGAGTGGTGTGCGCCTGTAGTCCCAGCTACTCATGAGGCTAAGGCAGGAGAATCTCTTGAACCCAGGACGTGAAGGTTGCAGTGAGCTGAGATTGCACCACTGCACTCCAGCCTGGTGACAAAGCGAGATTCTGTCTCAAAAAAAAAAAAGTAACAGTATTTCTCCTATATCCTTAATAAAATAAGCAGATATTAAAAAGAGAAACACACTAAACATACAATTTTAAAGTAAAACTACTTATTTAATGTAATAAATAAGAGATCCTATAAAGATTATCAACCCATATTACTTACTACAGGTCTGGTTTTATCAAAAGCTCCCATTGCAATTTTGAAACCAGCTCCGTCACCAATTAAAACATTTTCTTTAGGCACTTTCACATCTTCGAAGACAATTCCTCTAGTATCTGAACATCGCTGGCCCATGTTTAATTCCTAATAATAAAATTGATATATTTTAAGGAATTTTTTTTTGGAGCCAGCATCAATTTTTGCTTTAATCACTGTTTCATGACTTTCTGCAATTACCTAAAACAGGGATCAACAAACTGTAGTCTGCAATGCCTGTTTTGCAAAGAAAGCCTGACTGGAATACAGTCACGCCTATTTGTTCATATATCATCTACAGTTACTTTCTTGCTACAATGGCAGAACTGAGTAGTTGTGACAGAGATATGGCCTGTAAAGCCTGAAATATTTATAATTTGGATCTTGACAAAAAAATTTGCCAACCATAATCTAAAACAATGTTTCACGAATTTTGAAACCAACACTAGTCTAAAGGTCTACAAGTACATCTTATCAACAGACAAATCTCATTATGTTTGAAAGCGATTTTACCATGTTAGAAAAAACAGTAAACACAATCGAAGACCTTTAATCTTAATAGAGCTAGTAAAATAATCTACTGAATAAAAATTGATTGTTTTCCTTTGACTCTTTGTTAAAATTAGGTTTACTGAGGTATAATTTACATGTAGAAAAGTCACCATTTTTATGTATACATTTCTAATAGCTCTGACAAATGTATGTGTGTAACCACCACCATGCTCAAGATACAGAGTATTTTAGAACCCCAAAAAGTTACTTTGTTCTCCCTTTATAGTCAATTTCCTTATTCTACACCTATCCCCTGGCAACCACTGTGTGATTTCTCTCTGCGTAGTTTTTCCTTTTCCAGAACGTCATTTAAGTGAAATAATAAAGTCCGCTTTCTGTGTCTGACTTTTCACTTAGTATAGTGCTTCTGAGATTCATCCATGTTGCTACATGATCAATAATTCATTTATTTTACTGCTAAGTAGTATCCCACTCTATGGATGTACCATATATCCATTATCTTTTCACTAGTTGACAGATACTCCCCTCCTTTTTAGGAATCATTAATAAAATTGCAATAAACATTTATATATAGGTCTTTATTTTCATTTCTCTTGGGTATTTATCTAAGAGCACTGGTTATGTGATAAGTGTATGTTTGACTTTATAAGAAACTACTAAACTAGCTACATTCCCTCAACTGTTTGTTTTAAAAATTTTCAAACCAATGGAGGAGTTGTAATAGGCATATAAGTACTTATATGCCCTTCATCTATAATAGATTCACCAATTGTTAACATTTTGATACATTTGCTTTATTTTTTCTCTTTCTCTTTGTATATAACTATTAGTGTTATGCTGAATCATGAGAGGAAGTTGCAGACAACTCTTAATAAGGAAAAAAACTTGATCTCATTTTTAATAAGCAGAAAGAGAAACAGGAGCAATGGAAGCAAAGAGCTATAAACTAATCCTTTAATTTGCTGGTTTTAATAGTCTGCTTCTGAGTTTGAAGAAATGATAACAATAGTTTGACCTAGAAAGAAGCCAACATCCCCTTATTTTGCCTTTAAAAGTTAATAAACTAGAATCTTGGACCACCATGCAGATATAATGAGAAAACATCTTACCAGATTCATCCCAAACCCCATAACATTTAAAACCAAAATGCTTCCTGGGCTCACCTCAAACCATATAGTTTCTAAAACACAAAACATTTGAAAACATTAGGTCTCACTCTGTCATCCAGGCTGCAGTACAGCAACACAAGCATGGCTCACTGCAGCCTTGACTTCCTGGGCTTAGGTGATCCTCCCACTTCAGCCTTCCAAGTAGCTGGGACTACAGGTGTGTGTCACTGCAACTGGCTAATTTTAAAATATTTTGTAGAGGTAAAGTCTCAATATGTTGCCCAGGCTGGTCCTGAACTCCTGGGTTCAAGTAGTTCTCCCACCTCAACCTCCCAAAGTGCTACGATTACAGTCATGAACCACCAAACCCGGCCTGAAAACATCAAATTTCACAAATTTGTAAATATCTACTTGTTTCAGTAAAGATTTAAGGAGGCTTAAATATACACAATATAATTATCTATATCCTTCATCAGAAAGTAGTTTACCTAAGGCCAGGGATTTTTGTCTATTTTGATACATACTGTATCCCTAATAGCTAGAATACTGTATATAGTATGCACTACATAAATATTTATTGAAGTAGAGATTTTTTTAAGTGAGGAAATTAGGCAAAAGAAAAAAAACTAGAAATAGCAAGATAAAATCAGGAGTGAGTTTACTACTAAAAAAAGTATAAGCTGTTAGGTCCTTTATACTTTCTAAAGATGGGCCATATATTTGGCCAAGTTTGCTAGCAACTATTCCTAAGACAGAAACATGATCTGTTACACAAATAAAAAACAATTTCTTGGGAAAAGCACAACAATTTTTAGTTCTTATATTTTGTTATATACAACAGTATCATCTGTTTTGCCAAGTGCAGTCTACCTTTAATATCTGATTGAAAATATAGCACAATATTAAAGTATCAGAAACTACACTGGGTAAGGTCCTAGGATACCTTCATATTGATTTCAACTCTGCCTCTAACTTTGGGACCTTGGTTGGGTACAGTGGCTCATGCCTATAATCCCAGCACTTTAGGGGGCCAAGGTGGGAGGATCGCTTGAGCCCAGGAGTCTGAGACCAGCCTGGGCAACACAGCACAACCCTGTCTCTACAAAAAATACAAAAATTAGCCAGGTGTGGCGGTGCATGCCAATAATCCTAGCCACTCAGGAGGCTGAGGTGGGATGATTGTTTGAGCCCAGGAGGCAGAGGTTGCAGTGAGCTGAGATCCTGCCACTGCACTCCACTCTGGGCAACAGAGCAAGACACTGTCTCAAAAAAAACAAAAACAAACAAACAAACAAAAAAAATTACTTTATTGACTTCATTTCTTTCCTTCTTTATAAAATTTATAATTTTAAATTCTGATTTATAAAATTTTAAACTCTTTAGTCTACTTTAAATGCCAAATTTATCTCCACATATTCAGAATACAAACCTTTTCAAATATGTTAAATTACCTTTTCTTATTTAAGTAAGATTTTCTTGCCTTTCCACATTCAAGGTTATTTGCTATTTTCTACACTCTTTTCAGGCATAGACTTTTTTCTTAGTGTTGTGTGACCTAGTAAAATCTCAATTATGCCACATTGTTTTTATCTGTAAAATGGGCATAATGCCACTTACCCTACCAAAAGGTTGCTGTGAGGATCCAGTGGGGAAAAGAGTGGGAAAGTCCTTTGAAATAACCAAAATTCTTATTATTGGTCAGGTAATATAAATGATAGCTGGATTTTACTTCATTATTCCTCACAGCTGTTATTAGCCTTCTCCACAGGTTGGTACTACTCTTTCAAAATGACTTGAAATGACTGTTCACAAAATCTTCAGTAGTACATAGACTATTTGATCTAATATCATCAAAACACAGCTTTATTTTTACTCCAACTTAATAGAAACAAATGTTTTCATTAAACGAAAGTTAAGTAATTTTGCAATTTATAATTAAAATAATATTTGGGGCCCTAATCATTGATAAATACTTTACCTTTCTCCCAATCTGAACTCCTGGGGTATCTGCTTCCACAATGAATCCAGTAAAGGCTTTATTAACAGGAGCTTTAGGATCTGGATCAGAACGTGCCAATAAAAAATACCTAAGAGATACACATACCCAGTAATGGTGGTAACATCAGCAAATAACACATGGTGATTGCTCTCTCAGTTAATTCTCTTAACAATCCCAATTATTATTACCTACATTTTACAAATGAGGAAATAAATAATCAGGTTTAAAAACTTGCCTAGTCACGTACCTAGTATATGGAAGAGCTAGTATTTGAGGTCTATGTCTTAATAACACAGTAGGCCCTCCCCCATTCCATGGGGTTTCACTTTCTGTGGTTTCAGTTACCCGCAGTACAGTATATATAAGATATTTTGAAAGACAGAGAGGACATTTACATAACTTTTTTTTTTTTTTAGACAAGATCTCACTCTGTTGCCCAGGCTGGAGTACAGTGGCACGATCTTGGCTCACTGCAGTCTCGACTTCCTCAGCTCAAGCGACCCTTCCACCTCTTCTGAGTCACTGGTACTACGGGCATGTGCCACCATCCCTAGCTAATTTTTTGTTTATTTTTTGTAGGGATGAAGTCTCACTACCTTTCCCAGGCTGGTCTCAAACTCCTGGACTCAAGGGATCTTCCCATGTGGGCCTTCTAAAGTGCTGGGATTACAGGTATAAGCCACCATGCCTGGCCTACATTTACATAACTTATTACAATACATTGTTATAGTTCTATTTTATTAGTAGTTGTTGTTAATCTCTTGCTGGGCCTACTTTATAAATTAAACTTTATAATAAGTATATATGTATAGGAAAAAAACATAGTATATACAGGGTTTGGTACTTCTGAGGTTTCAGGCATCCACTAGGGGTCCTGGGACGTATCCTGCAAGGATAAGGAGGGACTATAGTATGCCATTTAACTTTCTTTTAGTAATATGAGTTGTAAGTAAAAATTCCTGGTATAGTATTATTATTACAAGACAGTCTGTGCCTGTTGAAACTGGCACTTTTTCTTTCCCAAAACTAATTTTATCTTTAAGGGGCATGCTATCTTGAAAACGAGGGCAAATAGAGCTGCCTGTGAAAAGGAATAATATAAAACGGAGACCCGGCCGCCGTGATGCTGTCCCGGTCCCGCTGTGTGTCCCGGGCGTTCAGACGCTCGCTCTCCGCCTTCCAGAAGGGGAACTGCCCTCTAGGGAGATGTTCCCTGCCTGGGGTCTCCTTATGCCAGGGACCAGGTTACCCTAACAGCAGGAAGGTTGTCATTAACAGTGTCTTCAGTGTTCGCCTCTTCAGAACTACAGCTGTATGCAAGGATAACTTGGTTACAGTCAAAACCCTAGCGTTTGCAGAATCTGTCACAGAGGGAGATGTCGGGTGGGAGAAAGCTGTTGGAGACACAGTTGCAGAAGATGAAGTGGTTTGTGAGATTGAAACTGACAAGACATTGGTGCAGGTTCCATCATCAGCAAATGGCGTGACTGAAGCTCTTTTGGTACCTGATGGGGGAAAAGTCAAAGGAGGCACTCTGCTTTTCACACTCAGGAAAACTGGTGCTGCTCCTGCTAAGGTGAAGCCAGCTGAAGCTCCTGCTGCTACAGCCCCAAAAGCAGAACCTATAGCAGCGGTAGTTCCTCCCCCTGCAGCACCCATACCCACTCAGATGCCACCAGTGCCCTCACCCTCACAACCTCCTTCTAGCAAATCTGTGTCTGCAGTAAAACCCACTGTTGTCCCACCACTAGCTGAGCCAGGAGCTGGCAAAGGTCTGCATTCAGAACATCGGGAGAAAATGAACAGGATGTGGCAGTGCATTCACTGCTCAGCGTCTGAAGGCGGCCCAGAATACATGTGCATTGCTGACAACTTTTAATGAGATTGACATGAGTAACATCCAGGAGATGAGGGCTCGGCACAAAGAGGCTTTTTTGAAGAAACATAACCTCAAACTAGGCTTCATGTCGGCATTTGTGAAGGCCTTAGCCTTTGCCTTGCAGGAACAGCCTGTTGTAAATGCAGTGATTGACGATATAACCAAAGAGGTGGTATATAGGGATTATATTGACATCAGTGTTGCAGTGGCCACCCCACAGGGTCTGGTGGTTCCAGTCATCAGGAATTTGGAAGCTATGAATTATGTAGATATTGAACAGACCATCACTGAACTGGGAGAAAAGGCCCGAAAGAATGAACTTGCCATCGAAGATATGGATGGCGGTACCTTCACCATTAGCAATGGAGGCGTTTTTGGCTCGCTCTTTGGAACACCCATTATCAACCCCCCTCAGTCTGCCATCCTGGGGATGCATGGCATCTTTGACAGGCCAGTGGCTATAGGAGGCAAGGTAGAGGTGCAGCCCATGATGTACGTGGCACTGACCTATGATCACTGGCTGACTGATGGCAGACAGGCTGTGACTTTCCTTGGCAAAATCAAGGCAGCGGTAGAGGATCCCAGAGTCCTCCTCCTGGATCTTTAGGAGGACCTATACACCCTACAAATTGATCATGCAGGAACTGAAAACCAGTCTTCTCCCTGCCCCCTCATGGGTCCCAGGTTAGCCTGCCGACAAGCAGGCCCATGCTGTTGGCCTCAAGCAAGGAAGAAGAGCACTATGTAACCAGCAGTCACAGGTCTTTTCTTGGTGTTCCTGCCAGGCTCTCTCCCTCTCTGCACCTGTCTCATACCCACGAATATCTTAACTCCTTAGGCTTGAGAGAGAGCCTTAATGGATGCTCATTCATATTCCTGCCTTTCTTCCATCAGCTCTCTGCAAAGATGATTTTGCTTCTCCCTAGTGCTGGTATACTATAGAGAAACCCCCGGGGACCATGTGATTAAGTTCCTATCTTTTGAAAGTTTGTTCTGCAGAGATATCTAGGAGGATGCTGTGCCTCCCAAGCTCAGAGCAGCCTGTCCTGGCTGTGCACATTCTCCCTTGATTCTTGTGTGGAGGGACTGAACACAGGCAAAGAGGTGCTGCTTTGCTTCTTCAATGGCACCTTCATTCTCCATTGTCACTGACTTCAAGATGCCTCTTCTACCTCTTCCAGGAAGCACAGGCCAGGGGATCTGGGTGTGTGAGTGGGAGGAGAGAGCAAAGGTCCCCTGAGGTCACATGTTGTAATCATCATAGAAGGAGAGCCCAGGCCTGCCCTCATGCTCTCCATCACAGGCTCACACCAAGACTCGTCTTGGTACAATCTCACACAGCTGGGGCTGTAGCAACCCTTTCCTGGTTACTGGGCCTCATTCTGCCACCTTGTTCTTACTTAGAGCAGATTCTAGCACATCATGGCAGTGGGACCGAGCGTGGTCCCGAAGAAAGGCCAGAGCCTGGTAGAGACTAGGGAAGGGAGGTCTCCTCTAGACTGACTCAGATTGCCTTGAGCTTTTCAATTAAGTTGCTGTAAGCACGTGGGCTGAGGAGGCAGTTCTTGTTCCTTCCTGCGTTATAGCGGGGTCTTGTCTCTTCCTCTGCAGGACACAGATCTGGAGGACGTGGACTGGGGTAGGAAACCACACTGAGGGTGTTAGTAGATAGTGGTGTAATGGATGAGGTCATTTCTAAGGTGTGTTGCCCGTGGATCTGGGCACAATCATTGGAATTCCTTGGAGCTACTGTGATTCATGGCTTTGTATCCAACTGCATCCTGGCCTAAGGCTGCTGACATTTGACACCAGGGCCAGTAGAGAGTGCCCTTTTGTATCTTGAGCCAAGAAGTGAGGCCTGGGGGTGGGAGAGGGGGGATAGGGTGGGAGCTAAATACTGAGTGCCTGCAGCATCTACTACTCTGTCTTCACTATTCAGAACTTGTAACTAAAGTATTTAAAGAAACTGATTTTAAATGCAAATTAAAGGGCAGATGTTCTCAAAATAAATAAATAAATAAAACGGTGACCCATATGTTCCAGCTACTGTTTCTTTATGCAGCAAGTCAGTGTTTTTGTTACAGCTGAGTTATTATGAATATTTGCTGATTTTTTCCTACAGAAGAATTTCTCAGAAAGATTTTGAAGTGCAACATAAGAAAAAAATGCAAATATCCAAGCATCTGTCTAATTCATGTTCTATATATCCTGGTACACGAAAAATTCTTTTAAAAAGGTATAGTCTTCCCTAAACAACACAAACTTATTTTCTTTGGTTAAAACCAATACATTACCACTCATTCTATAGTTTTACTTAATAATAGTAACAAAATCGTAAAAATTGTTATCTGGTTTCATATATTACCTAATTTGCCTTACTATATGAACAGTGAACAGTTGTAATCAGTTCTTTCTTTTTAATTTTGTAAAGATGGGGTCTCGTTATGTTGCCCAAGCTGGTCTTGAACCCCTGGGCTCAAGCAATCCTCCTGCATCAGCCTCCAAAAGTGCTGGGATTGCAGACGTGAGTGACTGCACCTGGCTAATCCATTTTTAAAATTACAAAAACTTGAAACTGCACTGTTAGATTTCTCTCAACTTGTTAAATTTTAATAGTTTCTTCACTGTTTATTAATTGCTGATATTACCAGGAATTGCTTAAAGGTAAAGATATAGCACTCCATAATACTGAATATATTTAGGATGCTCATAAGGAATTGACTCATATGTTTAATCTAAATAACTTTTTAGTAGGCTCACTCCGAAAAAAAAATGATGTTTTATTTGCTAGAAAACTGTAGTATATGGCACACAAATATATTGAATCTGAATTTTTTACAAAGAGAGACAGGTCATTTAGTACATTATTCCAATCAATAAAAAGTTATTCTAGAAACTCTCTATATACTTGTAGTGATGGGTAAATACAGTATTTCCCATGACAACTTAACAGCACTGCTGATGGAAAGCTTGTCCTTATGTTAAGCTAAATTCTACATTTTTCTAACTTTCACTCATTAATTCTAAGCTGGCATCCTGAAGTAAACATATATGCCTGATCATCGTTCTGTGTGATAATATTTGAAAAACTTCCAAAGTTTTTCTTCTTTGATTCTTCCAAAATAACCAAGCCTTTGCTTTTCAGAACATGTTTTGTAGGCTCCTCCTAATGCAAGACACTTACCTGCTTCTACATTTAGTCAAGTTTTTCAATACATGTTTTAAAATGTGTTGCCCAGAACTGTCACCATTTTTTCTCTATTTGATGCTGTACTTCTATTACTTCGGCTTAAAATTACATTGGCTTTTTAAAGGCTCATACTACTGATTCTTATTGAACTTAAGGGTTACTTATTGAACTTTCCTCATCTTTTATCAACAAATAATCAAGTGTTTTTCTTTAGTATTTTATATTTATACAAATTATTTTTGATCCTTTGTTGAACTTCATATTTTTTGACCATATATTAGAAATTTTCAGATTTTATTAAAGTCAAATTCTGTCTTCTCTAATAGATAACCTGTTTTAAGACTGACTCTTTATTTCTGACAATTGGAGACAGGCACTATACCAAAGGTTTTCCTTTTTCCTTAGAGTTTTAGGGATTCCAAGGAGCGGCTGGTATAGGAGATGAGGAGTGGAGATAATAAGCCAAGTAGATAGAGCGCTAGCCTTCCTAATCAGATTCAAACAGAGCACGCATTTGTATTTTATTTTACACATTAAACTTTTGAGAGTTAATTTGAAAAAATAGTGCAGGGGCTTAAAAATAATTTCTGAAAATCATTGAACTGTTTATAATCTCCTATAAGCCTTACAGTTCCACAAACATACCTTAACTGTAGTGGTTTAAAAATATACAGAAAGAAGAAAGAGAGATTTGAAGATAAAACAATTAAGAAAAAATATACAAAGATGTTTTGAACAACATACCAATTAGCTTTTCCTCCGTTGGTTATCCACATCTTCTGACCATTAATAATATACTCATCTCCTTTCTTTTCTGCTTTGGTCTTTATACCAGCTACATCAGAGCCTGCTCCAGGTTCTGTTACACAATAAGCCTTGAATATATAAAAACAAGAGAAATGAAATTAAATGTTAGTGATTAAATTTTGACTGTCTGGAAACAGGATTGTTTCATTTTTTAAGCTGTATTTTAAATATCTAAAATTAAAATGTTCTCACAAAATCAAAGAAACCACTCAAATGTAAAAACTTTTCTGTTTTGTTTGTAAGAGACAGGGTCTCACTCTCTTGCCCAGGCTGGAGTGCAGAGGCTCAATGCAGTCTCCGCTTCCTGGACTCAGGAAATCCTCCCGCCTCTAACAGCTGGGACTGCAAGCACACATCACCATGCCCAGCTAATTTTAAATTTTTTGTAGACATGGAGTCTCACTGTGTTGCCTAGGCTGGTCTCAACCTCCTGGGCTCAGGCAATCCTCTGCCTCAGCCTCCCAAAGTGCTGTGACTACAGGTATAAGCCACAGTGCCTGGCCTAAAAACATTTAATATATAATTCAAATTAGGCATAGGTATATCAACAAATCATATATTTAAAAAAAAAGTGAAAATTTAGATAGCTTCAAACAAGTTCATTAAATTCAATTTCACATGAATTCATTCATGCAAACATTTATTGACTATCTACTATGTACCACGATATAAACTAGGATATGGGGAAACCAGAGGTAAAAGAGATTTTCAGTCCTAGAGATTTTCACAATGTAACAGTGAAGATAAATAACTATACTGCAACTCTATGTGTGAAAGTCACAGACAAGGGGCTTGAGAAACTAGTTTCCCAGGGGAGAGGATGTTTAAATTAAGTCTCAAAAAGGAAAATGGCTTCTTTCGGAGGAGGGAAAAAGAGGAAGAATATGCATTCCAGGTACAAGTAATGGCATATGCTATGATACTAAGATAAGAAACACAGTTACCCAGTGTTTCTAATGCTGAAAGTACCAGAGTATGTAAATTCTGTGCATGTAAGGGAATGGTAAGACATGAGTCTGGAAAGAAAGGAAGGAAATGGTTGACGAGAATCTTTTATATCACATTACAAATTCAAAATTTTATCTGGTAGAAACAGGGGAGCCTCTTAGAGCTCTTAAACAGAGGAGTGACAAGACACAAACAGTAATGGATAAAAGGGGGTGGTAGAAGGCAAGTGTTAGTGCAAGTTAATTCAAGAGTGGCAGGTACTGTGGATACTAAAGAAACAAGTTACTTGACCTTAAGGTACTTACAGTCCAAAGAAGAAAGAAAATGGGCCGAGCATGGTGGCCCCCGCCTGTAATCCTAGCATTTTGTAAGGCTGAGATGGGAGGATCGCTTGAGACCAGGACTTCAAGACCAGCCTGGTCAACATGGCGAGAACCCATGTCAATTTATTTTTTTAAAATATACAACAAAAAAGAAAGAAACTATATACATTTTAATTCAAAGTAGTAAGGGTATATAGGGGCACTAGAAATGATTACTTAGGGCCAGGCGTGGTGGCTCAGGCTTCAGGCTTGTAATCCCAGCATTTTGGGAGGCTGAGGCAGGAGTTCAAGACCAGCCCGGCAAACATGGTGAAACCCTGTCTCTACTAAAAATACAAAAACTTAGCCAGGCTTGGTGGTGGGCGCCTGTAATCCCAGCTACTTGGGAGGCTGAGGAAGGAGAATTGCTTGAACCTGGGAGGTGGAGGTTGCAGTGAGCTGAGATGGCGCCACTGCACTCCAGCCTAGGCAACAGAGTGAGACTCCACTTCAGCAAAAAATAATAATAATAATAACTATACTTGGCTGGGCACGGTGGCTCACACCTGTAATCCCAGCACTTTGGGAGGCCGAGGTGGGCAGATCATGAGGTCAGGAGATAGAGACCATCCTGGCTAACACAGTGAAATCTTGTCTCTACTAAAAATACAAAAAATTAGCCAGGCGTGGTGGCATGCACCTGTAGTCCCAGCTACTTGGGAGGCTGAGGCAGGAGAATCACCTGGGAAGCAGAGGTTGCAGTAAGCCAAGATCACACCACTGCACTCCGACCTGGGCAACACAGCGAGACTCCGTCTCAAAAAATAAACAAATAAATAAAAATAACTATATTCAAACATCTGAAGGGGAATATAGCCAAAGAAAACTACAGTGAAATCACTCTAACATTTATTGAACACCTATTACAGTATTTTATACAGTAAAATTATATATATATAAAAAGGTTCTGTGCTTAAGCATTATGTAATATAAAATATTTTTCTAATGATAACAGATGCTCGCAAATGATGCTGCTTCAGAAGGTGTTGATTCCCAGGCACCTGAGGTATAAAAACATGTCAGCCAGACAGTCTTTTGACAGGGATTTTGTAGAGGGGATTCAGATGTCACTCAAGTTAACTGAACTAGATTACTCTGCTACCTGGAGATTTGATGTATTCAGCATCATGACAAATTAAGGAGTTGTCCATAAAAGATGCCCCTTTTAAGTACCAAAATTTTGTTTTAACCACCTTTAAGGTATTTTTTTTCCCTGAAATATGCTATTAGACATCTGTCTGTTTCATAATATAGTGAAGTTTTTAGAGCTTGTGAAGTAAATGGGCCTGTTTTTTTCTATAAAAAATGGCTTGTCACTACTGGTTCTTCAGAGTTGTTTTTGTCTTCTTTTTTCTTTTTGGTTTTATATATATATATATATATTTGTGTGTGTGTGTGGTGGCAGTCTCTCAACGTTGCCCAGGCAGGTCTTGAACTCCTGGCCTCAAGTGATCCTCCTACCTTGGCTTCCCAAAGTGTTAGGATTACAGGCATGAGCCACCATGCCTGGCCTGGTCTGTTCTTGGCTTCTTATTTGATCATTTCTATTTATTTTTTTCTGTATTATTTTTTACCATAACATTATTTTCTAAAGTAAAAACCCAAGGAGTTTAAACATTCAACAGTACAGAAAAGTGAAACAATTTATAGCATATCCATTAGATGGGAAATTATGCAGTACTGTTACAGCATGTAAAAAGAAGGCAGGCATAAGAAAATGTTCATGTTATTAAATAAAGAAGTACATAAAACTACATGTTAAAACTACATGTACATAAAACTAACTGTTAAAAACACAATTACATATTTAAAAATCTGGTAGGCACTACAATAGGAAGTAATACTAATTAACTCCGTATCTGAGAGATTACAGATATTTTTGTTCTACTTTAAACATTTCTAAATTTTCTATACTCAGTATTTTATAATGAGAAAAGTTATAAAATTTTAATTTTTTAAAAGTTTGCCTTTGGCATCCACGAGTTTTGGAATTTAACCAACTGTGGATCAAAACCCACAGATATGAAGGGCTAACTGTACATTTTGTATAACAGACTTGGCAACCAAAAATTTTGATATGGAGGGCAACAGGTCCTAAACTATTTCCTCATGGATATGGAGAGCTGACTGTATATGCTAGAGGAGAACAATCTAGATGTTTCACACAGTTCTTAAAGACAACAGTGAGAATGTTTAGCTAACCTCTCAATTGTTAAAAAAATTGCAAATTTCCTAGCAAATATGTATAAATTCCTTTATTAAACAGTTTGCCTGAAATTTAGGTATCTGAAATAAAAAACATTTATTTTCAAATATTATTTTCTGTTCAAGATGAATTCTCATCATTAGCTCGAAACTAATAAATCTACTGTATTTCAGTATAACAACCACACCTTAGATTGAAATATGTTTGAGTAAAGAAGTAAAAATCCTTAGGTAAACAACAGTTTCAAATAGAGCCTGTGTAGACGTCTGTGTGTGTGTGTATGTCTATGTGTGTATTTATCTTTTTAAAAAAATCTAATTTAAAAATTTGTTGAGTTGCTTTCAGAGGTTTAAATAAACTCTACAACTATTCTATCCAAGTCATTCAGTCATTCAACAAATAAGTTGCTATTTCTTCAGTTACAGGTTCACATTAATATTTATTTATTTAGAGACAGGGTCTCACTGTGTTGCCCAGGCTGGTCTTGAACTCCCGGGCTCAAGCGGTTCTCCTGCCTTAGCCTCTCAAAGTGCTGACATTACAGGTGTGAGCCACTATGCCCAGCCCACATTAATTGCTTTTTTTTTCTGAGACAGAGTCTCACTCTGTTGCCCAGGCTGGAGTGCAGTGCCGCCATCTTTACTCAGCAACCTCTGCCTCCCAGGTTCAAGAGATTCTCATGCCTCAGCCTCCCAAGTAGCTGGCAAGCGCCACCACATCCAGCTAATTTTTGTATTTTTAGTAGAGATAGGGTTTCTCCATTTTGGCTAGGCTGGTCTCGAACTCCTGACCTCAGGTGATCCACCTGCCTCAGACTCTCAAAGTGCTGGGATTACAGGCGTAAGCCACCACGACCAGCCAACATTAATTTTTTACTAATTCAAAACACTACTAGTTCAAACACACATTGCCCTACATTCAATCTGAACTTCCTGACACAACGACTCAGTTCTTAAAGTGTAGAATGCTCCATTAAATAGATCTCTCTCTCCTGAAGTAAGAGGATTATTGTGACACTTTTTGACATCCCCAAAACATCACAAGTAGATCTCTCTTCTCCTGGAAATAAGCAAGGAAATTACGATGACACCATTTTTTCTTTTTTTTTTTTTGAGACAGGGTCTCACTCCCTCTGTCGCCCAGGTAGCAGTGCAGTGGTGTGATCTCTGCTCACTGCAACCTCCACTTTTCGGGTTCAAGCGATTCTTATGCCTCAGCCTCCTGAGCAGCTGGGATTATAGGCAGGCACCATCACGCCTGGTTAATTTTTGTATTTTCAGTAGAGATGGGGTTTCACCATGTTAGCCAGGCTGTGAACTCCTAGCCTCAAGTAATCTGCCCGCCTCGGCCTCCCAAAGTGCTGGGATTACAGGTGTGAGCCATCGCCCTCGGCCTATTGTGATACTTTCTTGGCATCCTTGATACATCATTGTAATAATATGTTGCTAACTTTTGTTTCAATGCTAAATATCCCAATATATACATACAGACTGAAAAGGAGAAATAGCACCTTTGTTCCCTTCTTAAGTGTGAAATAAAGCGGCAGCTACACATACTCACACACATCAATGGCTCCTCAGTCATTCTCCCCAAATACTTCTTCTTTTGTTGATCATTTCCAGCAATAATAATAGGCATTTGCTACCGAAGAAAATTGACATTAAAAAATCAAGTCATTTTTATTGGATATGTAAATTCAGAGATGCTGTAATTCAAAATGAAAAAATAACTATTTTTCACCTAAGAGGTAAGTCCAAAGAACTGGCCTATACCTTGCCTCTAAGTTAGAATGAGGAAATAAATCTGCTAATCTAAGTATTTTCATAAAATTAGGTTATATGTAGGACCTGTGGCATTATAATCTGTGAAAATCTACTATAGTAAAATGCACTAATAAAAAATTATGTTTAGAATATGTGACACGGTATGTATGATCAGGCCTAAGAATTACTTGTTAGGCCGGGCGCAGTGGCTCACGCCTGTAATCCCAGCACTTTGGGAGGCCGAGGTGGGCGGATTACGAGGTCAAGAGATGGAGACCATCCTGGCCAACATGGTGACACCCCGTCTCTACTAAAAATACAAAAAAAAAAAAAATTAGCTGGGCATGGTGGCGGGCACCTGTAGTCCCAGTTACTTGGGAGGCTGAGACAGGAGAATGGTGTGAACCTGGGAGGCAGAGCTTGCAGTGAGCTGAGATTGCGCCACTGCACTCCAGCCTGGGCAACAGAGTGAGACTCCGTCTCAAAAAAAAAAAAAAAAAAAAAATACAAAACGTAGCTGGGCGTGGTGGCGTGCACTTGTAATCCCAGCTTCTCGGGAGGCTGAGGCAGGAGAATTGCTTGAACCCAGGAGGTGCAGGTTGCAGTGAGCCGAGATCGCACCACTGCACTCCAGCCTGGGCGACAGAGCGAGAAAAAAAGAATTGCTTGCTAAATTTCAGTACTGCTATAGTGGCAGCAAGCCATCCCAATCCTGCTCCTGAATGCTGGATTTAGCCCTTGGCTTTACCCAAGAATTGCCACTGAAGCTGCAGCCAAAGTATACAGTTTCTCAAAAGGACAGTCAGAACTCCGAGTACTAGAGACAACAAGGTCAGAGTGATCAAGCCTTGAAATCAGAACTCCAGGCTTCACTGCTGAATCTTGTGTTCTTCTTTAAAGAAAACTGTGTACCCACTAACCTTACCTAGTAGTAACTGACTCTCCTTTTTTTTCTTCTAAAAATCCAACTTCTTCAGGAGTAACTATCTCACTAACAAGAGCTCAGTTAGGTAGTTAATTTTCTAAGTCACTTACCCCCAAAGAATTTCCTTCAATAGCAGTCTGAACCCCTGTACATCCATAAGCCAATTCTTCAGTAATTAAACAAGCATCAAAAGTTCCAAGTCCAAGACCTCCTACAGTATCAAAATGTTTCAACACATTATAATATGTAGTACATCACAATAGAAATAAAGGTAAACCATTTTAATTGCTTTCAATATGCCCAAAATTTATTTTAAAAGGAAATTTGCAATGCAATTTAATATCTACATGTGTTCTGGCTGGCACAATAAGAAATTATACTTTCTTAAAGTAAGCTCTAAAATTTTCAAAAAAATTATTTTACTATTTGTATTTGAACTTATATTCCTGTTCTAACTTGATTTTGTTAAAACTCAATTCAACTCTAAAACTAGTTCTGAGGAAAAGAATGATGGTTCACAAAAAAGACTCAATAAAACGTAATATAGAAGATAGGAATAAAACGCAACAAATTGACCAACTCTAGAAACAGAAGTTACCAAGGTTTAGGTGCAAGTTAAGGTTGGAACCAGTTAGAAGAAGGAAAAATGCATCTAAGTATAGAGTACAAGCTTCCAAAAGTGGGCAAACACTGTAGTCTGAGCAGGAAGACAAAGGCAGAAAGTCATTTAATGGCAAGAAATATTTGAAAAAAATGACTGAGTAGAGTTCCACAATTTTTCTTACTCATATGCATTCCAGTATTAAAAATATAAAGAAAGCTTACCACAGTTCTCTGGAATGTGTGCATTCATTAAACCAAGTTCCCAGGCTCTTCTAATTAGGGGGACCGGATACTAGAAGAAAAAGAAAAGAACTGAGTTAAAATATATTTTGAAATCCAGATAGTTTGATTACATAATCTTGTAAAAAATGTAAAAGATTTTTCCCTTTTTAAAATGTATATACCTACTTCACCAGTTTTATCATATTCTGCAGCCACTGGGATGATTTCCTCTCTGGCAAATTTACGAGCAGTAGCTTGAAATTCTTTCTGCTGTTCGGTGAACTCTAAGGGAAAATTATTTAGAAAAAGTTAAAACTGGACAACAAGGAAAAATGTCCTATGAAGTCAGTACGTAGAAATGTGTATTTATTGTGGGGACTTAAATCCTTCATTATCAAAAAGTCAGACTACAGTGCATTTTTTGACTAATCAAGAGTTCACTACACAATATAAATAAACCTATGTCAATACAAATGCTAAAGAAAATAGGTAAGATTTCTAACTTTTACGAATAAGTAATAGATATTAACCTGTAGAGCTCAAGTGAGTTTTTCTTTTCCAATTGGTGATATAAAAAAACGTTTAACTTATTATTAGTTCCTAAGCCAATTTATCAAATGTTTGCTAACACTGAAGTGAAACTAATATACAAGACATCTCCCTGATGACAAGAATCAATCTAACGAAATAGATGAAACACACTCAGTGACATAAAGCAATAAAGCTTATTTCAAAGTGTCACATAAGAATATCAATATCATAATTTTGCCTTTTTTGAGACAGTCTCATTTTGTCACTCAGGCTGGAGTGCAGTGGTGCAATTACGACTCACTGTAGCCTCAACCTCCTGGCCTCAAATGATCTTCCCACCACAGCTTCTCAACTAGCTGGGATCACAGGCACATGCCACCATATCTGGCTAATTTTTGTAATTTTTGTAGAGACAGGGTTTTGCCATGTTGCCCAAACAGGTCTGGAACTCCTGGGCTCAAGTGATTCTCCCATCTCGGCCTCCCAAAGTGCTGGGAGCCACCTCACCCTATTTCATTTTTTTTTTCTGTTTTCATAGAGACAGGGTCTCACTATGATGCCAGGCTGGTCTTAAACTCTCGGCCTCAAGCAATCCTCCTGTCGTGGTCTCCTAAAGTGCTGGGATTACAAGCATGAGACACCAAGCCTAGGCTTACTGCTCCTTTAAACTCAGACAAGCTTACAAATTAGCACAAAGCAACTGGTAAAAGCAGCAGAAATGTTTTTCAAAAGATAGTAACACAAAATCCTGCTGCAATGCTAATAAATGGTGTCCAGCAATTTGTTTACATAAAATAAGGGATTATTGTTTTAAAATTAATGAAATTAGTATGGTGGCTTGATTGAGGAGAGGAGTCAATTGCTAACTGTGTCTTTTCAAATCCATGGTATCCTTGTGTTTTAATGTGGTTGCATCTAACGTCAAAGATTAGGTAAAATTTAAAAGAGATAATAGGGTATTTCAAGCAAGAAAAATGAGAGCAAATGCACAGAGGAATGTTTAAGACTATAGTCATCATTTGTATGGGGATGTGAGAAACAATACATAAAAGTAGAATTCTGGTGCTGAACTGAAGAGCATAAGATCTTTTTTTTTTTTTTTTTTTTGAGACGGAGTCTCACTCTGTCACCCAGGCTGGAGTGCACTGGCGCGATCTAGGCTCACTGCAAGCTTCGCCTCCTGGGTTCACGCCATTCTCCTGCCTCAGCCTCCCAAGCAGCTGGGACGGACTACAGGTGTCCCCCACCACGCCTGGCTAATTTTTTTTTGTATTTCTAGTAGAGTCGGGGTTTCACTGGGATCTCGATCTTCTGACCTCATGATCCGCCCGCCTCGGCCTCCCAAAGTGCTGGGATTACAGGCGTGAGCCACTGCGCCCAGTCAAATCTCTCTTTTTATAGATAAACTAACGCAGAGTAAGGAAATTCTAGTATCACAGTCTCACAATGAATTAGCAGAAGTATACTTAAGAGTTTCAGTCCAGTGTTCTATCACAGCTTCACTTCTAAGATTGGTGCCAGTTGATATCAATCTTCCAGGTAGATAGAGGGTAGAGAAAGTCTGGGCACGGTAGCTCATGCCTATAATCCTAGAATTTTGAGAGGCTGAGGCAGGCAAACCATTTGAGGCCAGGAGTTTGGGGCCAGCCTGGGCAATATAGCAAGATCCGGTCTCAACAAAACATTTAAAAATTTCAAAAATCAGCTGTGTGTGGTTGACATGGACCTATTGTCCTAACTGCTCAGGAAGCTGAGGCCAGAGAATCCATGGAGCCCCAGAGGTCAAGGTTGCATCCAGCTTGGGTGACAGAGTGAAACCCTGTCTAAAAAAAAAAAAAAAAAAAGGAGAAATGACAAGGATGTATTATGTATTATTGAGAAACTACTTTGATCCAGTCACTATGTGCTAGGGGCTTTAAATACAGCATATAATTTAATCTTCATAGAAATTCTGTGTTATAGATATTTCCATTTTACAGATAAAAGAACCAGATGCAACTGGTTCAAGGAATAGACCTGTATTGAACTTCACAATCTCCCTCCCAAACAATTATATCTATCTCATCCTCTGTCACTCAGTGAACGACCATCGATTTCTCCTGCAAGTCTCTTACCACTGAGAGTGAAAGTTTAAGTGACAAGCAACCATACCAAATTAATGCTAATTATCTCAGTATGATCCACTGCCCTGACTGGGCATGGTGGCTAATGCCCATAATCCCACTTTGGGAGGCCAAGACGGGTGGATCACTTGAGGCCAGGAGTTCGAGACCAGCGTTGCCAACATGGCGAAACCTCATCTTTACTAATAATATAAAAATTAGCCAGGCATGGTGGCCCACACCTGTAATCTCAGCTACTTAGGTGGCTGAGGCAGGAGAATCGCTTGAACCCAGGAGGCAGAGGTTGCAATGAGCCCAGATGGAGCCACTGCAATCCAGCCTGAGAGAGAGAGCAAGACTCAGTCTCAAAAAAAAAAAAAAAAAAAAAAATCCACCATCCCAAATGGCTATCCTCACACTGCTTGAAAACTTTCATTTAGTCTTTGGCTACAGAAAGACAAAAAAGAAAGAGAAAAGAAAAAAAGAAAATTTTCATTTAGGCTGGGCACAGTGGTTCATGCCTGTAATCCCAGCACCTTGGGAGGCAGAGGCGGATGGATCACTTGTCATCAGGAGTTCGAGACCAGCCTGGCCAACATGGCAAAACCCCATACCTACTAAAAATATAGAAATTAGCCAGGCATGATGACCACAGCTGTAGTCCCAGCTACTCAGGAGGCTGAGGCAGGAGAATCGCTTGAACCTGGGAGGTAGAGGTTGCAGTGAGCCACTGCACACCAGCCTGGGTGACTCTTTCGACTCTGTCTCAAAAAAAAGAAAAAAAAAGAAAAGAAAATTTTCATTCAGTCTTTGGCTAGAGGTCACAGAAAAAAAAAAAAAAAACACAGAAAATTTTCATTTGGTCTGGGTGCAGTGAGTGGCTCATGCCTATAATCCCAGCACTTTGGGAGGCTGAAATAAGAGGACTGCTTGATCCCAGGAGTTCAAGATCGGCCGGGGCAACATAATGAGACAATGAAACTTCATCTTTAAAAAAAAATAAAATTTAAATAAAAAAAGGAAAAATCTTTAAACAACACAACAAATAAAAAAAAAAATAACTGGAGAGCTTTGAGATTGTCATTTGTACCTAGCTGTGAGTTACTGCAGCTGCCTTTAACTATTTTCTGAGACCAAATAAATTGAGTAAATGGTTTTTAACTAGAGAAAAAATAAAAATTTTGAAGAAGCACTTTAGAAGGTCAAGAATGCCAAAGATAGATATTATTTCAAATTTTTTGCGTGTAGTTTTCATTTTATAGAGGGCAGAGGAAAAAAAATCATATTCCTTTTCCCTACAACAACCACATGGCTCCCTGGTCCCAGGAGTGAGAACTTCATCTAATAGTACCAGAAGTGCAATTTGGATATATTATAGCAAAAACAAGCTTTAGCTTATTACCAGGCACCTAGAATTGTAATCTAACAAGTGTTTTTAAAATGTTATTTGTGGCATTCAGATATGTAAGTTGAAGACTATTCATATATATCAGTAAATCTCATTTATTTTGGGGTAAACACTCAGAAAAGAAGGAATATAAGTGTATGTATGCTGCTAACACAGATATAATGTATAGTGTAGTATACTGAGGAAGAAAATGAGATCAGGAAGAATGGGGTGTGAGTTACTGTGAACTATCTGTGGATGGTGGACTGGTTCTACTCATTGAAAGACATTATTAAGTTTATTTACAAACATATTCAAAACAAACACATAGAGCTTCATATGTATAAGTTTAAAGTCAAAAGATAGAATAGAACATATACCAAAACTAAATCCTAATCCTGGTTCACGTTGTTGATTGGCTTTTGTATGCTGTGATCTCCAATGAAAACGAGAAATACTTCTCAGGACCTGTAAAGAACACTTTTATTAAAATAAATTTGATAAGTTAAACATTAATCAGATAAGAGACTACTGATAATTATAAGTGAGTACAGCAACTAGTTTGACCATACTCATAGTTTCTAAAGTCATCACTATTTAAATGCCTTCAATCATAATTTAAATAAGCCAATTATCAGTTATATAAATTCCTATTACACAGGAGATGTTTTTAAAAAGTAATGAAAATAAAGTCAATGGTATTTATACTACTGAAGTGGAGGGTTTAGGACAAACAACAGTCAAGGGTAGTAGTAGACGTAGGACCACTATTCTGGGTATCTTACAAGCTCCTAGGACATTGATGGTTGGAGAGCTGGGGTGGGGAGAACGATAGGCTGGAAGTGAACATACTGTCTTCAAGAGTTGCCTAGTCCATCAGCTTTGATACCCTGTCCCTGTGAGCCTCCCATGCATGCCTCTGGGAACCTTCCCCTCAGAGGATCTCATTTTTTAGGATACCCCACTCCAACAAAACAAATTAGCATAAAACCATGTTCTGTATTTTCTGCTGTCTACAGGGATTCTTACGATGTTCTGAGCAAGGAGTCACCAAACTAGGGCAGCCACATCATGCTGTCTATTGCTGCTTTCACAGCAGATCTAAGTAGTTACCACAGAGACCATCTGGTTCACAAAGCCAAAAATATGTACTATCCGTTCCTTTACAAACACGTTTGCCATCCCTCTTCTAAACTACTAATACACTATTTGTCTTAGGATCTGAAATATACTCATATTTCTTCAAAGGAACATATAAAGAAACAATCAAATATATATATATTATTGCTTTGCAACCCATTTTTATATTCATGACAGCTTAATGGATACAAAAGTAAAAATTTGCTTTTTTTTTTTTTTTTTTTTCGGCTCACTGCAGGCTCCGCCCCCAGGGTTCACGCCATTCTCCTGCCTCAGCCTCCTGAGTAGCTGGGACTACAGGCACCCGCCACCTCGCCTGGCTAATTTTTTATATTTTTTGTAGAGACAGGGTTTCACTGTGTTAGCCAGGATAGTCTCGATCTCCTGACCTCGTGATCCGCCCGCCTCGGCCTCCCAAAGTGCTGTGATTAGAGGCGTGAGCCACCATCCCCGGCAAAATTTGCATTTATGAAAGCTGCCAAACTGGGAACCACAATGGTGTTCTTGAGTAAAGGTTTCAGGACTGTCAAAATTACACAATTTTCACCGTAAAAGATTTTAATTGAACTATCCGGCAATTTTAACAAGCTTAGATAAGAGAATAGAGAAACTGAAGAATATACTAAAGTTTCTGCATTTAAATTCTTATGTTTTTCAAAATCCGTCATCTACAAAGATGTCTTTGTAGATGACAATTTCAACTTATAAAAGAGGAATTCCTACATGTAAGGTGACAATATAATTAAGAGTGTCAAATATTTGTAATTGAAACAGTGCTTTCCAAATAACATACCTCATACTACAATAATAAAAACATATAGAGTATGAACACTCGCATTTTCTTTGCAACTTCATTAATTTTATTTTGAAAGTGAAACAGTGCCAGGTGGGGTGGCTCACGCGTGTAATCCCAGCACTTTGGGAGGCTGAGGTGGGCGGATCACGAGGTCAGGGGTTTGAGACCAGCCTGACCAACAGGGTGAAACCCCATTTCTACTAAAAATACAAAAATTAGCCAGGAGTGGTGGCACGCACCTGTAGTCCCAGCTACTCGGGACACTGAGGCAGGCGAATCGCTTGAACCCGGGAGGCGGAGGTTGCAGTGAGCCTAGACTGCACCACTGCATTCCAGCCTGGGTGACAGAGCAAGACTCTATCCCCCCCCCAAAAAAAAAAAAAAAGTGAAACAGTTTCTCTGGTGCTTATTGTCCAGCAGTCACAGACCAAATCTACTCTGATTTACAGTCACGTTACACAGGTTAATTCACTGAATCCCAGGTCAAATCTAGGATTAAGCCATTACTTGTATTCCACTTCCGCATGTGAAGAAACGAAAGTTCAGAAAGTCAACTAAATTAGGCAAAGTCACTCTACTATTAGTGCCACCAGGATTCTAACATTTACTATCAAGAGCGCATGCTATTAACCACCTTGCTATACTGATCTTTCTGTTAGTATCCTAATTGGTCACTAGGTTTCATAACAAAGGAAAACATTCCACAAAAATAAAAAAAAAAACCTGACTCTATTATAAATGCGTTTTTAAATACCATGCACAAAAGTCAGAACTCAAACCAGATTAAATGGTCTACTGACTTTTTTTTTTTTTTTTTTTTTGACAGAGTCTCCCTCTGTCACCCAGGCTGGAGTGCAGAGGGGAGATCTCCGCTCACTGCAAACTCAGCCTCCTGGGATTACAGGCACATGCTACCATGCCCAGCTAATTTTTTCTATTTTTAGTAAAGACAGGGTTTCCCTGCTTTGGCCAGGCTGGTTTCGAACTCCTGGCCTTAAGTGATCAACCCACCTAGGCCTCCCAAGGTGCTAGGATTACAGGCGTGAGCCGCCGCGCCTGGCCAACCGAGGGACTTTGAATAGGGAAAAAGTCACTTCACATGTGACTGTTCAGGAAAATATGTTACACAGAACAAAGTGCAAAGGTTGCTATTACCAGAATACAATGCCCATCAACCTGTTAATTACATAACAAAGTTAGCCAGTTAATTAGACAGGTGGTTTGCAAATAGAAAACAGAAATAGCACGGGATCTGGAGTTACAATTGCTGAATTTGAATCTAGGTTCCACAACTATATTTGTGGCCGTAGACAGGTTACAAACTGCTTATAGCTTCCGTTCAAAACCAAAAAATGGGACTAATCTCACTGCGTATTTTCGGACAATTAAAGTAAGATAATGTTTTGACAGCCTAATGCTATATAAATGTTGGTTTTGTTACTTCAGGCTCTCTGTCTAGAACAATGAAATTCCAAATATCGAAACAGCACTACTAGAATTGAACACTTTTGTGCATTTCTTGGGACTATAAGAGTGTTAGTTTTATGGGTTAAAGAAGAGAAAAAGGGTGTAAGTTTTTTAGATCCTCCCTTGGAGGTTGAGAAATCTGCTTTTCTGGTGTTGGAGTTAAAAATAGCTGAAATCTCCCAATTTCTGCCTTCACTGCACATTAACTTGTATAACACCAGCAAAACATGGGCAGCAATTCTTTAGGATTATTCTAAAACCGCAGCTTTTTTGGTCCAAGACATAACTTTAACTTAATTTTAAGTGACATCTAAATGGCAGTCGTGTGAACATATCAAGAATATTTAAGATACCAAAATTCATCTAGTGACAAACTTGTTTAGAATCTATTAAGACCCAATACTAGAATATACACACAAGTTCACGTAACATTCTGCTGTAGGTTTTTTTTCTTTTTTTTTCCCGTAAGCAACGTGGAAACGTTACAACGAAAAGCTTATTAAACATTAAGTATTTCAAGGAGTAGCTGCTCCATTTTCCTTTTTCCCGTGGTTCTGACACAGAGACAGGGTCACTTCGGAAAAAGGTGGGATTCCCGGGGTAAATATTTGGAGGGTTTACCAGAGAAAGAAAAATGATATTCTAAAGAGAGGATGCCGGCTATAACGGGGTCGGCTGACGGGAGGATACGAAAAATGAAACGCTAGGCTACGTTCCGTCCAGTGGTAGGAGGCGTGAAAGCAGGGTGGGGGCCCCCAGGCTGGCTCCTTCCTCAGCCCGACTTCCCACTCCTCCCGGCCGCACCTATTTTTGGCCCACGGCCCCCTGCTCCGACACCACAATACCCATGTCCCAGCCCCACCGCACCGCTGGGCTCCCTCTCACCCGGCAGCATCGCCCGAACCCCGCTGCCATGTTGGCTCCCGTTCCGGCCACTCGGACAATAACACACGGGTCACGGCCTTGACATACTCCCTGAACGCGGGACTCCTCTGGTCCCGCCCACTGGGGCCCGTGGGCGGGATGGGGCGGGGCGGGAAGAGGCGGTGGGGCTGCGGAAGGAGGGGGGCTGCGGAAGGAGGGGGCTCTGCGCTAGGCGGGGTGGGAGTGGTCGCCGGCGCCGGGTATCCAACGCATGCTCCGTGACCCTTGCGTGCGCAGCCGCTGCGACCTGAGGAGGGGTCGCATCCCCTCTCCGGGCAATCTCTGACAAGCCTGGTCTGGTTTTCTGCGTTCCCACCTCTGGCCTTCTCTGTGGGACGCCGAGGCTGGCAGCAGCGCGGAAAGAGAGCCAGGGCGGGGCAGGGGGACGGCGGCGGGGTTGCGAAGGCCGACTGGCGCTGAACGGTGGGGGACTTGCGGCGCGGTGCAGGACGGGAACCTGGGTGAGGGGGCGTGGCTGGGGCCTGGATGGGGAGAGCGGCCCCGGTGGTCAGCCTTCGCCTTTACCCGGAGAGAACGGTCAAACCCAGATCGTGTCTGCTTGGCGGATTCGAAGTATTAATACATTTTGCTCTCAAATGCCCTACCTAAAGCGAAAGCGTATTTGTGTTTCCTTAAAATTTAAAAGAGAAATTAATTGTTTAGGTAAATTTGACCTTTCCACGTATTCCCAAGGCTATTTATGACTTGTCCGCTGATGCGGATGTGGTGTCCTTGGATATGCGGGTGCAATCCGAGGCTGTCCAAAGCTCCTGGTTCAGCGAATGATGGAAGTGAATGTCTCCCTGAGGAATTCTACCTGGAGTCACTTTCTCTTCCAGTGAGACCCTGAGTTTTGAGATGGTAGCTTATACTAAATCTCATGTTAACATTTTCTTTTGCCAAATAAAGGTCACCCATAAATTTATTCTAATTTGGCTGTTAAAATTCTATATCCTGTTACTGTATTCCTCTGTCTTCTGGGAATTTATAGTGTATTAGTCCTAGGTACAAGGCAGAATGTTAATTAAGCGCTATATTTAAAAGTACCAGGAAAATTCGGAAAAGGGATAAAGAGCTGAGTTTGTCCTGGTATAGGCAAGAAAGCCTTCAAAGTGGTAAGTAAAAGACAAAGTGGACTCTTAAAGATGATTAGGAATTGTCTATTCATGTCTTCTTTGTTCCAATTTCTTATTCTGAACATTTTAAACGCAGAAAAGATGACCGAAAAGCACAAAATCACCCATATGTCTATTGTAACTGCCCAACAGGTTCACCTGCTTCTTACTCTACACGTGGCTGGCAGAGAAGGGAAGATGGAGCCCTCATCTGGAACATGTCTAGTCACTAGTTCCTGCCACCATTCACCCGTGCAAGCTCCCAGCTTGCTTGTCTATGCCTGCAGCTCGACTTTACAGGCTGCTCTTAGTTAGAAAATTATTTGGGGCTGCTTTTCATTAAAAAGAAAAGCCTTATTGATGTTGGGAACAGGTGCTCAGTGTTGCAAAAATCAACACTGAGACAAAGGATTTCTTAGGAAGGCTAGTTTACTTTCTGCCGAAAGGTTGCTGCTCACTAGTAGTCTTGCCAGGAGAGCACACACGCATAAAGGAGACCGTCATTTATAACCTGACATGTGCACCCTACTACCGTGTCCGGTTTCCATTGGCTGGAACGGGACCTCATGTTCTGTACTTGTCCCGATTGGCTAGCAACTTAGAACTTTCCAAAAGAGGCAAAGACAGAGGAGAACAAAGGAAGGAGGAAGCAACTTGTGGAATGCTGAGAAAGGTAAAAACACCTCCAAATAAAGAAGAGAACAGGCTGTGGCCTAATGCTTGCTTGGACCAGTGTAAGCATGCCAGGGCAAATATCTAGGCTAAAATGTGGCAGCTAAGAACACAAAAGTACATTGATTTCTTTATTACGGCTAACAGATACCAAAGAATGTTAATGTGGCCTACTGTCATGGTTACTACTTGAGACCATCATTACAGCAGTTACTACTGTTACTGCTTGAGACCATCATTATGAGACCGAATGAAGGGACGAACGTAGAAATGATAATTTCAGACAAAAGGAACTGTTTTAAGGAAAGGGCCAGGGGAAGAAGAAGAGAGCTCCCTGCTTCTAGTGAGCAAAGGCAGCCCCTGAGCTTCCACAGCCCTTCCTGTTTTTTGGGTAACAGGAGCAGCGAGGAGGTGGTAACGATTGGTCAGCTGCGTAATTGATCACAGGTTCATATTGTTACTGACAGGCTTCAATTATGCCAAATCGTAAGAAACATTTGTGCCTGGATCGTAACTGCCCTCAGCGGTCCTTCTGGGTGGCATACGCAGTTCGTCAGTTCGCCACCATTCTGCATTTGAGGAAATAGTTTGCTGCTTACTCATATAGCCTCCAGTGATATACTGAGTTGATCACGACCCTCATTCTTTCGGCCTCCAATATGTTAGCACAGGTCTTTGAATCAATTTTGCTTCTAAGAGAAGTTACTGTTTATTCCTAATTAGACGGAGAGGAAAGTCCCTTTGAAGAGGAACCTCTACTTCACTTTTTACACTGAGGACTCCCATACTCGTAGTATCTGCCTAAGTAATTTCTTCTTAATATCATTATCACCTAGATTCAAATATTTTTTCATATTTATTTATATATTTATATGTGTACCTATGTATGTGTGTGTTTTGGTTGTTGGTTTTATTTTTCTCAGATCTGTAGGTTGTAGACGAGACACTTCAGTTCTGAATACTTTAGCTATATGTCTCCTACAAGGACATTTTCCTATAAAACCTTTATCACATGAATGAAAATTAACAATTATTCGCTACTATTATTTAATGTCCAGACAATATTTACAATTCTCCAGTTGTCCAGTTGTCTCCAAAATACCTTTTGTAAATAGTTTGTTTTTGAACCAGTATCCTATGAATGATTGCCCATTGCAGTTAGGCTTTAACTTTCTTTGGCTTCTTTTAATCTAAAGCTTTTAATCTAATTCATTTTTCCCAATAATAACTGTCTTTTTAAACAAATTTAAGATACCAAGCAGTTGTCATGAAGAATGCCCTAATGCTGGATTGTCTGATTTTATTTTGTACCTCTAGATTTTGTATTTCCTATCAGATGCAAGTTACCAGAGGCTTGAGTTCAGATTAAACATTGGATAAGGATACTTCAAAGGTCATACTGTGTAGTTAATATTGTATCACATTAGGAGGCATTTAATATCAGATTTGTCCCGCTATTGGTGATGCTGTAAGCCAGCAGTGTCCAATCTTTTGGCTTCCCTGGGCCACACTGGAAGAAAAAGAATTGTCTTTGGCTATACATAAAATACACTAACACTATTGATAACTGATAAGCTACAAAACAAAACAAAAACGCAAGACAATTTCATAATGTTTTAAGAAAGCTTAGAAATTTGTGTTGGGCTGCATGCAAAGCTGTCCTGAGCTGCATGTGGCCTGTGGGCTGCGGGCAGCAGGTTGAACAAGCTTGCTGTAAACCAAAAATAAAATTCTAAATTCCCCCCAACTATCTGAATGGACTTTCTCGTAGGCTAGGGCACTCTAAAATTTAAATTTAACCTGAAAGACTACTTCAGGCCATGATGGGAAGTGGGGGTTGGACATGCCTCTTTATACCTCTGTAATGTTAACATCAACACAGACCTGAAGTCTGATAAGAAACATTTACATTTTGTTCTCTCTGAAGGAGAGAGAACAGAATGCTTTTCTGTTCTCCCCTGAAGGCTTCCTCTGCACAATAAGAACTTTAGTCTCCACAGTCCTTTATCTTAACCCAGACATTTCCTTTCTATTGGTTCCAGGTCTTTAGATAAGCTCAACCAAGTGTCAACCAGAAAATTTTTAAATCTGCCTATAACCTGGAACCTATCGAAAGGAAATGTCTGGCTTACCCACCCCCCGCGGCTCCGCCCCTGCTTCAGGTTGTCCTGTCTTTCTGAACTGAACCAATGTATTTCTTAAATGTATTTGATTGAAGTCTCATATTTCCCTAAAATATATAAAACCAACCTGCACCCCGACCACCCTGAGCACATGTCCTTAGGATCTCCCAAGGACTGCGTCGTGGGCCGTGATCACTCATATTTGGCTCGGAATAAATCTCTTCAAATATTTTACAAAGTTTGACTCTTCATTGACAATGCTATTTGATCATTTGATTATTGACAGACAGTTCTTTCTATGGTAAAGTTAGTTTTCCCTTTGCAATTAGGAAGTAATTTATAGGGTAATATTTGGCATCATGCCAAACAATCTTTCATCTACATTTTTGCCAGTAGTAGGAATGGAACCATCTCTCAATAAATACCTTTTTATTAATTAAGCACTGTTTCACAAAACTTTTCTACATTTTTAGGTGAAATAATTCAAACATCTTCCTGATGTGCCTTCTCCCTAACCCATCTATTTCAAGGTAAGCAAGACCATACAGACCTATGCTCTAAAGTCTAGGGAAGCTGAGAGGCTGAAGAAAGAGGCTGACACATTAATGTTTCTCAAAAAGAAACATATAATGGAGACTTAAAAACAGAAGCCCTGTCTGCATCTCAGGTGGCAGTGAGACAAGATGGTGGATCCCGGTGCCATTACCCCTCAGACCCAGGGCTTATATTCCATAGGGAAAGGGTGACTCAGAAGGGACATGTAGGACAATTGAAATACAATAACATCAAAGTTGTCTTGACCTAAGGGCAGGATTTACAGTAAGTACATGCTCTTACACAAGAAACAATAGAGAGAGGGGAAATCTTAGAAGCCTTCGCAGGACAGGGGAAGTCCACGTGGTGGATTAGCATCCTAGATGGAGTTGCTTTGTCCTCCACATTCCACTAATTCATGTGTAGAATCTCACGCCCCCTTCCCTTTTGCAGTGGTCCCAGAGCCTTTGAAATCCCACTGTGCCTTATTGGTTTCTCACTGCCAACATGCTCCTTGGGATTTCAAACAAGGGAGATTCACAGGCTTCGTTGAATTTCTCCAGTCTTCAGAATACTATGACTTTGGTTTTCTCGGAAGAAGTAAAACAACGAAAGATACATAGCATCAATAATTTGAATAGTAGAAATACAATCCACACAAGGATTACAATCAGAAGAGAATTTGTATGCCAGAACAAAAATGAAAGGAGCCTATTTGAGTAAGGAGCCAACTGAAAGCATCATGAAGAAAATTTAAACCGAGTTCCTTTTTAGAGACTTCTTGTAGCCAGGAAATAATTCAGGATTTAGTCCTAATTGTAGGCAAATTATAAAAATTCAAAAACAATCATCAGGGCTAGAATCTTAAGATCTTTTTTTCTCCAGTTGTCTTATTTCCACCAAGGATAAATTATACTAGGACCAATTTATTTGCAAAATAAATTTGCCTCATTATATTGGCCTGGTTATTTGAATAAATTGTAGCAGGAATAGTGATCAGCCATACAGGCTTCTTTTAAGTTGGCTTTGCTAGAACTATCAGAATTTTTTATTCCAGTGTTTTAAAGCCTCAACACCAGAAGCCAAGCCAAGGATTCACCATTAGACTGCATTTATAATACCTGTACAAATTTCTCTCTTCTTGAGGTCTCAAAATATCTTGAGATTTCTAATCCTGTTAGAAAGTGACATTCATTACTTACCACAGGTCAGGAAAGTTTTTAGGGAACCAGTCTTTCCATGGGCTTTTGATTGGCTCTCTACAGTCAACTTCAATTCCCCAAGCACATTGATGATGTCTGAAAATAGGCCATTCCAGTCAAAGCCTTGGTAAAATAATTTGTCTCCAATTGTGTCCTATTACAAAAGAAAACATTCATATTGAACATATGTACATAACTATATTGCCATAAAATAACACAAATAGTTTTCAAATTTGGGAGAACTCATAGAGAAGGACAAATTTTGCTTACAAAAATACACTTAATCATTATAAGTTATAAAGAGCTCAAAAGAAAAAAGTTTTCTTGACTCTTCTTCAGAGTAATGCCTCCCAAACAGGATGTTGCCTGGTGACCTTGGAACTGCCATCCACAAGCCAAGCAACTCTTAGGTTAGAGCTGTTTGTCAGGTACTATGGTATCCAGCAACTCCTCAGGTACTATGGCATCCAGCAACTCCAGGATCAGTCCTAGGGGAGAAAGAGCTCGCTGCTCATGAGTGTATCCTCTTTGCACTCCTCAGGTAGCAAGATCCATTCCCATTTTATTGTGTAGCTCTTCTGGGCACTGCTATCCCCGTTAGAGTGTTTCTCTGACATCACTCCAGACAGCATGTGTATTTTAGGTGTCAAGATCATTTTATGTCCTCCAGTCATAGGGGCAGCTTCTGTTAATGTCCCATTCCAAGGCAGTAAACGCCCTTCAAGTAGAAATTCTGTAGTCCACAGTCCCAGTAGTGGTTGTTGGGAGGTGCTCACAGGCCTTTGCCATGACCCCTAGTAAACACTCCAGAAAGTGGAGGGTTCATCCCTACCAGCAGTCCATTTCTACTCTACCCTCTGAGGGCTTGAGCAATTTACTGGCTCCCATTTAGCATGTCCAGTTAATATTGCTTAAAGGGCAGATTTATGTGCCTTCTAGTTTGCAGTACTAAGTAGGAGAAACATGCTCCGGTCAGATACAATGTCCATTTTCATGAAACATTTAAGTAAAGGTGTCACAACTTTATGTAAAGTTTATTTATAAACTTGTCAACTTTCATAATCCTATCAATCTTTACATTTTTGTGTTCTAGCCCCAGAAACTTTTCTTCTCCACCCAAGATCATTTTGTGAAAAAGCCTCTGGTGAAAAACACGTTGGGTTCCCAGTAGGGAATTGAGCCAAGGAACTTTGTATATCGTCATTAACCACCTCAACATTACCTCAGGCAATTGTTGGTCAGCTTTCTCTTTTACTATTTCTCCAATCGGGCAAATACAGAAAATTGGCCCTTTAATGTTGAGGGACCAGCAGGGGCTCCCTTTGGTCCACCCAACTTTTGGTAGTGTTGTATTAAGACCTTTGTTTTAACCCCATCAATTTCCATTTTATTCATTCCATTTCTTAATAACCATTTGAAGATTCCCACCTTGCTGGGATGAGTCCCATGACTTTAATTTTTCTCTAAGTTTCACCCCCATCAATATATATATTTTTAAATTCACCTTATTTTTTTAAAAAAATTATTTTAGGTTCAGAGGTACGTGTGCAGGTTTATTATATAGGTAAACTGCATGTCACGGGTTTGGTGCACAGATTATTTTGTCGCCCAGATAATAAGCGTAGTACCCAATAGGTAGACAGGGTCTCACTGTCTCTCCCAGACTGGAGTGCAGTGGCCCGATCTTGGCTCACTGCAACCTCCGTCTCCCAAATTCAAGCGATTCTCGTGCCTCAGCCTATGGAGTAGCTGGGATTATAGGCATGAGCCACAGCACTGGGCCAATATTTCGTTTTCTGTTCCTGTGTAAATGTGCTTAGAATAATGACCTCGAGTGCCATCTGTGTTGCTGCAAATGATATGATCTTATTTCTTTTCATGGCTGTAGAGTATTCCATGGTATATATGTACCATATTTTATTTTTCTTTCGAGATGGAGTCCCACTCTGTTGCCCAGGCTGGAGTGCAATGGCACGATCTTGGCTCGCTGCAACTTCTGCCTCCCGGGTTCAAGCGATTCTCCTGCCTCAGCCTACCAAGTAGCTGGGACTACAGGCACATGCCGCCACACCCAGCTAATTTTTTGTGTGTTTTAGTAGAGATGGGGTTTCACCACATTGCCCAGGCTGGTCTTGAACTCTTGAGCTCAGGCAATCTGCCCACCTCGGCCTCCCAAAGTGCTGGGATTACAGGCATGAGCCAGCATGCCCGGCCACCATATTTTCTTTATCCAGTCTACCATTGATGGGCATTTAGGTTGATTCCATGTCTTTTCTGTTGTGAATAATGCTGTGATGAACATACGTGTGCATGTGTCTTTATGGTAGAATGATGTATATTCCTTTGGGTACATACCCAGTAATGGGATTTCTGGTAATTCTGTATTGAGTTCTTTGAGAAATCACCACGTTGCTTTCCACAGTGGCTGAACTAATTTACGTTGCCATCAGCAGTGTATAAGCATTCCCTTTTCTTTTTGTTTTTCCTTTTTTTGAGATAGAGTGTCACTCTGTCACTCGGGCTGGAGTGCAGTGGCTTGATCATGGCTCACTTCAGCCTCGACCTCCCCAGCCCAAACCATCTTCCTTCCTCAGCCTCCCAAGTGGCTGGGACCACAGGCACAGGCCACCGTGCCTGGCTAATTTTTTGTAGAAGTGGGATCTCTTTATGTTGCCCAGGCTAGTCTCTAACTCTGGGACTCAAGCAATCCTCCACCTTGGCCTCCCAAAGCAGTGGGACTACAAGTGTGAACCAATGTGCCAGACCAGTGTTCCCTTTTCTCCACAACCTCGCCAGCATCTGTTATTTTTCGGCTTTTTAATGGTAGAGATTCTGACTGGTGTGAGATGGTATCTCATTGTGGTTTTGATTTGCATTTCTCTATTGATTACTGATGATGAGCATGAGCATTTTTTCATATGCTTGTTGGCTATGTGTATCTCTTCTTTTCAGAAGTATCTGTTCATGTCTTTTGCTTACTTTTTAATGGAATTGTTTGCTTTTTGCTTGTTAATTTATTTAAGTTCCTTATAGATTCTAGATATTGACCTTTATTGCAAATATTTTATATTTATATTAGACCTTTGTTTGCAAATATTTTCTACCATTCTGTAGGTTGTCGGCTTACTTTGTTGATAGTTTATTTTGCTGTGCAGAAGCTCGTTACTTTAATTAGGTCCCATTTGTCAATTTTCATTTTTGCTGCAATTGTTTTTGTCATCTTTGTCATGAAACCTTTTCTAGGGCTTGTGTCCAGAATGGTATTTCCTAGGTTATCTTCCAGAGTTTTTATAGTTTTAGCTTTTACATTTATGGCTTTACTCCACCCTGAGTTAATTTTTGTATATGATATAAGGAAGGCATCCAGTTTTAATTTTCTGCATATGGGTAGCCAGTTACCTCAACACCATTTATTGAATAGGTAGTCTTATCCCCATTGCTTGTTTTTGTTGACTTTGTTGAAGATCAGATGGTTGTAGGTGTGCAGCTTTAGTTCTGGGCTATCTATTCTGTTCCATTGGTCTTTACGTCTGTTTTTGTACCGGTACTATGCTGTTTTGGTTACTGTAGCCTTGTAGTATAGTTTGAATTTGGGTAGCGTGATGTCTCTAGCTTTGTTCTTTTTGCTTAGGGTTGCCCTGGCTATTTGGGCTCCTTTTTGGTTCACATACATTTTAAAATAGTGTTTTTTAAAACTCTGTGAAGAATGTCATTGGTAGTTTGACAGGAACAGCATTTTGAATCTGTAAATTGCTTTGGGAAGTGTAGTCATTCTAACAATATTGATTCTTCCTATCCATGAGCATGGAATGTTTTTCTGTTTTTATGTGTTGTGTCTAATTTCTTTGAGCAGTGTTTTGTAATTCTCGTAGAGATCTTCCACCTCCCTGGTTAGCTATATTTCTAGGTATTTTGTCCTTTTTGTGCCTGTTGTGAATGGGACTGCATTCTTGATTTGGCTCTCAGCTTGAACATTGTTGGCGTATAGAAATGCTACTGATTTTTGCTGGATGCGGTGGCTCACGCCTGTAATCCCAGCACTTTGGGATGCCAAGGCGAGTGGATCACCTGAGGTCAGGAGTTTGAGACCAGCCTGGCCAACTTGGTGAAACCTCGTCTCTACTAAAAATACAAAAATTAGCTGGGTGTGGTGGCACATGCCTGTAATCTCAGCTACTGAGGAGGCTGAGGCAGGAGAATTGCTTGAACCCAGGAGGCGGAGGTTGCAGTGAGCTGAGATTGCGCCACTGCACTCCAGCCTAGGTGACAGAGTGAGACTCCGTCTCAAAAAAAAAAATGCTACCAATTTTTGTACATTGAAATTTTGCTGAAGTGGTTTATCAGACTTAGGAGCTTTCGGGCAGAGACTGGGGTTTTATAGGTATAGAATTACATTGTCTGCAAGCAGAGACGTTGCTGACTTGCAACATCTTGACTTCCTCTCTTTCTACTTGGGTGCCTTTTATTTCTTTCCCTTGCCTGATTGCTCTGGCTAGGAATTCCAGTACTGTGTTGAATAGGAGTGGTAAGAGTGGGCATCCTTGTCTCTTCAGTATGATGTTGGCTGTGGGTCCGTCATAGATGACTCTTATTGTTTTGAGCCATCACTTCAGTACCTAGTTAGTTAAGGGTTTTTAACATGATGGAATGTTGACTTTTATCAAGACTTTTCTGCATCTACTGAGATGATCATGTGTTTTTTATCTTTAGTTCTGTTTATGTGATGAATCACATTTACTGATTTGCATACGTTAAACCAACCTTTTATCCCAGGGATAAAGCCTACTTGATCCTGTTGGATTAGCTTTTTGATGTGCTGCGGATTTGGTTTACTAATATTTTGTTGAGGATTTTTGCATATATGTTCATCAAGGTTGAGAACAGTATCTCACACCTATAATCTCAGCACTTTGGGAGGCCAAGGCAGGAGGCTCGAGCCCAGGAGTTTGAGACCAGCCTGGACAACATAGTGAGATCCCATCTCTACAAAAAGTAAAAAATTTCTTTGGTGTGGTGGCACACACCTGTACACGCAGCTACCTGAGAAGCTAAGGCAGGAAGATTGCTGGAGCCCGGGGGGTTAAGGTTGCATTGAACTGTGTTTGTGCCACCACACTTCAGCTTGGGCAACAAAGTGTCGAATCTCAGTGACATTTTCCCCAGACCTAGGGCTTATATACCATAAGGAAAGAGTGACTCAGAGAGACGTACAGGACAATTTAAATACAATAACATCAAGGTCATTTTGACCTAAGGGCAGGACTTACTTTAATTATGTGTCCTTACACAAGGGACAATAGATACAATATAAATCTTAGAGGTGTTCTCAGAAATAGGGTGAGTCAGAAGTCATCATTGCAGAGTAGCACCCAAGATAAAGTTGCTTTGGCCTCCGCTGCTTCTCTCCCTAACCCATGGGCATATGATACAGTTGATAGGCCATCTTTAGTTCTCCGGGTTAGTAGTTCTTAACCTGCAGTTCCTGAATAAACTTAAAATGGATCTGAGAATCCTTTGGAGTTAAATACAAAATCTTATATGTAGTCATATATTCCTGAGGAGAAGACCTTCATGCAGAAAGGAAAGTAAGAGTATATGAGTTTAGATGCCCATAGATTGGTAGACATGATGGAGGAAATAGTCGGAGACTTTCTTCTGATTGTTCCTGTTTCTCAATGAAATAGGAAATAAGGTCATTAGCAGAGAATGAGGAAATGTTGGAAGTTTGAGGAAAGAGTGTAAAATTATTATATCAATACAGACTGTCTCCTATTTCTTTACATTGAGAAGTAAGGATGTGAGGGGTGAATAAAAATACAGAGGTAATAGGTTCAATACATTGGCATGCCTAGTGAGTTTGAAAAGTTAATGGAACTGGAAGATTGGAGAGAATGAGCTGAAATGATAGATGGTAGTGGTTAGGTGGAACAGGAGCAGTTATAGTAAAGACAAGGCCTAGGTTATCATCGTGGAGTGAGCATTTGAAGTATGTAACAGGATTATTGTAGGAAGGGAAGCCAGAGAACTGAGAGGCCATGTTGTTGGAGGGATCATCTTTGTGAATACTGAAATTATTATTATTATTTTTTGAGACAGAGTCTCACTCTGTCGCCCAGGCTGGAGTGCAGTGGCGCAATCTCGGCTCACTGCCAGCTCCGCCTCCCGGGTTCACGCCATTCTCCTGCCTCAGCCTCTCCGAGTAGCTGGGACTACAGGCGCCCGCCACCACGCCCGGCTAATTTTTTTGTATTTTTAGTAGAGACGGGGTTTCACCGTGGTCTCGATCTCCTGACCTCGTGATCTGCCCGCCTCTGCCTCCCAAAGTGCTGGGATTACAAGCGTGAGCCACCGCGCCCAGCTGAATATTGAAATTATTAAGAATTATGACAGTAGTTTGAGAGAAGGTGACTTTGAGCCAAGTGCAAAACTCTTGGTAGCATTCATATTTTTTCTCCCTCAGATAAATAGAAAAAAAAAGATTATTGAATTGTAATTATAAAGCTAATTTTTTTTTAAAGAACAGCATTTTTTGGTACCTGATTTTTTTTTTCTTTTCCATGTTTTTTTTTTTTTTTTTCTCAAATGCTTGTTCTGTCTTCTGTAGCAATAGTAATAGAACTGGGCACATTACATTATGGTTTTATAAAAAGTTATTTCATAGGAAAGTAATTTATGATTATACCACTGCCAAGCCTCTGGTGTTACTTAAGGCTTTGTCAGCCTTGCCAGTGAAAAGCCAGTTGCACATTCATTGACACTTCTGTTTATAGAGCAAAAGTCATGCTTAAAAATTGTTGCTTCTACTTCAGGCACTAGATGTAACTATTTGGCTTAGATCCCAGGAACTAATCCTTAGTGAGGTTTTCTCTCTTAAAGACTTCTTTCTTTTACATTTGAAAGATTAATCTGTATATTCATTTTTAGGTGGCCCTTAGGAGGTATGTCACCTTGGAACCACAGATAGACCTTTTTAACTTTGCAGACTCAGAAATATGAAATTATCAGTTTCCCCAAAATAAGATCAGATAGTAAACTGAGATTCTAATTTGGACCATAATAGGTGAAGAAGCTGAGATTTACCAAAGGGTAAAACCGGTCTTTACCATGTAGTATACATTCTTTTTTTTTTTTTTTTGAGACGGAGTCTCGCTCTGTCGCCCAGGCTGGAGTGCAGTGGCGCAATCTCGGCTCACTGCAATCTCCGCCTCCCTGGTTCACGCCATTCTCCTGCCTCAGCCTCTCCGAGTAGCTGGGACTACAGGCGCCCGCCACCACACCTGGCTAATTGTTTGTATTTTTAGTAGAGACGGGGTTTCACCGTGGTCTCGATCTCCTGACCTCGTGATCTGCCAGCCTCGGCCTCCCAAAGTGCTGGGATTACAAGCGTGAGCCACCGCGCCCGGCATGTAGACATTCTTCCAGCCAGAAAACAGAGAGAAACAAGTTAGGGGCAAGAGTAGGATTTCCTGGGTCTTGGGAACCAGTAGAAGGACAAAGAGAATGCTTATATGGTCAGATCAGACACACTGTGCTAAGTAAATGCCACCTTCACATGACAAAATCCTTTGAGAGCCAAAGAATAGAGCATCCAGAACTAGAGTGAGGGGACTATACCTGGAGGGATTTAAAAAGAAACTGGAAATATCTGAGACCAAACAGCAATTTTAATAGAACTCTTGTGTTGGCCAGAGTCAGAGTAACATGGTCCTATAAGGAGATGCTTGAGAGACAAAGTAGCAAAGATAAGAAGTCATACTTGCTCATTTCTGCTTGCCAACATGATTTCACAAAGTCTCTGATTCTGAGACAGAGGGATGCTTTGAGGACAAGCAAGATAGAGCACATCACCATACCCTCACATCTCTTGCCAGAGTCACTATATTCCTTGAAAGATAAATGACCCTTGTCCTTGACTTTTCCTGCACATAAGATAACATCTGATGGAATGAATGATTATGCTTCTGTAATCTAAAATCAGATATACTACTGTTCCCAAACTTTGGTATGATTTTTCCCATAGTAAACTTCTGCTACCTGTTTATTAGCCGTGAGCTGAAATATTGTGCTGAAGCAGTCTGACAGAACAGCTCCCATGCTGTGGTCTATGGTCTACAGTCCTCAGTAAGACTTCTAAATAAAACTATTTTTTAAAAGTTTGATTTATTTTTTTCTTCAGTTGATATGACCAACAAGAGGCCCACAGGCTATGTGTAGGTCACTTGGTTGATGACATAATTTCAGCATAAAGTGAGTGTACTAGAGATGTCAAGCAGTGGCTGTTGTCTTTATATCTGCTTCTATGGGAATTTGCCCTGCGTAGCTCTTGTGCTCCCCAAGCAGCTGTGTTCTGAACTATGAGTGACCTTGCTGCCTCTGGCTTATGGCTGTTTGGGCCAAGGGATAGGCAGTCTGACCTAACAGAAGTCAATTCATGACCCAGTTAGGATTTTACCAATAGCCTGGCACAAATGATGAATTTAGCCAATCAGACTGGCTGTCTTGGGAATTTAAGTCATAGAAGCAGAGGTGTTGGTTGTGGGCAACTGAAAGTTCACCAGTAGAGAGCTCATGATTGTCATAAAGTTATAGAGAAACAGAAACTATGAGCACTGGAAGCCAATGGGTAGAGAGAAAATGAGTAAAGAAAAATAAAATTACCAGGAGAGACAGGAAAATAAAAACTTCACATCTTCAAATAGAGATGATTATATTAGTTGTTTCTAAGACCTGTCTTCTGGTTTCAGTTGTCACTAGACTGTATTATACTTTGGCACTTTGTTCTTGGAGCAGCATGAGTCTAGCTGTATCTTCATAGTAAAACCTCTTAAAATAGCCTGAGCAGATCTTTGTTCCTTGCAACCCTAAGAACCAAGGAACCATTTCCCTTTTTCTAGGGAGCTATGCTAATCAAGCTAAATTGTGCCTAGTTACAAAGATTCTGTGCTTTGTGTACTCATCTGTCTCTATGCTTTTTAGCTTTTATTTAACTGCTTATTTTTTCCTTTTTTTTTTTTTTTGGGTAGGGTTTCTCTCTTGTTACCCAGGTTGGAGTGCAGAGGTGGGATCACAGCTCACTGCAACCTTGACCTCCTGGGCTCAAGTGATTCTCTCACCTCAGCCTCCCAAGTAGCTGGGACTATGGGCGCATGCCACCACTTCTGGCTAATTTTTTAATTTTTAAAGTTTTTGTAGAGATGAGGTCTCACCATGTTGCCCAGGCTCATCTCAAACTCCTGGGTTCAAGCAGTCCTCCTGCCTCAGACTCTCAAAGTGCTGGGATTACAGGCATGAGCTACCATACCTGGCCAACAGCTCTCTTAAGGTATAATTGATGTACAATTAACTCTACATATTTAAATTGTACAATTTGAATGAGTTTTGATATATGTATACACCTGTGAAACCATCACCACAATCAAGATGACAAGTATTTCCATCACCCCAGAATTTCCTCATGCCCCTTTGTTATCCTTCCTTCATTCCTGTTCCCAAGCATCCACTGATCTGCTTCTGTCACTGTAGATGAATTTGCATTTTCTAGAATTTTATATAAATGGAATCATACAGTATGATGTATGATTTTTGGCTTACTTATTTACCATAATTTTAAGATTCATTCATGTTTAGAGTATCACTAATTGTTCCTTTTCTGCTGAGTAGCATTTTGTTGGATATACCAGAATTCATTGATGGATATTTAGGCTGTTTCTAGTTTATGAGTATTACAAATAAAGCTGCTATAAACATTTGTGTACAAGAACAGGAATTAGTGTAGTAGAAAACAAACAATGGAATCAACAAAATTAAAAACTGATTTTTGGAAAAAAAAACTAAAAATAGGCGTGCCTCTAGCAAGACTGATAAAGAAAAGATATAATGTTTAAACAGTTTTAGAATTTATAGGAGGAATAGCTACAGATTTAGGAGAGATTTTTAAAAATCACAAGAGTGCTATGAAAAGTTTTGTTAATAAATTTAGAAACAAACAAAACATACTTTTCCATAACTGTAGAAATTACCATAATTACAACAAGAAGAAAGAAAAAACCCGAATAAGCCATTACTCATTCTCCCTACTATCATACTTCAAAGACTTGAGCTTCAGATAATTAAAAATTCTTGGCGATGTGAGTATTTTGAACCAGGATCAGTCTGTAATAAGATTTCATAATAATGATTTAATATTTCATAATAATAAGTATCAGTATGTAATAATACCTCCTTCCTATAGGTTTAGTTGTTGTGTTTTTCTACATATATGCTTTTCAAAAAATTAAAATAGATTTCTAAATATTTGAAATCTCAGCATTTATTCTTAATCTGATGTTGAACTAGAAGAATCAGTTTATACTGAGGGACTTGCATACATTTGGTTATAGGCTAAAGGGAGCCGTGTATATTTGGTTATAGGTTAAAGAGTCATGGACTGGAACCAGGAAAGTTTCAACCAGGAGAATCACGTTAAAACTCTGAGATTAAGATCATAAGTGGTTGAGTTATTGGGAGGTCAAAATCATAGCAGAGCAACAACTCATCAGTATCCGGATTAACAAAGGCAAGTTTAACACAGCCAAAATAGCTAAGAACAAGGAGGAGAGTGGGACAGGAACGATAGCAAAATTGCCCCCACAGGTTTAAACTGACTTATTTTTAAAATAAGATTGATTCGTAAGATTATAAGTATGGGCTAATTATTTTAAAATGCCACAAATTAAGATAAATACAAAAATAAATGATGTTAATATTTGGTATATAGCTTGTATAATTTATTGCATAGAATACAGACATATTTATAATCTTATTTTTACAAAGTTGAGGTTTTTTTCTGGAGGAAATGTTGAGTTTTATTGTATGTATAATTTTATATTTGCCTTTTGAAAATATAGTAATCATGAACATTTCCCCCATAAAGATATAATTGCCATCGTTTTTAATGTTTTCACAAACTATATACTAAATATCAGAATTTAGTTTTCCAGTTTCCTATTGTTGAATATATAGACTAATATTTTTACTTTTTTAAGCAGTGGTGAAATAACCGTAATTGAACTTGTATCACTGTGTACTTATCCAGTTATTTCTTTGGCACGTAATCCTGAAATTCACATACTTCCTGGGTCAAAGAGAATAAACTGTTTTTTTTTTTGTTTTTTTTTGAGACGGAGTCTTGCTCTGTCACACAGGCTGGAGTGCAGTCACGCCATCTCGGCTCACTGCAACCTCCACCTCATGGGTTCAAGCGATTCTCCTGTCTCAGCCTCCTGATTAGCTGGGATAACAGGTGCATGCCACCATGCCCGGCTACTTTCTTTTTTTGTATTTTCAGTAGAGATGGGGTTTACCCATGTTGGCCAGGCTGGTCTCAAACTCCTGACCTCAGGTATCTGCCCACCTTGGCCTCCCAAAGTGCTGGGATTACAGGTGTGAGCCACCGCACCCAACCGAGAATAAACAGTTTTAAGGATTTTGATATAATCTCTAGAAATATTTTACCAGTTAACATTCCCACTAGCCTTGTCAAATAAAATTATAATATTGAGAGCAATAATACATTTAGTAATATTTGTTAAATAATTACTATGTGCCACTACACGTCAAATACCATACAAGTTACCTAATTTAATCAATAGCAATTTCTTCCCAACTTTCCTTATTTTTTCATCTTTGACAAGTTAATAGATGAAAATTTGTAACTTATTTTAATTTGCATGTTTTAATAGTCATGTTGGACTTTTACTGTATTAATCAATTTATCCAAATTTGATATTTTTCCCCTGGAGTACTATCTTTCTTTTGATTTTTCTGTTTTGTTCTCCAGGTCATATATTTGGAAACCCTTTACAAGGAATACTTTTGAGGTTTCAAAACAATGTCAAGAGGATAGGGTTTTCATAGAAATTATAGAAAATAAGATTATCAAGTAAAGCAGAATACCTTTTTTTGTGGGGGATCCGTCAGAGTAGTGGGAAAAACTATAGGGAAAGGACACAAACCTTCTGAAAGGTCAGAAGGTTCTGCAGAGCTCTGAGGGAGAATAGCTGAAGGCAGCTGTTCTATAACCCTGAGGCAGAGGGCAAGGAGTAGGTACAAGGGAGTGTGGGGGAATTTATCTTAAACAGGCTTGTGTACTTATGTTGACCAGGAACTGACCTTTGATCATCTGCACATGAAGTTCTCAGAAAGGGGAAAAATAAATGTTAATTACCTACAGGTTGACTCCAGGTTTTTGGCATTGTGCCTGCACTGAATAAAAGCAAGCAGCTCCAGCTTCTTGAGGCTGCTCTGTGGCCACTAGAGCCAGGAGGTCACCTAGCTGCTCTTAAATTGCATACCTGTGTCTGAGTACTTATTTCATCTGTCAGCCAGGGTCTGTGGGACAGACCTGTCATTTATTAATTTGTTGTTAACTAGTTCCATTGTTATATACATATTATTCTTTACATATACATATAAAAATACAGTCAATTTTCTGTTACCATATCATGTGTAAAAGACTAAACAGATTCTCATCAAAATTTGAAAGTATATCTGGAATGGTCTTCCTCAACATACAAACTAGGTGGCCAGCATGAAGTTTCTTTAATGGGTCTTAGAAGGTATCTTAAAGATACAATCAGTCATCCTTCAGTAAAGCTGCAATAGAGAGAGAGTGACAGGCTTATGCAATTACCAATCATGAGAAATATTTCACATGTGTTAGCTGCTGTGGACACTACAGTAGCAGTTGGGAAGCAAAAGAAACAGGAAAATGTATCAATCCAAAAGGAAAAAAAGAAAAATGAATTGGTAAACAGGACACATGGGATAATATGACAGAAATCAGATAAATATCACTCATCACAAAATTGCCTTCTAGGCAGAAATAAAGATGTTCTTTGAAACCAACGAGAACAAAGACACAACATACCAGAATCTCTGGGACAATTCAAAGCCGTGTGTAGAGGGAAATTTATAGCACTAAATGCCCACAAGAGAAAGCAGGAAAGATCTAAAATGGACACCCTAACATCACAATTAAGAGAACTAGAGAAGCAAGAGCAAACACATTCAAAAGCTAGCAGAAGGCAAGAAATTACTAAGATCAGAGCAGAACTGAAGGAAATAGAGACACAAAAAAACCTTCAAAAAATCAATGAATCCAGGAGCTGGTTTTTTGAAAAGATCAACAAAATTGATAGACCACTAGCAAGACTAATAAAGAAGAGAGAAGAATCAAATAGGCGCAATAAAAAATGACAAAGGGGTTATCGCTACCCATCCCACAGAAATACAAACTACCATCAGAGAATACTATAAACACCTCTACGCAAATAAACTAGAAAATCTAGAAGAAATGGGTAAATTCCTCGACACATACACTCTCCCAAGACTAAACCAGGAAGAATTTGAATCTCTGAATAGACCAATAACAGGCTCTGAAATTGAGGCAATAATTAATAGCTTACCAACCAAAAAAAGTCCAGGAACAGATGGATTCACAGCCAAATTCTACCAGAGGTATAAGGAGGAGCTGGTACCATTCCTTCTGAAACTATTCCAATCAATAGAAAAAGAGGGAATCCTCCCTAACTCATTGTATGAGGCCAGCATCATCCTGATACCAAAGCCTGGCAGAGACACAACAAAAAAAGAGTGTTTTAGACCAATATCCTTGATGAACATTGATGCAAAAATCCTCAATAAAATACTGGCAAACTGAATCCAGCAATACATCAAAAAGCTTATCCACCATGATCAAGTGGGCTTCATCCCTGGGATACAAGGCTGGTTCAACATACGAAAATCAATAAACGTAATCCAGCATATAAACAGAACCAAAGACAAAAACTACAGGATTATCTCAATAGATGGAGAAAAGGCCTTTGACAAAATTCAACAACGCTTTATGCTAAAAACTCTCAAAAAATTAGGTATTGATGGGACGTATCTCAAAATAATAAGAGCTATCTATGACAAACCCACAGCCAATATCATACTGAACAGGCAAAAACTGGAAGCATTCCCTTTGAAAACTGGCACAAGACAGGGATGCCCTCTCTCACCACTCCTATTCAACATAGTGTTGGAAGTTCTGGCCAGGGCAATCAGGCAGGAGAAGGAAATAAAGGGCATTCAATTAGGAAAAGAGGAAGTCAAATTGTCCTTGTTTGCAGATGACATGATTGTATATCTAGAAAACCCCATTGTCTCAGCCCAAAATCTTCTTAAGCCGATAAGCAACTTCAGCAAAGTCTCAGGATACAAAATCAATGTGCAAAAATCACAAGCATTCTTATACACCAATAACAGACAAATGGAGAGCCAAAACATGAGTGAACTCCCATTCACAATTGCTTCAAAGAGAATAAAATACCTAGGAATCCAACTTACAAGGGATGTGAAGGACCTCTTCAAGGAGAACTACAAACCACTGCTCAATGAAATAAAAGAGGATACCAACAAATGGAAGAACATTCCATGCTCATGGGTAGGAAGAATCATTATCGTGAAAATGGTCATACTGCCCAAGGTAATTTATAGATTCAATGCCATCCCCATCAAGCTACCAATGACTTTCTTCACAGAATTGGAAAAAACTACTTTAAAGTTCATATAGAACTAAAAAAGAGCCCACATTGCCAAGTCAATCCTAAGCTAAAAGAACAAAGCTGGAGGCATCATGCTACCTGACTTAAAACTATACTACAAGGCTATAGTAACCAAAACAGCATGGTACTGATACCAAAACAGAGATATAGACCAATGGAATAGAACAGAGCCCTCAGAAATAATGCCACATATCTACAACTATCTGATCTTTGACAAACCTGACAAAAACAAGCAATGGGGAAAGGATTCCCTGGAAAACTGGCTAGCCATATGTAAAAAGCTGAAAGTGGATCCCTTCCTTACACCTTATACAAAAATTAATTCAAGATGGATGAAAGACTTACATGTTAGACCTAAAACCATAAAAACCCTAGAAGAAAACCTAGGCAATGCCATTTGGGACATAGGCATGGGCAAGGACTTCATGTCTAAAACACCAAAAGCAATGGCAACAAAAGCCAAAATTGACAAATGGGATCTAATTAAACTAAAGAGTTTCTGCACAGCAAAAGAAACTACCATCAGAGTGAACAGGCAACCTACAGAATTGGAGACAATTTTTGCAATCTACCCATCTGACAAAGGGCTAATATCCAGAATCTACAATGAGCTCCAACAAATTTACAAGAAAAAAAATCCCATCAAAAATTGGGCAAAGTGTATGTATAGACACTTCTCAGAAGAAGACATTTCTGCAGCCAACAGGCACATGAAAAAATGCTCATCATCACTGGCCATCAGAGAAATGCAAATCAAAACCACGATGAGATACCATCTCACACCAGTTAGAATGGCCATCATTAAAAAGTCAGGAAACAACAGGTGCTGGAGAGGATGTGGAGAAATAGGAACACTTTTACACTGTTGGTGGGACTGTAAACTAGTTCAACCATGTGGAAGTCAGTGTGGCGATTCCTCAGGGATCTAGAACTAGAAATACCATTTGATCCAGCCATCCTATTACTGGGTATATACCCAAAGGATTATAAATGATGCTGCTATAAAGAGACATGCGTACATATGTTTATTGCAGCAATATTCACAATAGCAAAGACTTGGAACCAACCCCAATGTCCAACAATGATAGACTGGATTAAGAAAATGTGGCACATATACACCATGGAATACTACGCAGTCATAAGAAAGGATGAGTTCATGTCCTTTGTAGGGATATGGATGAAGCTGGAAACCATCATTCTCAGCAAACTATAGCAAGGACAAAAAACCAAACACCACATGTTCTCACTCATAGGTAGGAATTGAACAATAACACTTGGACACAGGAAGGGGAACATCACACACCGGGGCCTGTTGTGGGGTGGGGGGAGGGGGAAGGGATAGCATTAGGAGATATACCTAATGTAAATGACAAGTTAATGGGTGCAGCACACCAACATGGCACATGTATACATATGTAACAAACCTGCATGTTGTGCACGTGTACTCTAGAACTTAAAGTATAATAAAAATTTACATATATGTATATATATATAAAGACTTACATTGAATAAATCTGTTAGGCTTTTTTTTGTTGTTAATTTGTATTTTGTTCCAGGTGTATCAGCCATGAACCCTGTGATGGGCGAAGAAATAAATCTTTTCTCCACTATAATACTAAAAATATTAAAAGCAAATTAGAATAATTGTTAGAAACATTAGCTTTTTCAGAGGTGAACTTTTGTTAAACAAGTCATTCAATAGTATGACAAAGGCACTGAAACTATATTTATAGGCCAATTGTTTCTCTGAATGATCCCTTGTTTATGATTTATATCTTTTGTTTACTAATTTATTACACCTCTGTATGTATATTTTTAAATATATATAAATGCACATATGGTTAAATGACAAATTTAAAACTCTTGACTGTAGCTTCAAAATACTCTTGCCTTATTAATACATAAAACAATGCATATACTAAATTTATTTTACTATCTTAGTAAAATTTTACCAGTTCCCTTGATAGACAAATGGATAAAACATGCCCATTATCTTGCATATTTCTTGCTTTGTAATGAATATATCATTATTTTATTTACATCTTTTAACAAAAGCAACTAACTAGTGAATGCGCACAGTCACAGAACAATTAGGGTGTAGATAACTGAGAACTGTCTATCATAGACAAGTGTTTTAGCCCCGAATGAACTCCAGTGAAGGTTGCTAATGTTCTGTGAACATGCTTCTATATCTTTTCTATATTTTATAAAGTAGAAAAAATGACCATGTATACTGACATGACTGTTTTAGTCTGTTCTTATGCTGCTAATAAGGACATATCTAAGACTGGGTGATTTATAAAGGAAAGAGGTTTAATGGACTCACAGTTCCACATGGCTGGGGAGGCCTCACAATCATGGTGGGAGGCAAAGGAAAAGCAAAACCATGTCTTACATGGCCACAGGCCAGGGAGCACGTGCAGGGGAACTGCCTTTTTATAAAACTATCGGATCTTGTGAGACTTATTTACTATCCTGAGAACAGCGTGGGAAAAACCTGCCCCCATGATTCAATTACCTCTCACTGGGCCCTTCCTATGACACATGGTGATTATGGGAGCTATAATTCAAGATGAGATTTCAGTGGGGACACAGCCAAACCAATGACCTAAAGGTATTTACACATCTTTTTTCTATCATGTTATCTAATAGACAATCCAGAATGTAAATGAATAAGATATATACATATATATATACATAATTAAATGATATTTGCTTGTTTTTATATTCTATATTTATGAATTTAGTTCTATTTAGAAAATATCCAGATAACCAAAGACTATTTTAATGAAATTAATTAGTTTAACAATAGTCTAGGGTCTTGAAGTCAGCCAGAGATTTTGGAAATTGTTTGAGGTTGACATTAAAGAGAAACACAATCCTTATTGATCTTAAAACAGCTCATCAGACAAATATGATATTTAAAATTTGATATAGATAGTATAAGTAAAGTTACTAGGTCTAGATGATTTATGGTATTATCTGAAGCTCACAAGAGCAAATCTTTCAAAAGATGATTGAACGATAATTTTTTAATTTTTAACAGTTAATGGAAGTAAAAATCAGTATAGGAAATCTAGCAAATCAGAATTAATTAGGTTTCTCGTGAGAAAATAATATGCTAACATTTTTCACACTGTGATAAAATCAGGGGAAGACATATAGCTATTTTTAAAGCCAAATTACCAAACCAATTTAATTTGTCCAGTGATTCACCTTGAGAGAAATATAACCTAAACTTATTTGTTTACAATTTTTTCTGTATTTACCAAATATTAAAACTTTCCAATTTTTGTTTAAAAGTACTGTTCTCTTAGAATTCTCCCCTACCCCCACTGTTTTGCAAACTGGTAACTACTTATATTATTCTGCCACTTATCTTGAGACTTTGCAACCAAGGCCATTAATTTAATTTATAGTAAGCTCCTCCTTTTCTTCATACTTCTCCTTCTTCTTTTATTGAGTTATGGCTTCAGCAATCCTCTCAAGCTTTCATAAATGGTCAGCACACTTAAAACATTAGGATATAAATTTTTCTCTCTTCTTCCTGAAGATTATTGAATTTCTTATTTGTCTCTATAAGTCAATCAGAATAGGAGTTCCTTTAACCATGAGACTTTATAATTAAATTAAACTTTTTTTTCAGACATAGACACAAATCTTGACGAACACTTCACCCCTGCCTCCAGAATGAAACGGGGAAACCTAGACCTGAATGGGCTTGACCATCTCACAACTGCTCACGTGACGACCGCATTCGTGGCAGGTAAAAGATTGCTGTATCAACTCAAGAAAGCAATAGCCTCACTGTCTTTGTATTTTGAATTGCAACAACAACTTTGATATCAACAATGAAGCAATGATATCTAAGAACAAAAGAGCATTTGCCAAAAGTCATCATCAAATCAAGTGATTGTATAAGCAGAAACATGCTGTCACAGACCTGTGTGTCAGCTGGTATTTGGAGAATGCTTTCTTCCGATGCTATTTATTTAGAGGCAGTTTTGATATAAATCATTTCAATTATATCTACGTCAAATAAAATAAAAATGAGTGAAGCCCCCAGATTCTTCATTGGACCAGAAGACACAGAAATAAATCCTGGAAATTATCGACATTTCTTCCACCATGCAGATGAAGACGATGAGGAGGAAGATGATTCTCCACCAGAAAGGCAGATTGTGGTTGGAATATGTTCCATGGCAAAGAAATCCAAATCCAAACCAATGAAGGAAATTCTCGAATGGATCTCCTTATTTAAATATATCACAGTAGTGGTATTTGAAGAGGAGGTTATTTTGAGGGAACCAGTGGAAACTGGCCTTTATGTGATTGTCTTTCTTCTTTCCATTCTAAAGGATTTCCACTGGACAAAGTGGTTGCCTATGCAAAACTCAAGAATCCATTTGTAATCAATGACTTGAATATGCCGTATTTCATACAAGATTGGAGAGAGGTATATAGTATTCTTCAAGCTGAAGCTATTTTACTTCCTCATTATGCAATTTTGAACCGTGACCCAAATAATCCCAAAGAATGTAATCTGATTGAAGGGGAAGATCATGTAGAAGTAAATGGGGAAATTTTTCAAAAGCCATTTGTAGAAAAGCCAGTCAGTGCAGAAGATCACAATGTTTACATTTATTACCCGACTTCTGCTGGCAGTGGAAGTCAAAGACTCTTTAGAAAGATTGGCAGTAGAAGTAGTGTTTATTCTCCACAAAGCAATGTACAAAAAACAGGCTCATGAAGAGTTTATGCCCGGAGACGGTACTAATGTTAAGAGATTCCTCATGTTTTGTACCACCAACATCTTTGGCAGTCTGAAGGCTATGGACTCTTTTTTAAGAGTAGTGTTCTTAAATGCTTAAAACATGTAAGATTATGATGGAGACAAATTGTATTCAAATATAATAAAATATTTTAAAATAAAAAAGAAATAGACACAAATATGCCATTTGTTCAGAAAATGTTTCATACTCAGAAGAAGTATCTTGTCATATCCCTGGGAAAGGAAAGAACTCTGGGAGAGTCTAAAGTTGCCTTTCTTTGTATTTTATTACGTCCTTTTTGGGGAAGACTTGTTCAGACATGATCAACTTATGGGTTCTACTGTAGGATTTTATAATATTTTGTTGTAGTTCACATGAAGTTCTTCCTCACGTCTTCACTTGGCTCATTTGTGACGATTTCCATGGGACTTTTTTATTTATTAATATTTTCCAAGAGGAAAGAATAAAAAACTCATGTACTCTGAATCCTTTGGTTTCCTCAGAAGGCCATGAAGTCCTAGACAAGTCAGAAGCAGTTATTCCCATTTTAAGGACATTCGAGCCTCCATACAATTGTAATAGAAACCAAGCAAAGCTCTTTCAGAAGGCACAACTCTACTTCATGATCCATGAAAAACTGGTTTCAATATTTGCATGTATTTTCTTCCTATGAAGGTCTGTTTGAACTGGATATTTCTATAGCATGCACAAATGATAGATTGTTATGATCAATTAATATTCAAAAGTTCCCCCAGAGAGAGAGAGAATGAGAGGTAGAATCACTCACAGGTACAGAAAGAACTACCATTATAAACAGACTATTATAAAGACAAGCTTCCTTCTGTGATGGTTTCCCAATGAATCACACTTTTCTGTCTCTATATGCTTGTGTAGTCCCTGTCACATTTACTCTGGGCTTGACCATTGACTTGCTCCAGCCAGGAAGATATCAGCAGATATACAGCAAGCAAAGGCTTGATAAGCATGTGTGCATTGGGGCTTGCCTTCTTGGAGCACTTCTGCCACCATGTGAAGAAGCCAGGATGAAAGACCTCATAGAGAGAGACTCAGCTGGCTTAGCTGGTCCAACCATCCAAGCTGAGACCGTAGACGTGTAAGAGAAGTTATACGATATCATCCAGCCCCAGCTGAATACACGGATAACTACAAACACATGAGTTAGGCTTGGCAAGATCAGCAGAAGAAACAACAAAAATTTGGCGAAACTGTTGTTTCAAGGCACTGTGTTTTGGGGTGGTTTGCCACACAGTAACAAATAACTTACATATCTTTATTTTCTAAGGAAAGTAAAAGGCCTTTTCCCCCTTTCAGTACAACGACCTAAAAATAACTGACCAAAGCAATCATAGATCATAAGACAAACAACATGAAGTTTCTTTCAATGGTTGGAAAAGTTAACAAATCAAGCAGATGTGACAAGGGCAATTCCTCAACCCCAAGGCTGAGGCCAGCCAAATCTGACTACCCCTTTATCTCATCATCTGGTTAAGAGATATCAGGAGATATCAGAATTTCTATGACAGTCAGACAAACAACTAAACAAAGATAAAGGGCCAAGCAGATTCCCAGTTACCTGTAACTTGTCAGAGACCATAGAAAACAATTTCCCAACATTACTTCAACTGCAACTGTGAACAAAAACACACATGGCTAAGAGCCAGGTTCAGCAGGTAAGAGCCCATGAGTTTGATCCCTGTATAATGGCATGCACTGGGGAAGTGAGCAAAGGCAAGACAGAACATGGTGGGTCTGGATGAAAAGCTTTCTTAGGCTGCATGCTTCTAAGGGCTCAGAGGCTTATTGGAATAACAGTCAAAGAACAATTTAGAGGTATTTAGTTTGACTAGAAACTGAGCTGAGTTTACTTAGATTTGAGAGAGGTAGTATTTTCCCTGTATCAAGCATAGGTTGATTATCATGGAACAAAAGTAAAGAAGGCTTTATTAAAACAAGAACTATAGACTGGTAGAACAATAATTTTGTTTTGTTTTGTTTTGTTTTAAATTGACAGATAAAATTATATGTGTTTATCACATACAGTATGATGTTTTGATGTATACATACATTGTGGATTCACCTAATCTAGCTGATTAACATATGCATTACCTCACATAGTTATCATTTTGTGGTGAGAACACGTAACATCCACTATCTTAGCAATTTTCAAGAATACAGTATATTGTTATTAACTGTAACCATGTTGTATGATAGATCTCTTGAAGTTATTCCTCTCATCTAACTGAAATTGTATATCCTTTGACCAACATCTTTCCAACTCTCTTCCCTCCATCCACCTCAGCCTGTGGAAATCACTTATCTACTCTTCAGTTACATGAATCAACTTGTTTAGATTCCACATACGTGTGAGATTATGTGATAATTGTGCTCCTGTGCCTGGCTTATTTCACTTAACACAGTGTCCTCCAGGTTCATTCATATTGTTGCAATTGGCAGAAGATATCTACAGTCTGATGTTTTTTGCAGCACTATTCACAACAGCCAAGATATTGGAATGAATCTAAGTGTCGAAAACGAATGAATGGATAAAGAAAATGTGGTAGATATACATAGTGGAAAGCTACGTATAGTCATAAAAGTAATGAATTTTGTTTTTTGTCCATGGGCAAGTTGATTGGCTGAAAACTACCAAGAAAGAAGGACAGTTTTCCTTGGAGCAGGCTGACAAGATTTATCAGAGAAAGCAAATTTAATTATTAATGGATTGCTTGAGAAACTTTATGATTTCAGCTGTGGAGTATATTCGATTGCTGTCTCTGTGTAACAGAGCCTGGGCTCTTTCCTTGGCCTTCCTACCTTAGTTAAACCTAGACTGCACCACTTTCCTCACTATAAATCCTCATGGGACAGTGTTGAAGTTTTCCTGATTCCTTTCAGGTTTTATTTCATTTTGTTTTGATATTAAGATCCTACAACTTTAATACATATTAACAACTGTGTTTGTTATTATAAGAATAAATACATTTCAGGTTATAAAATAGCTATTAAAACTAGATTCTACTTACTACGTTAAATCATAGAAATGCTTCTATGTTTCACTTGTGTGATTTTGGAGCAGTGATGGCCATCAGAGTCACTATACTTGAAACATGAAGCTTGCTTTAATCGTACTATTAGCTTCTAATATTATAATAAGACAATAAAAGATGTCATATTATTTAAGTTTTTTATTTTGTATCATATTTACTGCATAGGGATGTTGTGAGGATTAAAAGAGTTAATACAATAATTGCTATGTAAGTGTTAGCTATTATTACACAATTATAATAAATATTTTAAGAAGGAAGGTCAAGAGAATATACAATAATTTGGCAAAACTGTGTCAACTGCATAGGTGGATTTATATCAGTGAGGTACTGGGTAATAGAGGGAAAGAAATTCACTATCCTTTTGAATAAAAATTCCGAGCACTATTTTAATATCTTTTTGGGAAAGTCTAATTCAAGAGGATCTCTTGGCTAGTCCTTTTAAAGGCATGTCTATGTGTAGTGTGTATTCCCATGTTTCAATTCTTATAAATTTTCCCAATAAAATATTTTTTAATCTGTCTTCTCCACTCCCCCAGTTTGACCCGGTATTGATAAACTTTAAATATGATGAAGATCTGTTTATCAGAAAAATATTTTACTCTGCTTAATTTCTTAATGTAATAAAATATATATAACCAAAAATATTGTCATTTTAAACATTTTTCAGTTGCAATTCAGTGTCATTAACTAAATTCACAGTGTTGTACAATCATACCATTATTTCCAAAAACTCTTCATCCCCCAGACAGAAACTCTGTACGCATTAAGCAATAACTCTCCATTCCTCATTTCCACCAGCCCCTGGTAACCTCTACTCTACTTCTTGTCCCTATGACTTTGACTATTCTAGATACTTAATATAAGTGCAAATTTTGTCCTTTTGGGTTTGGCTTATTTCACTTAGTATAATGTTTTGAGATTCATCAATGTTATGGCATGTATCAGAATCATTTCTTTTTATGGCTGAATTATATCCCATAGCATGCATAGACCACATTTTGTTTATCCACTCATATATTGATGGATGCTTGGGTTGTTTCCACCTTTTGGCTACTGTGAATAATGCTGCAATGAACATTTTTGTGCAAGTATTGGTGTGAGTTTTTGTTTTTAATTATTTTGAATATATACCGAGGAGTGGAGTTGCTGGCTCATACGAACTATTTCAGTTTCTAAATCTAAATTAGTTAAAATTATGTTAAATTAAACATTCAATCCCTTAGTTATACTAGCCATATTTCTAGAACTCTTTAGTCACATACAGCTAATGACTACCATACTGGTCAGTGCAGGTCTGGATTAATAATTTGATGAATGATTTTATAATAAATCTACTAATTGCGCCCATTTTCTCTACTGCTCAAATAAACCTTGTTCTTCCTGCTTTTGTGCTTTGGTTTACCTTTCCTGAGGTCATACTTCCTTTTTCCTGGGATATCTACCTATTCTCTATTTTCTTTTATAGAAATGTTATCTGTTTCAGAAAGTATTCTTTATTATTGCAGCTCACACTGATCATTCCTACTCATAAACTGTCAAAGCATTTGTTAACTTTATTATTTCCTTGACATTTACTTGCATTATACTGTAGTTATTTATTTCTTTGTTTCTTATTTGGATTAAAATTCCTTATTGGCAAAGCTAATAATAAAAACAAGAACTACATCAGCAAAACAAAATAGTCATTTATTAAATGATCGCAGTTCCTCAGGCGCAGTGTTGTTTTATACACTCCATTTTATTTAATCCTTAAAACAGACTTAGAAAGGAAGTAGTGGTATCTGAATTCTAAATCAGGATTTGGGGTTTACAGGCTAAGTATCATGTTTAAATCCCTATATCTAGTAAATGGTAGAGTCGGAATTCAAACTCAGGTATGTCAGATGCTCTTACAAGTCTGCTTATACTTTATAAATATTACTTTCAGAAATCTTTATAAATAATATTATCTAACATTTATTTATGTTTACTCTGTGCCAGATCTTATTGTAAGTGCTTTTCATGTATATAATAACTTAATTCTTATAACAGTCTTAGGAAGTGTGAGCTGTAATCACCATCATTTTATGTATGTGATAACAGTTCAGAAAAGTTGTTTCACAAGCCAGACACAGAAAGCCTAACATCGCACGTTCTCACTCATAAGTGGAAGCTAAAATGTGTGCACATGGATGTAGAGAGCGAAATGATAGGCAAAGGAGACTCAGAAGGGTGAAGGGGTGGGTGTGGCAGGGGGTGGATGATAAGGAATTACTTAATGGGTAAAACGTATGTTATTCTGGTGATGGATACCCTAAAGCCTTGACTTTACAATTACACAGTCTATGAATGTAACAAATTTGCACTTGTACCCCATAAATTTAAACAAGTTAAAAATAAATACATAAATAATGCCTCCCAAAAGTTAAGTTTCATACCTATTAAATGGCAGAGTCAAGATTTGGACCGAGTGTAAATCAGAGTTTGCATTTTAAGTAATCGTATTATTTATAAACTTTATTCAACAAACATCTGTTGAGTAATTACTATGTCCCAGACACCATGCCGAATACTAGGGATTTAAAGATGAATAGACCAGAGTGTGTGTATAGCTTTTCTAGTTTAGCCTACTAAAATGAACAAACAAGAAATATTTGTCATTGGTAAAAAGTTATTAATCACAGCTACTACCACCACCACCACCAAATAAGAATAATCAGGGCTTGCTGTTTTCGGGAACTGTTTTAAGTGTTTGTAGACACTAATTCATTTAGCCTCACAGCAACCTTTAAAGATAACCATTATTATTGTTGTTTTTATTTTTTAGATCAGAAACCGATCAGCAGAGATGTTAGGTAACTTGTCCAAGCCAGAAGTGGAAGAACTAACTTGTGAACATAAGCAATTTGGCTCTAGAACTCAAGTGCTCAAATATTCCCTATGGGTAATAGAGTCTTAGTTTTTCTGGAGTGTGAACGAGTGCCATTGTATAGAACACATTTAAAACTGACTCTTAAAAAACAATTTCAGGAGCATGGAGAAAACAGGAATGATAGTTGTTCTGCAATGAGATTTTAAAAGGCGCAGTTTCTAGAATGGTCAGCAGAGGGTGAAGGGAGGCAGCATCTGTAAGATGCCGCTTCATTCTAATGGAGTAAACTGTGTGGAACTGATCATCTCTAAAGTCCTCTCTTGCTCTAACATTTCAGGATGATCCTTGTTTGAATTATTTTTAGTTCAGTGTTACACAACACAAGCAAAAAAAAAAGAAGTAGCTGCTTCTGAAATACATATAGCTGAGATGTTTTTTTATCTGAGTTAGCACATTTATTTCAATATTTATTGAATATTTTATAAGAATGTCTCTAAAGAAGTAAGTATAAGATGATCCGTAAAGAGCTCAAGTCTGTACTGAAGAGGCGAGGTAAAGAAAAATTTACATGATGACATAAACATCATATGAACAAAGTTTCAGAGTTCAGAGACACGGAGAAAATAATGGGGCTGAAATAGAAGGGAATTCTTCATGGAAAAGGTAGCCTTATCCAGGACTGAAGGGTGGGTAATATGTGCACAGGAAGGGAAAAGTTGGCTTCTCCTTAAAATTAAATTTCCCAAGTGCTTATGATTTGTCGTCAGTGAGTCCAGGCACTGTAGAGAAAATAAGGATAAGTGGTACTGTCCAGGCAGGGTGGCTCATCCGTGTAATCCAGCACTTTGGGAGGCCAAGGCGGGCAGATTGTTTGAGCTCAGGAGCTTGAGGCCAGCCTGGGCAACATGGCACAAACTTATCTCTACAAAAAGTACAAAAATTGGCTGGGCATAGTGGCTCATGTCTGTAATCCCAGCGCTTTGGGAGGCCGAGGCGGGTGGATCACCTGAGGTCAGGAGTTCAAGACCAGCCTGGCCAACATGGTGAAACCCCGTCTCTACTAAAAATACAAAAATTAGCTGGGCGCAGTGGAGTGTGCCTATAATCCCAGCTACTCGGGAGGCTGAGGCAGGAGAATTAGGAGGCAGAGTTTGCAGTGAGCTGAGCTTGCGCCATTGCACTCCAGCCCGGGTGACAGAGCAAAACTCTGTCTCAAAAAAAAAAAAAAATTAGCCAGGCATGGTGGTGCATGCCTATAGTCCCAGCTACTTGGGAGACAGAAGTGAGAGGATGGCTTGAGCCCAGGAGGTGGAGGTTGCAGTGAGATGAGATTAGGCTGCTGCACTCTGGTCTAAGTGACAGAGCCAGACCCTGTCTCAAAAAAAAAAAAAAAAAAAAAAAAAAAGAGTGATATTGTCTCTGCCTTAAGGAAGTCACAGATACCCTAGCAGTAATAATACAGGAAAGGATATGGTAGACAACAAGATGCACTGTTGGAAAAGTTAACAACAAACCAATATGTTTCCCATTCTAAAGAGAGGAACCAGACCATTCATGTTGAACTTTCAAAGGTCAAGGTTCTAAACTAGTTCTGCCAGCTGCAGTGATTCACTCCTCTCTAGTCTACATAAGAAGTTGAGGTTGAAGAGAAAGAGATTTATTTGGTGAGAAATTGACAGTGTCTTACATTTCACCCACCTTAAGTACCAGCCTCTGATGGAGAAGAGGATGTATTTTTTGATGGTACAAATCCCCTAAATAGACACTGCAGAGCATGCTCGGAGAAGTGGAAATTGCCTCAGTGCTGGCACCTCAAGAATTTCAGACCCTGAAGAATATGGCTCCCTGCATAGGCGACTTAATGCCTTCTGTTGGTGTTCTAAGTTGTTTCTGAGTATTGACATAGTTGGGGACCTGAAAGACAGTGAGTCCATGTCTTTCTCTGACCTGGAAAATTGGGCAGTTGCCAATTCCTGTGAACCTCAGGTGAGCTTCTGTGAAATACACGTAAAGCATGGGGAGTTGCATCCACTGATCTCTTCTTTTTTTATTTTTATCAATGACGGTTCATTTACTCTTTGGGAGTAAACAGGTAATAGTAACAGTAATAGTAATAATAATAATAATACTAGTGAAAAAAGGCAGAATATGGTAGATGCAATCCTCTCTCCTCAAGTTAAGGAGAAGCTTTTCTAGAGGACCACTTGGAGAACTTTTGCATGTCTCCAGGAACTTGAACGTCTTACCAGTAAATATTCTAAAGCTGAGATGCTGTGGCTGGAACTGCCCGGTCTGGTGGCTAAACACACTGGTGGCTGCTTTGTGACTGGGCTGTACTTCCTCATGTGGCAGGCTAATGGTGAATGTTTCTGAGACTTGATAAGGACCCTATGGAAATGATTCTAACCAAGAGTACTTGCCTGAAGGACAGGAACACAGGGGTGGACCCCAGAAATCCAGCAGGCAGACAGAAAAGAGGCAGACAAGCCCATTGCCTGGGATTGATGAGAAACCCACAAAGGCACCCCACAGAGTCAGCAATTGTATTTCTGCCACCCAGAGGGCCCTGCAGGTAGATTACAACTGCAGCTGTCACAAAAGCTGTGCTGCATTTCCCCAACTCTTACCCTCCTACCCACAGATATCAGAAACAATGACTAGCAAATTGGGGGGATGGAGCTAGAAAAAGAAAAGCTAATTTTACATCCTACTTACATAGGCTGGGGATAGAAGAAATTTAAATTTGAGTTTGGAGTTTGAAATTGTATTCAATAGAGATGTATCTTGTGCTTTCTAACTTGCTTTTAATGGTGTTGTGTGTTTCTCAGTTTGTTTTCTCAGCTTTGAATTCTTCCCTTTCATCTTCAATACTGCTTTACACCTTATTTCTTTAAAAATTGATTTTATGTTCTCATTAACTTTTATATCGTGAAGCACTTGCTGGAAATTATTTCTTTGTGAAGTTCTGCTTACTTCCAGCATGGTTTTTCATCTGTATTTGTATTCTTCTTTCTCATATGTATTTATTTTTCCTGATAATGTGTCTGCAAAGTTATTGTGTCCCTTCTTTTTATCTTTTAAAATACAGCAGTTTTGTTTAGGCCTTCTCTTTGCTGTGCTATAATGTGAGTGAATTCCACTTGCTTTTCTATTACCTGAGATTCAAGGAGGAAGAAAGAGCTCAACTGTGGCTGTGTACAGTTGGAGGAGGATCCACATTCTACTCTCTTCTGGAATTTTAGTAAACGTTTTCTGTGCTAAAATCTTAATCTATTGGAGTTTATATTCATTACACTGAGAAGTATTCTTGGGCTTTGGATTATTTCTTCTAATCAACATGGAGCCTGGATTCTTTGTTTGCTTTAAAGAAAGTAATCTGGAATTTGGTTTTGTTTGTTGAGTTCTCTATTTCAATGTCATTAGCTTGTTTTATGTTTCCCTTTCCGTATTTGCCCATTTCTCCCCAGCAGCAATTTCTCTTCCTCCCAAGCTCCTCTCTCTCATCTTCTGGGAAAAGAAATAAACAACATAGGAAGTACATGTAGGTTACTTCCCTTCAGGCACTACACATGCTTCTTCTCCACTTTCCCTCCCTCAGAGACTCTTGTCCTAATTATTTTCTATTTTTTTCTTCCTTTCTGCTATATCACTATTTATTGTTGGAGATAATTAACTATGGGTGTTTATGATTGTTCTGCTATCCTCTCCTTCTTCGCCCAGCTGGAAGATGCCAAAAGGGAGATTTCCAATAGTTCCCTTTTCTGGTAGAACTTGCAACTAGTTGAGATGGGACTTTTCCTCCCTTGCAAGATTCTTTGTCTCCTCTAAGGGTTACTCATATTTCATCTAAAGCTACCTTTCCCATGTTATAGTGTAGGAGTGGGTGGTTATACTTTTCAGAGTTTTGTTTGCTCACCTTCCCTACAAAGTGCTTGTTTGGAGGATGACACTAAGAGGTTTGCCAAACTGTTCTAAGCTTTATTCTGTAAATTCTCGAAAACTTCTTTGTGTCTTTCTTTGATGGCTGCAATTTTTGAATGTTATGACATGACCCTCTCTTGTTTGAATGCTATTTACTTTTTCTTGCTGCTTTAGTTTTTCCCATTTGCTATTCATATAATTAAGTTATGTGGGAAGGATATTTTTAAATATTTGGCTGAAATCCAATATCGAAAACTTAAACTCTCTTATTGCCATTTGTCAGTTGTAGAAATTAAAGGTCATAATGTTTAAGTGATTTGCTTGAAACACAGCTTATGGAAGAAAGAGGCAAGGTAGAGGCATGGTTTGAATCTAGACCTGTCTTTTTATCCTGTAATCAATATTCTATTCTGTAATCAATGAAGAGTAGACAGGATTTTTAAATAGGTGACTGATGAATTGAAACATTCATTTTAGGTTTGGGAACTAGCATGTGGTCTGATACAGATAAGTGAAATGAATTTTCAGAGATGGAACTATGAAAGCAGTGAAACAAATTTGGAAGGTTTTATAAAATCAGATATAAAGCAACGAGAGCCTGAGGCAGAGGGAGACTTCTTTCATATCCTAAAGTTTTGAATTTGGTAATTAGAATCTTTTTCTGGATAGGTTTCTAGGGTGCCATCAATCTGCCTATCTCCTACTCAAACTTGTAAGAATTTTGTAAAATTAGGAAGCTATGGGTTAGAAGGCAAGGCACAGATTAGCTTCTAGTCATTTTCTTTAGCCACGTACTAGCTGTAAGACCTATGTTAAATCATTTCAACTTGCTGGGCCTCAGTTTCCTTAGGTTTAAACTGAGAAAACTGAATTAGATGGACTGTAAGTTCTCTTTCAACTCATACTAGATGCTCAAGAAAAGCTGAATGAATGAATCAATGAATAATATTCCAAAGAATAAAGGAAGAATTTCCTTTCCTGTGCAAATGGGAAAACTTAGAATCTGTCAAATGAAGAAAAAAAGAGATTTGAGTTATTAACAGCTCTTCAATTAAAAAGTATTTATTAAATATCTATTATATACGAATTTCCCTTCTTTAATTTTTTTTTAGTAGAGATGTGGTCTTGCTCTGTTGGCCAGGCTGGAGTGGGTGGCGTGATCATAATTCACTCTAGCCGTACTCCTGGTTTCAAGCAATCCTCCTGCCACAGCCTTCTAAGTAGCTGGGACTACAGGTGCGTGCCACCATGCCTGGGTATTTAAAAAACTTTTTTTTTTTGTACAGACAAGGTCTCGCTATGTTGCCTAGGCTGGGTCTTGAACTCCTGGCCTCAAATGATCCTCCCACCTTGGCCTCCTAAAGTGCTGGAATTACAGGTGTGAGCCACCACTCTTAGTCCCTTTCTTCATTATAACTTGACATTCAGGGGCTCCCTAATCTGATCCCAAAATACTATTGCAACCCTATCCCCTACTGCTGTTGTCAAGGATTACTTACCCCTGAACTAGGAACTAAGTTCCTATTATAATGACTAAGACAAAACCTCCACCCAAACAGACCTTCTAGTTTGATACAGAGACAGACAGCCACACAGATAATCAAGATAAAATGTAAATGAAATAAATCTTAATGACAAAGGTATAACCAACATGTTACGGTAATACACAAAAGGAAACATTAGTTCTCAGAAAATGAGTACCATTTATGACTCAAGGGATGACTAGGACTTTAAAAGATGGAGATGGGAAGTGAAAAAACAATGTGAATGAAAGCAAGCCCATATGAACATATGTGGCATAGTTAAGGAATTATAAAGAATCCAGTGTGCCTAGAACATAGAATGTTGAGGGCAGAGAGCAGAAGAGAGGAGGCTGGGAAGGTGAACTGGTGCCAGGTAGTAGAGAACTTTACATGACATAGGAAGCTCGTGCTGTACTATAAAAGCTTTGAGAACAGAAGCATAATATGCTTTGCTCAGTAATATGAAGATAACCAAGGCATCAATGTGAAGATGGATTAGAGAGGTGAACGAATGGAGTCAGGGAGATCGATTAAGTTTCAAGGAGAAGAAATTAAAACAATTAAAGTTAAAAGTGGCATTGCTAGAACAGAGAGAAGGGACTGGGCTAATGAAAAATAAGCCCAGGGAAGCAAAAAAGATTTGGCTAGAAAAGGCAGGCTGAGAGGATGTACATGGAAAAGAAAGCAAATAGAATTCATCAAAAATTATATATTTGGCTTATTTTCTTGCAGCCCCCTGTGTGCACAGCTTGAGTATAGAGAACAATGGGAAGAGCAACACAAGAGTAAGCTGGAAAGAGTCATGAGTCAGATCATTCCTGTGTAGGCATCTTGAGTGTTTGAACTGTTTTTCTATGAGCAATGGAACACCATTGCAGGTATATTAGCAGGAGAGAGAGAGAGAGAGATGGTCAGCTTCCTCCCTTCCTCACATCTTTGTTAATTCTGGCTGGATTCCATAACACACTACTTCTTGTTTCTTGTCAATCTCTTAAACTCTGTGCCCTGTTCTCCTTCTCTCAAATCCTTGTTACAAAACACACATCTAGATGAATCTGATCATCGACCTTCTCTGGTCCTTTACATTGATGGAGCAAAATAAAATGATTTCAGGCTTGATTCTACTCTAAATAAATCCATTGCCTTTAACAGCATCTTGACCCTAACAGTGACTAGGATTCTTTCAATGTTTTCTTAATTATTCCTTTCCCCTGTTCTCCACAGTAGGCATCTAAAATAATTTCTGGTTTTCTCAGATGTTCTTCCCCACAATCTACTTCCTCAAACTCAGCAGATAACTATATGCCCTACTTCAAAGAGAAACTAGAAGCCCACAGAAACTTTCTTAACTTCTTGCTACCATATCTACAAACTGCACCCAGACCCACCTGGTGCACTAGTTAGGAAAGTGACTGCAAATATCAGTAAACGCAACAGCAATTTAAACTACAGAAGCTTACGTTTTCTCATATTGGAAGGTTGGAGTCGGAAACTACAGGGGAATGGTGAAGATTTAGGATGGTAACTGGGGGACTAGAGTACCAGAAATAAATAGACAGGAGTATCAGAAAATAAATAAATAAGAGATCCAGCATCACTGATAGTCCAGCTTCACTGGCCCAAATAGGGGCTCAAAAATTGCTGATCCTATTATTTTTTATTATGGGAGTTGTCAAAAGTCACAAAGTGTATCATTTGACAAGTTGCAACCACAATTCAGATTTTCTGATTCAATATGCTTTGGTAACCCTAGTGAAGATCGTATTTTTGGCCTGTGAAACCAAAGAATATTTAATTCCTAATAAACCCTTTGCCCTGTGGCTAATTACACCTTGAATTAGTGGCATTTGTTACTTCTGGAAAGGCATAATCCACCTAGAGAAAAGGGATCTTTCTTCAGTTTTTGAATCGCAAGGCCAATTTTCTTGAGCCCTTTGTGAGACAATTGTCATGAAATCCAGGATTTTTGAAAGGGGGAAAACGTTTCTGGTTTCTAAGTTCCAAAAGTAGCCCTTTATAAACCAAAAGGAAAATTTAGCTCTTTGGAAATAGAATATTACAACAAGCCATAATGTAGAAGGCATGGAGGAGATGATACAAGGGAAGTCCCACCATATGAAAAGTAGAAAGTGCTAGGGGAGGAGTTAAGGGGTGTGTGTGGGAGACAAGTAAGTGAGAGCTGATGCAGTGCCCTTTACTCACAGTGCAACTCAGTGGGTTCATAGTTTTTGCAGGAACTTTGGAACATCAGTAGCTGAGAGGTTTGAAGTCTCTGAGAGAAGCCCTGTGTCAATGTGAGGCGACCACAGTAGAATAAAAATGGTGGCCGAACAGTGACTGGTGCATGTTATGGAAGAGATCTAGGGTTCCTTAGTGACACTGAGGAGATATAAAGGGTAATGTAGAAATAAGCATTCATATACTTGCCATAAGTCATAGCAGAGCTGGTTTCAGTAGAGGTCTGTGTTCAAAGGAACATCATAGTGATGGCTGTGAGTGGGCAACTCAAAATTGAGGTTCAGAGAGAAGATATTGCTAAGTCTCAGAGGATCCGCAGCATCAGTGATCATCCTCTTCTAGTGGAAGAAGTTTAGCTCTCATTTTCAAGGTCCAGATTCTCAACTGGAGCCAGAAGGACTCAGTGGTTGTTTCAGAGGACTTTGGCAAAAGCAGTGCTCCTTTTCATTCTCCAGATTTCCTCTTCTCTAATGGCCTACTGACCTCCCCTAGAGAGATATCTCTGGGAGAGAAGAGGGTACAGAAGAAAGATTGGAGGAGGGCCCCTCTAGCGTAAACTCCATTTGTAATAAAGCCTTAGCACTCTGGAAAAAAAATTAATGACTAACATATGAGGTAATATTTTGAGACCATATGCATATCATGTTCCCAACAATCTTTTATCCAGTGATTTTGGCATCCGTTGATTTCATAGTTATTACATCGGGCATTGCAAAATGATGACTTTGTAATTCTATCATTTCTTCTACATTTATTAGCTCATATTCTTCTAAAAATAGGTAATATTTAGTTAATATTTTCTCTTGACTTTCACTATGGACTCATACATTTTATTTTATTCAATGTATTAGAATACATTATCATAGTTAATCTTTTTGGGGCTCAGCTCTTCATATGTTTGATCAGTGGACAACAACTTCAAGCTGGCTCCTTTGTGCTTTTAACATGGTCTAATTAGTCTGAGCTCTTTTGTGTTTTCTGACACATCAGTATGTTCCAGGTTTACCTGATACTTTCCCTGCTGCAGACCTGGAGTCATTTTTCCAAGGATCCCTGTTTCTTTTAGTGAATGATGGTATTTAGAAACCAAGATGTGGGTGTCATCTGTGCTCATGGCTATGGAGTACATTGCTTGTAGGTTCTTGAATTACTTTTAAATGGAATGTTTCAGTATCAGTCCCCAACTCAATGAAGGGCTCCAGAGCACAACTGAGGTGTGGTGTGCAGATTTAACTCTCAACCAATTCTATAACTATATCATTAGTTTATAGCCTTTATTCCAATTACCTGTACAAGAACCAGGCTGGTACTTTTAAATGTAAATTGTATCATATCATTTCTCTGCTTAATATTATTATGTCCTAAGCTTCAGCCACATTGGTCCTTCAGTTCATTTCATTCAGGAGGTTCTGAAGTTGAAAGTGTCCGAGATGGTCCATTTTAAAAAAAACCTTATCCTTTGAGGCTTTCAAATTTTTGTGTATGTTTTATAATATATATAATATATTAGTACAATAGTATACACAATATAAAAGTAACCAAATAAATGTAGTTGAAGAAGTGTGAGAAATTTTTAAAAAATTGGTGGGATGCTTGGACAGTTTGGAATTTAGAAACTACTGCTCTGATCTTGAATTTCCTACCTGGGCCTTTCAGCATGCTGTTTTCCCTGCCTGGAGCAGTCTTTTCCCTACTTTTTGCCTAGCTCATTTCTGTCACTGATTTCTCTTTTTAAACATCACATTCTTAGAGGAATCTTCCTTGACATTCTCAATCTAAATTATGCTATATGTTGCCCTCTCCTATAGCACTATGTTTTTTGTTTTTCTTCTCATAGAACTTGTAACAATTTGTAACTATCTATTTATTTGGTTAATTCTATCTCCCTTGTAAAACTGTAAATACTATGAATGTATGAACTATGCTGTTTTATTTCTCCATTATATAACCAATCACTTAAAAGGACGACTGGCATATTTGTTGAATAAATGTTGGATAGTTACTGCATAAAGAGAAGTAGAAAAGAGAAGACAAGGAAAAATACAATTTGGTTCATTGTCAAAAATATCTCAGAAGCATTTAGTTAATTGGTATGCCATTCATTTTTTATGCAAATGATTCACTCATATATGAGGGAATGAGTTGGTAAACTGAGCCAAGGACCAAAGTTATAAACAAATTATAATGGGACAACTTGAGAACACTTCGGAGGTAAATTGATTAATTGGAAGCTGGCAGGAGTAATATAGAAAATTCTGTCCTTGAGCAGGCCAACTGGAGTATTAAAAAAACCAATTCTAGTTGTTTATGTATTTTTCAGAAAACCTTGAGAGTTTTAACGGTGGATTATACACAACTATCTCTATGTAATGTCTGACAGTGTCCTTCCATTCATACTCTGTCTCACTCAAGCCAGGTCTGTGCCATTTCTCTCAGTGAAGTTTCTGGGTTATATGATTAGATAACTAGCTTTAAGATTTCTTGGCCATCCCAAATGCTTTCTTTTTTTTCTTTATTTTTTTGGGGGGGGTTTCTGTGGAGTTGAACTGCAATAAGCAGACACTTCATTGTGAGTACAAAAAAGTGCCCTATTAATTAACTCCTTCTAGAGGAATGCAGTTCTAGAGGTTGGATGACAGTTGGCAAATTGAACTTGGCAAAATTAAAATTTTCCTCTGCACAGATTCAGCACAATATTTTCAATTGCTAGTAGTAATAGTAGTGTTATGGGTACTTTGAAAACAGTAAAGTGTTGGGGCGGGGTGAGGAGGACTCTCTTTGTGAAGGTTTCATCTAAGAAACCCGGAATTTGCATTTAAGCCCTTCAATGATGTTTCTGAATTTCATATCTTTCTGCCCAATCCAAACACACATAAATGAAATTGCATGTTTTCCGAGTTAAGGATCATCAATGTGATAATCAGAGTGGAGTAAAGAGATTAAAAATTCTACAAGGTCTCACCCTACGACCTTCTGTTTAATTCAGGTGAAATTTTATTATAGTGAGTATCTGTGTCAGTCACAAGAAAGGGAAGAAGTGTTATTTAAGTCTCATGTGTACACAGTGGTGCGTGGCATGGGGTAGGAAGCCAACCTCAGTTTCTCCGACCCTTCATATGTTGATTGAGTCTGTAAGTGCCAGAAACAAATTTTTTAAAAAATGGACTAACTGGCTGATCTCATTCTCTTTCAACTATTATTTCTATTTTAACCTTTCTAGTCACAGAATTGTACAGTCCCTAAAAACCTCAGCTGAGGTGAATATTATGATTTTTTTGTGTGTAAAAATTTAAAATACAATGTGGTTTTTCAACAGTGGAGCAAGTTTGGATCATTTGACATCCTTTGATGTTACAACATTATTAAAATCAGTGGGACATTTGTTATTTCTTTCTATTTTTCTCTAAACTACAGTAGTTAATTTATGCACAGGTATTCAATGTAAAATATTTCGGTCAAAAATACTCTTCTGTGGGTCATATTTTTCAACCTTTTCACTGCCATTGCGCTAACATACATTCATGGCAATCATGCTTTGTGTACTATGAATTATATTTTCATTTTGGTCTTTAGTATAATTTGTATAAGTTCATTATTCCTGTTGAGCTTACTTAATACTTCCACATAGGAACATGTATTCCTTTCCTCATTCTGACTATTTCTTACTTTATGTGTAGTCTTGGCATGGCTAGAAAAATCTAAGAATAATGATTATACTACATGTAACTAATGTTACCATTTCAGCTCTGTGTCTATTTTTCAAAAGGGTTCATTCAGAACTATCCTTTAAGGGAAATAGAGATGACGCCAGTTTTGTCCTTGTCATCATCTTCATTGTTAGAATCTTGTCATCACTATCAGGAAAAATGTGTGTCTCTGTGCCCAGAAGAACCACATGTGACTTAAAAATTATTTCATTTACTGCGATCATTCTCATTGATGGCTTCAAGAATAGCCGGAAATTCTATCCATATACAGAAAACTGAAACTGGACCCCTTCCTTACACCTTATACAAAAATTAACTCAAGATGGATTACAGACTTAAATTTAAGACCCAAAACTATAAAAACCCTAGAAGAAAACGTAGGCAATACCATTCAGGACATAGGCATGGGCAAAGACTTCATGACTAAAACATCAAAAGCAATGGTGGCAACAAAAGCCAAAATTGACAAATGGGATCTAAGTAAACTTAAGAGCTTCTGCGCAGCAAAAGAAACTATCATCAGAGTGAAAAGGCAACCTACAGAATGGGAGAAAATTTTTGCTATCTATCCATCTGACAGAGGGCTAATATCCAGAATCTACAAAGAATTTAAACAAATCTACAAGAAAAAACAAACAACCCTATCAAAAAGTGGGCAAAGGATATGAACAGACACTTCTCAAAAGAAGACATTTGTGTGGCCAGCAAACATATGAAAAAATGTTCATCATCACTGGTCATTAGAGAAATGCAGATCAAAACCACAACTAGATACGATCTCATGCCAGTTAGAATGGCGATGATTAAAAAGGAAACAACAGATGCTGGAACACTTTTACACTGTTGGTGGGAGTGTAAATTAGTTCAACCATTGTGGAAGACAGTATGGCGATTCCTCAAGGATCTAGAATCAGAAATACCAATTTGACCCAGCAATCCTATTACTGGGTATATACCCAAAGGATTACAAATCATTCTACTATAAAGACACATGCACACGTATGTTTATTGCAGCACTGTTCACGATAGCAAAGACTTGGAACCAACCCAAAGGCCCAACAATGGTAGACTGGATAAAGAAAATGTGGCACATATACACCATGGAATACTGTGCAGCCGTAAAAAAGGGTGAGTTCATGTCCTTTGGAGGGACATGGATGAAGCTGGAAACCATCATTCACAGCAAACTAACACAGGAACAGAAAACCAAACACCACATGTCGTCAATCATAAGTGGGAGTTGAACAATAAGAACACATGGACACAGGGAGGGGAACATCACGCACTGAGGCCTGCCAGTGGGTGGGGGACTAGGGGAGGGATAGGATTACGATAAATACCTAATGTAGATGATGGGTTGATGGATGCAGCAAACCATGGCACGTGAATACATATGTAACCTGCACATTCTGCACATGTATCCCAGAACTTAAAGTATAATAATAATAAAAAAGAATAGCCAGAAATTTAGAAACACCTATCCCACAAATCATTTTTATAAATCATAATTAATTGCACCCAAGGCCTTGGTAATCTCTAATTCTAGGGACATTAGATGCCATCAGAATTAGAACCATACTCAAGGATTTGGTTCAGCCCTTGCTGTTTGGGGGTAAAAAGCAATTGATGAAATTTAAAAACAGACACACGGACACATAGCTCATAGTCTACATATTATTGGCAGATATGTTCTGTTAGGCCTACCCTTTTTTGTGTTTGTGTTTTTGTTTTTTTAATGTATTAATCAACATCACAAAGAATATTTCACCAGAAAATTTGGATTTTTGACTCCTGAAAAATCAGAATTCTTACAGCCCGGAGGTTTTCATTCCCACAAGGCATCCTGCAGCTGACTAGTGGTACACGCCCTCTCAGTTCTCTACAGTCCCCTTCCCTTGTTCAAGTACAACGATACAGCAATGCACTGCATAATGATATTTCAGTCAATGATGGACTGAATATATGACAGTGGTCTCATAAATTCATAATACTGCATTTTTACAGCACCTTTTCTTTCTTCCTTCCTTCCTTCCTTCCTTCCTTCCTTCCTTCCTCCCTGGCTCCCTCCCTCCCTCCCGCTCTTTCTTCCTTCCTTCCTACCTTCCTTCCTTCCTTCTTTCCTTCCTTCCTCCCTGCCTCCCTGCCTCCCTCATGCTCTCCCTTCCTCCCTCCCCTCCTTCCTTCCTTTCTTCCTCCCTCCCCTCCTTCCTTCCTTCCTTCCTTCCTTCCTTCCTTCCTTCCTCTCTCCCTCCCTCCCTCTCTCCCTTCCTCCCTCCCTCCCGCTCTCCCTTCCTCCCTCCCCTCCTTCTTTCCTTCCCTTCCTTCCCTTCTCTCCCTTCCTCCCTCCCTCCCTCCCTTCCTTCCTTCCTTCCTTCCTCCCTCCCTTCCTCCCTTCCTTCTTTCCTTTCTTTTTTTTTTTTTGAGACAGAGTTTTGCTGTTGTTGTCCAGACTGGAGTGCAATGGTGCAGTCTCGGCTCACTGCAACCTCCACATCCTGGGTTCAAGCGATTCTCCTGTCTCAGCCTCCCAAGTAACTGGGATTACAGGTACCTGCCACCACACCCAGCTAATTTTTGTATTTTTTGTAGAGACGGGGTTTCACCATGTTGGCCAGGCTGGTCGTGAACTCCTGACCACAGGTGATCCACCCATCTCAGCCTCCCAAAGTGCTGGGATTACAGGCTGAGCCACCATGCCAGGCCTTTTATGGCACCTTTTCTGTGTTTGGATGTGTTTGGATACACAAATACTTAGCATTGTTTTACAATTGCCTATAATATTCAGTATAGTAACATCTTATACAGGTTTGTAGCCGAGGAGCAATGGATTATACCACATAGCCTAAGTGTGTAGTAGGCTATACCATGTATGTTTAAGTATACTTTATGGTGTTTGCACAAGGATGAAATCACCTAAAGACACATTTCTCAGAATGTATTTCTGTTGTTATGCAATGCATGACTGTATATTTATACTCATGGTGTCATGTATTCTGTCTTACTGTTCCCTGCAGTCATTCTAATTGCAACCCTTGAACAAAAACACACAGTGTGGGCTATAGGGGAAACACTTGGCCTGGAAATCCAGGGCCTGGGTAGTTGTGGCCTTAATGTCTTTTGGTCTCAGTTTCCTCATCTGTTCAGCAGGGCTGAATAAACCTCTTTTGATGATCTTATGTGATTGTCATGACCTTAATTGAGATAATGCATGTAAGGATACTTTGAAGTGCTAACAGTGTAAAAGCATATTAATCATATCCGTATACCAAAAATAGTCCTAACTAGTCAACGAAATTTGAGTCTCCTCTGTTGAGAATAGTACTGATATTGTGGAAGGAATAAATTAGAAAAAGGAAGCCATTCCTGGTCTGAAGCAGAAATATTCTATTTCACATAGGCAGCTAGTGTCGTGGAGAGAGCTGGGTATTGAGTTAAAAGAGTTACACCGAAGCTGTGGGCAAGTTATCATACCTCCACGAATCCCATTTCACCGTCTGTAAAACCTAGAAGACAGGACCTGCTTTTCAACTCATGGGTGCGGTCATGATTGAATGAAATAAAGTATGTGAAAGTAATGAATAAACAGAAAAACATTATTCTAATATAGGCAATAATCAGTAGTTGGTGATAAAATATGAGCACATAAAATGGACTGAAATATTTACAAAGTCTAATATTTATACACAGTAAACATTTGAAGACCTAGAAGTGTAGTTTTTAGTTAAATAAGAGGCAGCTGTTTGGAAGAGAAAAACTTTGAGTCAGTCTTATTTCTGATCATAAGTCTGAGAATGGGTCTATTTTGCTTATTAAAATAAACATGTTCTTTGTTTTTTATTTCTGATGCACATCTTCATTGCGAGAGGAATTGGTCATTTCACATGTTTCTAGATTATTTACTTCAATATATTACAATATATGAAGCTATATTTAGAAAGCCTGAAAAAATAACTTGTGATGATTTTGTCACTAATATCTGAGGAGCTGGAAGAAATTTTTGAGATGATACTGTACATATCAGAAAACAGAAGAGCAGAGAGATTGAGTGACTTGTCCAAATTCTCAGAGCTACGAAGTTACAGGGCCAGGCCAGAATTCACAGTTGGGGTTTTTGACTTCACTGTTCTTTCTGCCGCACCACACTAGTACTGGGGCAACTTCTGGATGGAGATATTGAATTAACTCACTGAATGTTTAGACAATCAGATTGGGCTGGGAACTGTACTAACCTAGGAGGAGGAAAGGAGAAGTGCTAAGAAGGTCACTGCGAATTAGGAAGTGCGTTTCGGTGGCAATCTCAGCTGCAGCATATAAAAAAAATTCGGTATTGTAGCCTCTTCCCACAGTGGCACACCCTGGTAACCTCTCCCTGCCCTACCCTTTAAGCCTTTCTTTTTAAGGTCCGTTACTCCTTTTCATTCTTAACCTTTCGCCTGCCCTTGCAGTTCTGGGATGCCGGCAGGACTTCTTTTCATCCCGTATCAGCATGCGAGGGGAGGACAGCTCCTCCAGGAAAATGAGAACTATAAAAAGCAAACCCCCAATCAGAGCGAGAAAGAACGTGGCCACTGGAAACAAGTTTCTGCTGGAGGCCAAGTAATCACACCTCCGGCTTCCAATTCCTCCAACACCTGAGAGCGTGAACTTTCTTTCCTCTTTTCCCACAGCCCCAAGGGAACTATCCTGGGCCCTCAGTATTAAGAGCTTCAGGGCCCGAACAAAGCCATTCTTGCAGGTGTCTGCCCGTGGGCTGCCTCTGGAATTCCATCTCTCTCCCCTCCATCAGCCTCCTGTTTCCCTCTCCCTCTTTCCTTCTCGGTTCGGGAGGGGCAGAGCCAACCGCGCGCTTCGGGGCTCATCGCCCGCGTGGAATTCGGGCTCACTATCCTCGAGGAGGCTGTGGAGGAGGACGGCTCCGCGGCCGGGTCGCGAGGGACAGTGCCGTCCTCCCGCAGGTGGCCGGAGTTCTGGTTGGCCTGTGAAGACGGGTGTCTTTCGCGGGCCCAGCGCGTCCTGGCCTTTGGAGAGGGGGCTTCGAAGGCCCAGAGGAAGGCAGGCCGGACGCAGACTCCATCAGACTCTGCCTGGCTTTCTCCTTCCTGGCCCCAGATGGCCGCGGTCTCTCCGCGCCCCCCAGCAGCTCCCCGCCGCCGCCGCCACCGTCGTCTTTCCGGTAGAGGCTGCTGGATGACGGCGCCGTAGCCGGTTGGATGGGGGCTGGCGGCTCAGACGGGACACCGGGGGTGGGGGCGTGGGGGAGGGAGGGTGCGGGGAAGGGGGAGGTCAGCGCTGGGCGGGCGCTCAGGGGACCCAGCGCTGCCCCCTCCAGCACCAGGAGCAGCACAGCGGCCGCCGCCGCCGCCGCAGCAGCCACCGCGTCCACAGCAGCGCGAGCGGGGGGCCAGCGGCGCGGCCGAGAGCAGAGGGGCGGCGGCGCCCGCCCCAGCCGAGCCGAGCCGAGCCGAGCGCGCAGCCCGGCCGCCGCCGCTGCCTCGCAGATGCCATCACAGCAACAAAGAGCTCGCTGAGCTGAGAGCCGCGGCGAGGGCTCGCCTGGGAGCTGCGCGGCAGCCGGAGGAAGCGCGTGGGGGGTCCGGGGGAGGGAAGGTGGCAGAAGATGGCCAAGAAGAGAAAGCCCCCCAGCATCAAGGGTGAGTCCCCCTCCCTCCTCCCCTCGCCGCCTCCCCTCTCTCACCCGCCCGCTGCCCCTCGGGCCGGCCTGTTTACATCCAGGCGCGGCCAAGTGGAAGGCTCCTGCCGGGGAAGAGTTTGCCGTGTCCGGGGGAGGGGGTGGGGGGAACCGCGGCGCCGCTGCACCTCCCCTGGCCTCCGGGGACACTCTGACAGGAGTTTGTGCCCCTTTTGCAACCTGGGGAAACCTGGAGACTCCTCTCTCACCCCACCCCTTTGCTACTCTGCGAGCTTGGGTATCTATCTGTTGCACCTACTCGCCTCTGGGCAGTGGGGAGAGAAGCGACTGGGCTCCTAGCGTCTTGTCCTTTCCGGAATCTCTCTCTCTCTCTCTCTCTCTCTCTCGTGTGTGTGTGTGTGTGTGTATGTGTGTGTGTGTGAGAGAGAGTTTTTCATGGTCTCTTCTATTCTCTTCTTCCAATCCCCCCTCCCTCCGCCCCTTCGTCCCTAGGGTGACAAGTTCTACATCCATTTCCCCAACCTCCATCCTCAGGAGGAGATTGGAGCTGGCTGCCTCTCCTTTTCCCCGCGGTCAAGGGGACTTGCTACCGGCCGAGTCCCTGCAGGCTATTTCCTGCTCCCCAACCTGTCGAGGCGGGCAGTGGCTCCGGCTAAGCAGTCTCCCTGTTACTCCTTTGGAACCCGGGCTTCCAAAGTTGGAAAGTTCGCGGGGAGAAGCGATGGCGGGGAGGACAAGGAAGAGCTTGTTGCTGGGGTGACTTGAGGCATTGCGGCATGGTCCGGGGCGCGACTCGGGAGGGAGCCTCCTGGGCTGCGTTTTGCCCAGGGGTCGCAGAGCCGGCGCGCGGGGAGCAGGTGCAAGCCGCCCGCACCCGCAGCGCGGACTCGCAGAGGTCGCAGCTTGCCGGCTCCCTAGCTCTCGCTGGGGGACTCGCAGAGCCCGAGAGGTTGTCTGCAGCACTGCAGAGAGGTGGAAGTGGGCTCGACACCATGCATGGTGAGGAAGGCTGTGCGTGGGGGAACTGGACCTGAGGATGGTGGCGAGGAGGGGGCGTCGTTCGAAGTTGGATTTCAACACAATGGGCCCAATGACCTGGGAGGCAGCCACTTACCGAGCCTTTGGGGTTATATAAAAAAGGACAGGAACTCAGATGAGAACTGAGGGGTGAAGGGTATTACTGAATACATTGGCTTGGACTACAGCAGCGCTCTAGGCTTTGGCGTGCTTTTTGCTTTTCCTCCCAAGTCTGGCTTGTGGGAGCTTAGCTCCGCTCTAGAGGTCACTAGGGGGACACAACTTTATCTTGGCGCGTCAGCTTGCTTTTTAATTGCTCGGGAGTACTCAAAGCACTTATTGGAAAGCATTTAAAATGATGATCTTTAATTCTTAAGACATTACTATGAAAACACCTGGGATTTTTTGTTGTTAAAAATTATAACCTATGTATGACAATTTTATGGCAATGCCTTTTCTTAAAATGTTATAGCTCCTGTAAAATTAGAGGGGCTTTAAACCTCTGATTTCCCCCCCCCCGCAATAAATTAGCGCATGGGTTTAGAGATACACGAGTAAAGAAAGAAGAGAGAATATATTCACCTACAAACAGTTTCCTGTCTTTCTCATAATATCAAAGAATTAGTCTAAGCCCCTATTGACAAGGCGTATGAGCTACACCTTTGGTTCGCTCCTTTTTTGTGGAGCCATATGGCACGATGAGTGAAACAGAAGGATTGGTTTTCAGCACTGCTGATGTGGCTATCCATTGGCAGAAATACATTTCATTCCCACCCCAAACCTTGCAGATTGTAAATGGTCCATGAAGAGTGGAAAAAATTTTACAGTTTTACAGTACATGGTAGCCAGAGAAAATCTTACCCTCGAAATTAATAATCTTGTCAGAAGCACAAAAAGATACGGAGGAGATTAGATTGATGAAATGAGCTCATATAAGAGATTTGATGAAAAAGACACCTCCCCTTTATTCTTCCTTCCCCTCAAAACACCAAAAAGTTTTTGTTTTGTAGGTCAGTATGGAATTGTTTGTATTTTCTTGAATAAGTTTAATTTGATAGTGAAATAATTGAAGAATAGCAGTTAATGTTAAGTGTTAACAGTTTCTCTGGAAGGATTAATAATCAAGCTTTCCTAGGACATGTGGTCTCAATAAATTTTATGTAGTACTTTAAAAATAAGGTTTTCTCATGCTACATGTTTTTCTTAAAGGAAAAGTTATGTTATTTAGCTCCTATTGACTTGTGTTGAGTTGTTCTTGTTTTTTAAAACAAGTTCATTTAGTATTTCACAGAAAGAAGGACACCTTTAAAAACAAATCCTTGGAGTTTCACTTTAGCGAAGCAGGATGGATTGTGATATTTGATAGATGACAGAAGCAAACCCAGAAAGTTGTAATCTATTGACTTGCCTCAATTTTGCCTTTTAAGAGGAGAGCTCTACAAAAGCATCTAACTGCAGGCTTGCTGAACTGCTCTCAGATGTCTGCTTCTAAGCTACAACCAACTAAACTGGGACTGCCTGGTAGGAAAAATTTCTAGGCTTTATTGGCAGGGGTAGGCTACTGGGGTGAACTTTGCTGGATAAAACACTGTAGGTTTAGCAATATTCCATGCTGTGTTGGTTATTCTCTTATAAGAGCTGCTTCTCTGCTTAGCTACACTGCATGCAGGGAGAGATCATTCGTCGGATCTTGTGACAGGCAAGTTGCTCATTGGCTTCTGAAGTCCTAGCAAGAGAGACTATCCATAAGCCTAGAAATTGGCCAAAGAGAAATGCAGTTTCTTAACATTGATAGAAGAATAAGATCTGTTGGCAGGATTTCTCAAGGGACATTAGCATTCATTTGTGACATCTCATCAAAAGGACAGTCTTTCAGAAAGGCAAATGGAATCTTTTACAATCCAATATTGATAATGTTTTTTAATGAAAAAGTGCTGTAGTTCATAATCAATAAAAGTCTTATAAATGCAAGCTGGTTACATTGGTTATAATCATATTACCACCCTCGCCTCTGCCTTTTCCAATATTAGTACAACAAAGACTTCTTACTCAATTACTTAAGTGTAAAGCTTATGTTTAGGTTAATCTATTCATTTATTCATTTAGCACATATTTATTGAGCACTGAATATGTACCAGATTCTGTGCAAAACACTAGGGATGCAGTAATGAACATGACAGACAATGAAGTAAGAGGAGGCCTGGAAGAGGCAGGTGACAAATACATGAACCAGAAAATTTCACGCAGTGATTAATACCAGGAGAAATAAAACAAAGTGGTGTGCGAGCAGATGATTTTGAGGTTACTTTAGATTGTCTGGAAAGGTGGCATTTGTGTCGGGAAACAAGTGATGAAGAGTAATTTGCATGCCAAGAACTGGAACATAACACTTCAGGCCTTAAGGTAGAAATGAGGTGGTAGCTTGGCACATTCACATACAAAAGGAAGCGGTGTAATGTGTAAGGAAGAGACAGGTAGGGAGAAGCCAGGCCTTTTTGGTCATAAAAGGGAGTATAGATTTTAAGTGCAATAAGAAGCCATTGGATATTCACTTGCTATTTGGGGATACATTCGTCTCCTGGAAGATTATTTCAGGGAGAGGAGCGTTCCTACATCAACTCCCTAGGCCAACTAAGGTGACCTAATAGACTTCACTTTTCTAAAAGGTCCAGTTATACTCACGTTATTTTCTCATGCTATTCACTGGAATACCTATGCAATTTCAGGCTGAGATATTGATAGCATCTCTGGGGATCCCTGCTTAGAAAACAATTGTAGAGAGAATGAGGATTAATTTAACATTTAGTACAAGATGATAAGATTAGTCACTTCCCTGGCAAGCCTTTCAATGCAAGTAAGTCTTAGGAAAAACACATTGTAATGATAGAGGGGGATTCTGAGGGGTCCAGAACGTGACTGTGCAGTAGGCAGAATGTGGAAGGCAGCATGAGGGGCTCCTGGGTAACAGAAAGGGGTCCATGGAAGGAGAAGAGTGATGTTTGGAAGGGGACTTGAGAAAGCCTCTAAAACAACATCAGCCAATTCATGATTTTGCCGAGTGGAAGCCTGATATGAGCATGTTCCGAGAGAAACATTCTCATTCAAACACAGAAAAAGTTTAAACCAGGGTACCTTTATGCTTTTGACTGATCTTTTTATAATGAAGCATTTGTAACAATAAAAGCATACAGATGTTTACAAAGTCTCTTTGATTTTACTTAATCATTATCAGGTTGTTCTGATGGATTACAGACCTCAGAAATCAAAATTGCGTGAACATGTTAATGATAACTGCTGTTTGCTGGAGGTAGTTGCTTGATAGCTAGTTAAGGAAATTATGCTCTTGGGTCTCATTTTACTGTAGAGATGTTGGTAAGAGGGATGTGGGGTATATTGGATGATTTTCTTTCCCCTAAGCTTTTGTGACAAGAAGGTGCTATGATATTCAGGAAAGACACAAATAATAATAGATTATTTTAAAGGTAACCATGGCCTACTTCTACCTCCAAACTTTCTACTTCTTTGCCAAGGATTAACAATGAAAAAATAGGCCGGGCGCGGTGACTCACGCTTGTAATCCCAGCACTTTGGGAGGCCGAGGCGGGCGGATCACGAGGTCAGGAGATCGAGACCACGGTGAAACCCCGTCGCTACTAAAAATACAACAAAATTAGCCGGGCGTGGTGGCAGGTGCCTGTAGTCCCAGCTACTCGGAGGGGCTGAGGCAGGAGAATGGCGTGAACCCAGGAGGCGGAGCTTGCAGTGAGCCGAGAGTGCGCCACTCCACTCCAGCCTGGGCGACAGAGCAAGAATCATCTATATACACACACATATATATGTGTGTGTGTATATATATATATACTATAGCTCCAGGACTTTGTTCAGTCTCCTCCCCCTCTTTATACTCCAAGTGACTCCTTTGAGGCTAGCAAGGCTGGTAGGACCTCAGGGATTACCTAAGAATGGGGTATGGCCCTTAGTGATACTGGAACACAATGTGTTTATGACATCAGCTTTTTTTTCACAGTAGTGAATCATAGCATGTTACAGTTAGAAGGTTCAGTGTTGGTGGAGTTATTGAAGAAATGATAGAGTAAGAGGTGAGTGATACTGCTAAATGCAAGAAGTCTATGTCTATAGGAAAATTTGTCAAGTTTATTATTCGTAAGTACATATTCTATACAACTCAAGAAATACACACACACACACACATATATATATATAGTGAAGTCTGAATATAAATTAGGAACTGAGCTCTTCCTCTCTCTCCGTGTGTGTGTATACACACACACACACACACACACACACACACACATACATATACATATATACTCATAGATATCCTGGGGAATTATTTGAAGAGAGTAGTATTTCTACATCAGCTCCCTAGGCCAAGTAAGGTGACCCAATGGACTTCACTTTTCTAAAAAGTCCAGTTACACTTATGTATCTTCTCTTACTATTCACCAAAATATCAACAATATTTTGGGCTGAGATGTTGATAACATCTCTAGGAATCCTTACCTACTGGTATTCACACCTATTCATAATCCCCTTCCAAAATGAATCACAGCTGACCGTGTGATCAGTACTGTACAGCAGAAAACTATATCATAAAGACATACACTATGGCTTCTGCCTTGTTCTTTTATATTCTTTCCTTTCTTATGTTGCTCATTTTGGGGAAACCAGATGCTGTGTTGTAAAAATACTCAAGAATCCCTTGGATTGTTTTTTGAAGCAGAGAGATTCATACAGATATTATTAACATTTCAGCCCAAAATATTGTTGGTATTTTGATGAATAGTAAGAAAAGATACATAAGTATAACTGGACTTTTTAGAAAAGTGAAGTCCATTGGGTCAACTTACTTGCCTAGGGAGCCGATGTAGAAATATTACTCTCTCTAAATAATTCTCCAGGATGTCTATGTGTATACAGGTATATGTACGTACATGTACGTATATGTATATACCTATGGAGAGAGAAGAAGAGCTCAGTTCCTAATTTATATTCATACTTCACTGTGTGTGTGTGTGTGTGTGTGTGTGTGTGTGTATTTCCTGACTTGCATAGAAGTCTTGAATCTTAGCTCTGTGTGGGAAGAACTGAGGCCTCCTGCTCACAGCAACAACTTGCTAGTTATGTGAGTGATCTATCTTGGGAACAGACCCTGCAACCAAGTTAAGCCTTCAGATGACTGTAGCTTCAGCCAACATCTGACTGAATTTCGTGATTAGCCCTGACCCAGAAGTATCCAATCAAGCTGCTTCTGGATTCCTGAATCACAGAAACCATAAGAGATGATAAATGCTTACTTTTGTCTTAAACCACTAAAATTTGGGGGTAATAGGTTACATAACATTAGATAACGAATATACCTGTGGTTCATTATTTTTGCATCTCTATCATGAAATGTAATATTTGTTACTAGTTCCAACACTGATCTTGAATCTTAGCCCTCTTTCCTAATTTAGTGAATTGGGCTGAAACCCTGAAGTTCTCTTTTCTTGTTTCCCTTGAGTTTCTTGTAGCAGCTTGCTTTCTCCTCTGCTTTTTTGAGTACTCATTCCTGGCTCCTCTAGTTCATTTAGTTTAGAAGATACTTTCCAAATTGAAGCACTACCAAACCAAAAATCAGAGTGATAAAGAGAATACAAAAGCCCTGAAATCTCCCAGCAGCACAAGATTCCACAGTCCTCCAAACTAAGAAGACAGAAAGTTTCTTAAAATCTACAATCTTTTATTCTCACCATCAAAAATAAGAATGTGAGGTAATGAGCTTGATTTAGCCATTCCACAGTGTGTATATATATCAAAACATCAGGTTTCACACCATAAATATATAAATTTTTACTTGTCAATTAAAAAAGAAAAAACCCAAAGAAATGAAACCCTAAAATACTCAAATAAAAGCCTTTCCAGCTGTATTTATCTATTCCTCCTTACCAAAGAATCTCTTCCTCCTCCCCGCCCAGTTAGTCCTTTGATGTATAAATAGGAGACTGAGAAAGAGGATTTAAAAAAGGAAGGTTGCTGTCTCTTCTACTTGAGAGTAGGATATTAATCTATTTTATTCATTCACGTAGTTCTCTATTCATTCAATAAGTGTTAATCAATCGCTTACTATGTACTGGGCACTATTCTAAGCATGCTTGGGATAAATCAGGGAACAAAATGAATTCTTCATGAGGTTTACACTATACATAGGGAAGACAAACAATGAATAATAAGCATAAATACATTGTTGATATTAAAAATTGAAAAGTGCCATGACAGAAAGAAAAAAAAATGAGCATAGTAAGGGGGATTTGGATTGCTAATCATGGGATGATGGTGGGCCAGCTGCAAGTATTAATAGAGCGGTTAGGGTAGGACAAATTGAGGAGGTAATATTGAAGGAGGTGAAGCAGTGGAAGGGGAGGAGACTTCCAGAAGGAAGGAAAATCCAGGGCAAAGACCCTACAGTGAAAATATACCGGGTATGTTTGACTAACAGAAAGAAGACCAAGTGGAATTAGTAAGGAGGATAGAAATAGAAAAGGAAATCAGAAAGATGAGAGAAGACTAAATTATATTAAACTTTTTAGAAAATTTTAAGGACTTTGGATTTTACTCTGGGGAAATGTGGCACCAGTTCAGATTTTGAACAGAGGAAAAATATGATCTGACTTACATTTTAAAAGAATTGCTATGGTGACTGTGTTGAGAATATCGAGCCAATATGTAGGGGTAATGAGAAGCTAGAAGACTAGTAAGGAATCTTTTGCAATAACTCAGTAAAAATTTTCTTCTTTTGGTGCTGAATAATATTCCATTGTGTACACACACAACACACACACACACACACACACACACACACACACCCCTCACATTTTGTTTATCCATTCATCTGTGGATAGACACTTAGGTTGATTCCATATCTTTTTCTCTGGAAAAATATCTTTTCAGTTCCTTTGCCTATTTTTAAGTTGGGTTATTATTATTATTTTTTTTTGCTATTGACTTAACAACAACATGGATAAACCTGGAGGACTTTATACTAAGTGAAATCAACCAGGCACAAAAAGAAAAATACTGTATGCTCTCACTTATATGTGGAATCTAAAAATATTGAACTCATAGAAGCAGTGAGTAGAATGGTGGTGCCAAAGGCTGGGGGAGTGGGAGAAGTGAGGAGATACTAGTCAAATGGTACAAACTTACAGCTATAAGACAAGTTCTGGGGACTTAATATACAGCATAGATAGTGATGGAAATTGTATTAGTTTGTTTTCATGCTGCTAATGAAGACATACCCAAGATTGGGTAACTTATAAAGGAAAGAGGTTTAATTGACTCACAGTTCCACATGGCTGGTGAGGCCTCACCATCATGGCAGAAGGTGAATGAGGAACAAAGTCACATCTTACATGGCAGCATGCAAGATAGCATGTACAGGGGAACTCCCCTTTATAAAACCATCAGATCTCATGAGACTTACTCACTATCATGAGAACAGCATGGGAAAGATCCACCCCCACGATTCAATTATCTCTCACTGGGTCCCTCCCATGACATGTGGGAATTATGGGAGTTACAATTCAAGATGAGATTTGGGTGGGGACACAGCCCAAACTATGTCAGATGTGTTATTTAATTTGGTTGTAATAATTATTTATTATACAACGTGTACATATACCAAATCACCATGTTGTACACTTTGAATACATATAGTCTTTGTTAATTAATATTTTAAAATAAAAATTTGCTTATAAAAATAATTCAGTTGAGAGATGATAGTGGCATCTATCAGGGTAGAAGCAGTGGTGAACATGAGAAATGGAAAGATACTGAATATATTTTTAAGGTAGAACTTATATAATTTTAAAAACTAACAGGATGTTTCATGTGAGAGAAAGAAAGGAGTGATGGATTAATGCACAGTTTTTGACCTAAACAGCTAAGAGAAGGTGGAATTGGCATCAACTAATATTGGAAGATTGTAGAAGGGGCAAGTTTATGGGGAAGGATCAGAAGTTTAGTTTTGCACACATTTGGGTTTGAAATATTTATTTGATATACAAGTGAAGATGACAAGTAGGAAGCTGGATATATGAGTCTGGAGTCTTGGAGAGAGGCTTGGGCTGATCATATGAATTTGGAAGTAATCAGAACAGCGGTGGTATTTAAGATCATAGACTGGGTGACTCACTGGGAATTGAGTATAGATTGAGAGAAATGATCTGAGCCCAGGGCTGCTCCATTATTAAGAGATAAGTGAGAAGGGGAGGAGTCAGTAAAGGAGATTGAGAAAGAGCAGCTGGTGACTAAGAAGTGGGTGTGGGGTCCTGGAACCAAGGAAGAAAGTGTATCAAGGAGGAGAATAATAATCAACAGTGTCAAACGCTGCCCATAGGTCAGGTAAGATCAGGGTTGAGAAATGGCCATTGTATCTATTAATATGAAAGTCACTGAGGACCTTGACAAAGACAGTCCAGGTGAAGTGGTGGCAATGATGCTTTGAATGAAGTGGGTTAAGAGAGAATGAAGAGGAAGAAAATTAAAGACAGCACAGTCAACTGTTTGGAAGTGTTTTGCTTTAAAGGGAGCAAAGAAATGATGATATGGCTGGGGATGGGAGTTGTGGAGTTGAAAAAAGATTTGCTTTTTTAAGATGGAAGAATAATAGTGGGTTTTATTCCTTGTTGTTTGTTACTATCTGTGTATTGAGGTGGGTTTTAACCTCTCTTTTACTATTTTAAATTTTGGGTGCTTTTTATGACAGTTTCTTATGGAGGTAAGATGAATTAATGTAGAATGGTCTTATGTTGCCTAGGATGTTTCTCTTTTATCTTCTTTTATGTCTTTAAATGTATTATCTTTAAGAAATATTAAATGGAGTATTAAGAGAGGTATAGAAATGGATTTTCTGACAAAATAATGAAATATGTCATAGTAGGAAAAAGTTTCCAGGAGACGAGAGTTTGCCAGTCATTTTGTTGCTGACTGTGGCAGCCCATTCCCTCACCTGAAAGGATCTTAAAGAACTAAAGAAAAATTAAAAAAAAATTTTGTGCAGGGACTAGCCTAATGCTTCTCAATCAGGGGCAATTTTACAATGTCTGGAGAAATTTTGATTGTCATGACTGGAGTGGTGCTAGTGGCATCCAATGGGCAGAGACCAGGGATGCTACTAACATTCTATAATGTACCCCCTCACAACAAAAGATTGCCTAGTGCAAATTGTCAATGTTGCCAAGGCTGGGAAGCTATGGGCTAGCCCTATCATCTTTCCTTTCTTCCAGAGAGAAGCTAGGAAGCTGCTTCTGAAAAAGGGATCCAGAAGCAGCAGCTTTCCCTATCCCATTGTTCTGTGTTTAGATGAGACACAGCTTTTAAATAAATGATTAGGGTTCAAAATAAAGACATTTCTTTTTTGCCTTTGCTTTCTCTTTACCCCCTTCTGTGGATTCCCATAGTATAATCGAATTTTATAACTTTTGGTAGTTTCCCATTAGGGCCCACGACAGAGGAACATTAAAGTCATGGTGAAAAATTCCTCATTCAGTTGAGGAACCACAATTTCACATTGCTGATTTCTATTCTGCATCTGTCTGACAACTTAGTGAAGGAAAGGATGAAGAATAGGGCGATTTGTTAAACTCTGACTCTACAAATCACTATAGCTTTTTAATGTGAAAGGAGGGGTGGCTTCTCAGGCATCTTTTTTTTGTAGCTTTTTTGGGCCATTAGAATTTTGGATGAGAGCTGCATTCTTTATATTTATTTTATTTTATTTTTTCTCCACCTTCTCATTCTTAATAACTCTACCTTCAAGATGTGCTTTATCTTTTAAGAAAGGCTCTGAAGAAACTCAGAACTCGTCCTAAGTGCTTGTTGAGTGAAAATTTTCTTGTAGAATCAAAAATTTAAAATCCAGTTTTAAAAGAAGTAATTTTAAATTCATGCTTTTTAAAAACTTAAAAGGCAGGTTTTTTAATGTAAATTTTCTAGTTCTTTGGATTGTCTTTCAGTGTTCAAAGTCAAAGAAAAAAATCAGGCTTTCAAATTGACATTTTAGGAAGCATTCCCCTTGAGAACTGGAACAAGACAAGGATGCCCACTATTCCCACTCCTGTTGAACACAGTACTGGAAGTGCAAGCCAGAGCAATCAGGCCAGAGAAAGAAAGAAAAGGCATCCAAATAGGAAAAGAAGAAGTCAAACTATCACTCCTAGAAATCCCTAAAGACTGCCAAAGACTTTTGGAACTGAAAAATGACTTCAGTAAAGTGTTACGATACAAAATCAATGTACAAAAATCAGTACCATTTCTTTACACCAACAATTTTCAAGCTAAGAGCCAAATGAAGAACACAGCCTAATTTACAGTACACACACACACGCACCCACACCTCTTGGTTTCACCTCTAACCAAGGAAGTGAAAGTCTCTACAAAGAAAACTACAAAATGCTGCTGAAATAAATCATAGATGACAGAAACAAATGGAAAAACATTCCATGATCATGGATTGGAAGAATAGTAAAATGGCCAAACTCCCCAAAGCAATCTACAGATTCAATGCTATTTCTATGAAGCTACCAATGGCATTTTTCACAGAATTGGAAAAAAACTATTCTAAAATTCATATGGAAGTAATAAAGTAATAAAGAGCCCAAATAGGCAAAGTAATCCCAAGAAAAAACAAAGCCAGAGGCATCACATTACCTGACTTCAAACTATATTGTAAGGCTACAATAAGCAAAACAGCATGGTACTTGTACAAAAACAGACACATAGACCAATGGAACAGAAGAAAGAACCCAGAAATAAAGCTGTACTCCTATAGCCAGCTGACCTTCAACAAAGTAAACCAAAATCAGCAATGGGGAAAGGACTCTCTACCCAGTAAATGGTGCTGGGATAACTGGCTATCCATACGAAGAAGAATGCAACTGGACCCCTACCTTGTATGACATGGAAAAATTAACTCAAGATGGATTAAAGAATTAAATGTAAGACTTCAAACTATAAGAATCTTAGAAGAAAACATTGGAAACACCATTCTGGACATTGACTTTGGGAAAAATTTATGGCTAAGTCCTCAAAAGCAAGGCAACAAAAACAAAAATTGCAAGTGAGAACTAATTAAACTGAGTAGCTTTTGCACAACAAAAGAAACTATCAACAGAGTAAACAGACAACCTATAGAGTGGGAGAAAATATTCACAAACTATGCGTCTGACAGAGGTCTAATATCTAGAATCTATAAGGAACTTAAACAATTGAACAAGTAAAACACCAATAACCCCATTAAAAATAGGCAAAAGAAAGACATGAATGGACATTTCTCAAAAGAAGACGTATGATTAAAGACAAAGAAGACATACAAGCAGCAAAAAAAAACATGAAAAAATGCTCCACATCACTAATTACCAGAGAAAGGCAAATCAAAAATCACAATGAGATACCATCTCATGTAAGTCAGAATAGCTATTATTAAAATTTAAAAATATTTGGGTGAGGCTGCAGAGAAATGGGAATGCTTATACACTGTTGGGAATGTAAATTAGTTCAGCCACCATGGAAAGCAGTTTGGAGGTCTCTCAGAGAGCTTAAAACCAGAACTACCACTTGACCTAGCAATCCCACTACTGGGCATATATCCCCAAAAAACAAATAATTCTACCAGAAAGACACATGCACCCGCACGTTAATTGCAGCACTATTCACAATAGCAAAGACATGGAATCAACCTAGGTGCCCATCAACAGTGAACTGGATAAAAAAAAAAAAAAGGTACAAATACACTATGAAATACTATATAGCCAAAAAAAGAATAAAATCATTTCCTTTGCAGCAACATGGATGCAGTTAGAAGCCATTATCCTAAATGAATTAATGCAGTATCAGAAAATCAGATACCACATGCTCCCACTAATAAGTGGGAGCTAAACAATAGGTACTTATAGACATAAAGATGGCAACAATTGATACTGGGACTGCTAGAGTGGGGAGGGAGGTGGGGGGAAAGGGTTGAAAAATGAACTATGGGGTACTATGCTCAGTACCTAGGTGACAGGATCAACTGTACTCCAAACCTTATCATTACACAATATAACCAGGTAACAATGTGTATATGTACCCCCTGAATCTAAAATAAATGTTGAAAAACTCTCAAACCCAAATTAAATATACATAAATAAATTTACATTTTATTAAAAATGTATTACTACTCTAGATTTGCCTTACAGGAAAGTCAAAACTTATTTTAAGTTTAGCCTATGATTATATACATTTGTACATACAAGTTTAAAAATATCAAAAGTCATAAAATTTAACAAAAAAGGTAAATGCTACTTACTGGGCATTGATGCTTCACAAACTAGTATTAGCAGCACCTTTCACTTTGAAACACTTCTTTTCAAAGTGAGAAACACATTTTTCTTATTTATCTCAGCCTCTTATTCACACTTTTGTTTGGCTGCAAAAGAATGTCATCACATTCTTTACCCATGGCAATGAAATTGATTCTGCTGATTTAACACCTTTGCTTTAGTGAAAGAGTATTGGTGACTAAAGGAGGACCATTATGCTCTTTAAAAAATGTTTAATCATAAATAGATGTGTCCAGGGATATCTTAACTGTATGAGGTATGATAGGCTTGAAATTATAAAGAACAGCTTTGGAATTCACCCCTCCACAATCCTTAACCACTCAGAAAGTCTTACGTTAATACGTATTATTTTTTGAACTTTATGAAAACTGCATTGAATAATTATCACACTTCCCCCACACCAACTTGTATTTCATAATCTATGGAAACATTACTAAGACAAAAGAAGGACATAGCCTTCACTTGACTAATTCTAAGACCAAGGCTCCCTATGTTTTAACTTCTGTAAACTCTCACTGCCTGAATAAATACCTTAGGTATAATGAAGCGTAGGCAAATAATAGATTATAAATAAGTTGACAGAGGTCAAGAGAGGCATTTAACCTATTTAACCAATTTGGGAAAACAACCCATTTTCAAATTTTTAACAGCAGTAAATGGTAGAAAAGTATACTAATTAGAAAATCATTTACTAAAGCAAATCTTTGAGGAAGTCTAATGAGTAGTTTCTTTAGCCAATTGCTTGTATTAAAGGACTGGAATAACTTCTGAATATTCAGAATTTTCACAAGTTCAGACTTCCTTCAGTTGGCCCTATTTAATGAGTTTTTATGCTGAGAGGATCTCTTTGTGTTCAGGCTGGATCATGGCACGGACTCCGCAATTCCCTCCGGTTCACCATTCTCCCCCCACCTCGATACTGGACTACAGGCCCCCCACCACCCCGGCTTTTTTTTGTTTTTTTTTTAGAACGGGGTTTCACCTGGTCATTTCTGACCTATCCCCTCGGCCTCCAAATCTGTGATTACAACGCCACCGGCCCGCCCTCTGTAATTTTGTTTGTATTGAGGCTGAGAATTTTGAGAACTGTCATTGTCAGACCAATGTCTCAGGAATCATTAGGAAAACAACTTGGGGTGGGAAGGTGGTTAGATGATGTACTCGAGTGATCTTTATGGAAGGGAAATTTCTGAGAGATTTTCTAAATAAAGATGCAAGCTTTTCATTGCTTTAGATATGCTAAAACTTTTTCCTGGAATCAGTCAGACCTTGAGATAGCTCTTTACCCAGCTTGTGTTATTTTGGTCCCTGTAGAAGTGCTTTTGCTGATTTGTGCTTACCTGTTATAATATTGGCTGGCACTGAGAAACTTGACATTGTATTAAGTTCAAGGATGTTATTTCTCTCTCTTTTTTATTATACTTTAAGTTCTGGGGTACGTGTGCAGAATGTGCAGGCTTGTTGCATAGGTATACACATGCCATGGTGGTTTACTGCACCCATCAACCTGTCATCTACATTAGGTATTTCTCCTAATGCTATCCCTCCCCTAGCCGCCCAGCCCCCAACAAGCCCCAGTGTGTGATGTTCCCCTCCCTGTGTCTATGTGTTCTCATTGATCAACTCCCACTTATGAATGAGAACATGCGGTGTTTTTTTTTTTTTGTTCTTGTGTTAGTTTGCTGAGAATGATGGTTTCCAGCGTCATCCACGTCCCTGCAAATGACATGAATTCAAGGGATGTTATTTCTTGTGCTGATCACTGTTTTTAGAATCTGTATTATGAGGATCTCATGGATAAATTTCTCTGAAATGTCGCTAGCCAAAATGAACAATGTGACTCATGGAACTCATCGTGTTTTCCACTATGGGTAGACAGGAAGTCTCAGAACTAATGTTGAGCTCACTTCTTGCTCAAGGTTATGTCATCATAAGTCATGCACTTGATTCATTTTGTTTCTCATATTTTTACTCTTTCTTCTCATTGTCTCTCTTTAGACACAGTCATGCATTGCTTAAGTATGGGGCTACATTCTAATAAATGTGTCATTAGGTAATTTTGTCATGCAAACATCACAGAATGTACTTATAGAAACCTAGATGGTGTAGCCATATCTAGTTATATACATAAATAGGCTATGTGGTATAGCCTATTGCTCCACTCCTAGGCTATATATCTGCACAGAACACTATTTTATTAAATACTCTTGACAATCGTAACACAATGGTAAATATTTGTATATCTTAAAAATAGTATCATAAAAATACAATATCATAATCTTATGGGACCACTATTCTGTATGTGGTCTGTCATTGACTAAAATGTCATTATGTGGCACATGACTGTACTTTGTTTTGCTGAATTGTATTTATTTTTATAAACTACTTAAAATATTTTTTGAAACAAGATTAATAAATAAATATTTGGGTGAGACAATTCACAGAGGTTAAACAACCTGCTCAAAATTATAAAACTAATAATTTACAGAGTTAATATTTAAAACTAGATGTAACCCCAAACAATTTCAGACATACAATATGACATTGAAAAAATTTTGGAAAACAAGTGGTCCTACTGTTCTAACTCAACTTTTTTTTCCTTTATTTTTGTAGTTTACCATCTAGTCTTGGTTCATGTATAATTTTCATGGTTGTACTTTTATATAATGACATCTTTATCTGTCTGCTTGCACAAGCTAAGAATCCTTGACTCCATATTCCCTCTCACGTTCTCTTTTCAGGCTCTGCTCAAACTGATAAAGTCAGTCACTACTCTTGATCCTAAGTATCTACTTTTCTCTATCTCTGCTGCCACAGATCTGAGTAAGTGTTCATCATTTCTAGTATGGATTAGACCACCTATGCACTAAGGGGTCTCCTTGCTTTCGACCTAGATTTCCTCCAATTTATTTTTTACTCTACTGCAATTAAGAAACTCTTGCACTTATGACACTCCTGAAAGACAAATCTGGTCATTTCATATCCCTAAAATCCAATAATGGCTTTTCATTGGCTACACAAGACAAAATCAAAATTCTGTAGCAAAGCATCCAAGTCTAGAATCTGACCTATGATTACCCTTCCAGGTTCATTTCGACCACTTCCCACATTCACCCTAATCTTAATGATCCGACCACACTAAATACTGGGGGCCACACACATTCTTTATGCTTCTCTGCCTTGATGATGCTATTGTTTTGGATGGTTTGTATGTGTGTGTGTGTGCATATGTATAATTCTGAAAATTTCTATTTTTTTCCAAGATTCAGCACAAATGTCAATTTCTCTGTAAAATTTCACATCTTCTCTGACTACCACCTTCAAATTAAGCATTTCCTTCTCATTGCTCCCATAACGTCTTTCATATACCTCTGTTAGTGCTCTTATATCAATTTAAATGTAGAGTTTACACATCCATCTCCTTTCTCAATCTTCACATGGGTCTTCAGCCCTACTTCTGCACTGAAGCAAAAGCAACCAAAAACCTGACCGCAAATCAGTCAGTGGCTTAACATCCCAGGTTAGAGTGTCGCTCTGGTCCACTTCTGTCTCCAGTTGTTCTGTTGATGCGCTATCAGTTAGTTTTAGGCCAGCCAGCCTGTACATTGATGCTTGAAAAAACAGTGCTCTATTTCCAAGCCAGTTGTCTAGAAACTGTCATCTCTTTCCTAGGGTTGCTACCAGTCTTTCTGTCCCTTCCTAGATACCCATTATTAGGGTATGAGCAATGCGAGCATTTTGATTGTGCATAATTTATCCTTTAATCCAAAATGTCAAGTGTAATTTTGGACATAACACAGATACATATATATTTCTCTATATTTTAATATATTTTCATAATTTTATTTTAAATGGTTTGGTAATATTCAATTGCATTGATTTAGCATAACTGGCATAATTAACTGAGTTTTCTATGGAAATATAATAGTCTAAAGAACATTATATATATATTTGTTTGTGAATAGTCTTTTTTAACTTTTATTTTAAGCTTGGGGTACATGTGCAGGTTTGTTACATAGGTGAACTTGTGTCATGGGGGTTTGTTGTACAGGTTATTTCATCACCCATGTGTTAAGCCTAGTACCCATTAGTTACTTTTCCTGATCCTCTCCCTCCTCCCACCTTCCACTCTTCAATAGGCCCCAATATGTGTTGTTTCCCTCTATGTGTCCGTGTGTTTTCATCATTTAGCTCCCACTTGTAAGTGAGAACACTCAGTATTTGGTTTTCTTTTCCTGTGTTAGTTTGCTAAGGATGATGGCGTCTAGCTCTATTCATGTCCCTGCAAAGGACATGATCTTTTTCATTTTCATAGCTGCATAGTATTCCATGGTGTATATGTACCACATTTTATTTATTCAGTTTATCATTGATGGGAATTTAGGTTGATTCCATGTCTTTGCTATTGTGAATAGTGCTGCAGTGAACATACGTGTACATGTGTCTTTATAATAGAACAATTTATATTCCTTTGGGTATATACCCAGTAATGGGATTGCTGGGTCAAATGTTATTTCTCTGTTTAGCTCTTTGAGGCATTGCCACACTGTCTTCCACAATGGTTGAACTAATTGACACTCCCTCCAATGGTGTATAAGTGTTCCTTTTTCTCCACAACCTTGCCAGCATCTGTTATTTTTTGGCTTCTTAATAATAGCCATTCTGACTGGTGTGAGATTGTAGTTTTGATTTGCATTTCTATAATGATCAGTAATATTGAGATTTTTTTCATATGATTGTTGGGTGCATGTAGGTCTTCTTTTGAAAAGTGTTCATATCATTTGCCTACTTTTTTATGGTTTTTTTCCTTGTAAATTTGTTTAAGTTCCTTATAGATGCTGGATATTAGACCTTTGTTGGATGCATAGTTGCAAAAATTTTCTCCCATTCTCTAGGTTTTCTTTTTACTCTGTTGATAGTTTCTTTTGCTGTGCAGAAGCTCTTTAGTTTAATTAGATCCCATTTTTCAAGTTTTTCTTTTGTTATAATTGCTTTTGGCAACTTCATCATGAAATCTTTGCCCATGCCTATGTTCTGAATGGTAATGCCTACATTGTCTTTCTGGACTTTATACTTTTAGGTTTTATATTTAAGTCTTTTATCCACCTTGAGTTAGTTTTTGTATACGGTGTAAGAAAGAGGTCCAGTTTCCATCTTCTGCATATGGCTAGCCAGTTACCCCAGCACCATTTAGGGAATACTTTCCCCATTGCTTGTTTTTGTCAGGTTTGCTGAAGATCAGATAGTTGTAGGTGTGAAGTCTTATTTCTAGGTTCTCTATTCTGTTCCATTGGTCTATGTGTCTGTTTTTGTAACAGTACCATGGTATTTTAGTTACTGTAGCCCTATAGTATAGTTTGAAGTTGGGTAGCATGATGCCTCCAGCTTTACTCTTTTTGTGGAGGATTGCCTTGGCTATTTGGGCTCTTTTTTGGTTCTATATGAATTTTGAAATATATTTTTTCTAGTTCAGTGAAGAATATCAATGCTAGTTTAATAGGATTAGCATTGAATTTATAAGTTGCTTTGGGCAGCATGGCCATTTTAACAATATTGATTCTTTCTGTCCATGGGCATGGAATATTTTTCCATTTTTTTGTGTTATCTGTGATTTCTTTGAGCAGTGTTTTGTAGTTCTACTTGTAGAGCTCTTTCACCCCCCGTTAGATTTATTCCTTGGTATTTTGTTCTTTTTGTGGCTTTTTTTTTTTTTTTTTGAGACAAAGTCTGGCTCTATTGCCCAGGCTGGAGTGCAGTGGCATGATCTTGGCTCAGTGCAACTTCCACCTCTCAGGCTCAAGCCATCCTCCCACTTCAGCCTCCCAAGTAGCTGGGACTACAGGCAAGCGCCACCATGTCCAGCTAATTTTTGTATTTTTTTTTGTAGAGACAGGGTTTTGCCATGTTGCCCAGGCTGGTCTTGAATGCCTTTGTTTCTTTCTCTTGCCTGATTTCCCTGGCCAGGACTTCTAATACTATGTTAAATAGGAGTGGTGAGAGAGGGCATCCTTGTCCTGTGCTGGTTTTCAAAGAGAATGCTTCCAGCTTTTGTCCATTCAGTATAATGCTGACTGTGGGTTTGTTGTATATGGCTCTTATTATTTTGAGGTAGGGTCCTTCACTACCTTGTTTATTGAGAATTTTTAACATGAATGGATGTTGAATTTTATCAAAAGCCCTTTCTGCATCTATTGAGATAATCATGTGGTTTTTGTTTTTAGTTCTGTTTATGTGATGAATCACTATTGATTTGCATATGTTGAAGCAACCTTGCATCCCAGGGATAAAACCTACTTGATCATGGCGGATAAGCTTTTTAATGTGCTGCTGGATCTGGTTTGACTGTATTTTGCTGAGGATTTTTGCATGGATGTTCATCAAAGATATTGGCCTGAAGTTTTCTTTTTCTGGTTTATTTCTGCCGGGTTTTGGTATTAGGATGATGTTAGCCTCATAAAATGAGTTAGAGAGGAGTCACTCTCCCTCCCTCAATTTTGTGGAATAGTTTCAGTGGGAATGGTATCAGCTCTTCTTTGTACATCTGGTAGAATTCAACTGTGAATCTGTCTGGTGCAACTTCAACTTTTTTTTGTTTGGTAGGCTATTTATTACTGCCTCTATTTCAGAGCTCATTATTGGTCTGCTCAGGGATTCAATTTTCTCTTGTGAACATTACATTGTGTGTGTGTGTGTGTGTGTGCGCGCGCGTGTCTACTGTGTTGAACTATCACTTTAGTTTGAAGAAACTCAGTATCATCTGAGCCTAAAGGTTAAGTGTGGGCCCGTGAAAGAAAAAGAAAAAGTGAATTTGCTATTAATATATTCAGGGACTTGTACCAATTGGTTATTAGAAGATTCGATATTAGCTGTAAATCTTAATAGTGTTCTTTTCGAATGATGTTAGAAATTCCCAGAAAGCTAGTCAATAGGTCAGATATGTAATATTAGCTTGAGTTCTAAGGGAAAAGGTACAAATGAATGTGATGCTAAATTATCTCTTTTTAACAGGAACTTTTAAGGCTTATATTTCAAATATCATTCATTTTTCTTTCTGTCCTATTCTTCCTTTATTGATGGTACATTTCTACATGAATATAAAATTAAGCCATAAACTTCTTGAAAGTAGAGACTATTAAATCTTTCTACTGGTGCCTAGCACTTAGAAAGTGTTTAATAATTATTTGTTAAATGAACATATGAATAAGTTTTAAGATGCAGTTTTTTAAAAATTATGCAAGCGAATGGAAGAGTACTGGTGCCAGCCAGTGAGCTGAAATTTACAGACATAGTTCAGAGTAGATATTGCTTGTTTCTGTAGTAGTAAGAATTTTCAGATCATGCCTGAATAATCAATACCATGAATCTATTTCTGGATAATCGATTAACTATTATGGTTTTCATTTCTTTCAGGTTTCAAATAGGAAACTATCTAACTCATCAGAAGTTTTTTTTTTTAATTGTAGTGAAAAAGTTGTTTCCATGATCCACAGGGAATAAATAATTTATGGGTCAGGGCCTTTGAGACGTTTTTGAAATATTGAAATCTGGTATGCTTTGGGCAGGAAAATTTCTGATTTCAAAATATAGACAATGGGATGGGATGTGTGTGTGAATAAAGTGTGAAAAGCTGCCCTTAGGCAAAGTCTTTTCCAGAGAATACATCACTGTCAACCTGGAGTTAGTCTTTAGTTAATACTTAATAGATGACTTTTCCACATTTGGAATCTTTAAAACTTATTACTCTAGAATTATTTCTGAAGCACTTGAAGAGGTATATTTTCTTCCCTTTCTCCCTCCCTACCTCCCTTTCTTTCTTCTTTTGATATAATTATTTTCTTATTTTGGGTTAGTCTTGGTTAACAAAAAGTAATTTATTGAAAATGGTCACACTAAAAACTTCAGAGTTGTAACACCAAATATAATTTTAAGGGTTTTAAAATGAATTTATAATTTGTTTTCAGCCTTATATGTTTTACTGAAATCAGGGGCAAAATATACACTGAAATATTGATTTTATCTACCCTCACTAATCGTTTATGAAAAAATAAGTATTGACTTTATTTTCAGGTTGTTACTGGTTAACATTGTTAGTTTAATAATCTTTCTTTTTTACTAACATGATAAAAAAAAAAGTACCATCTTCCCTCTGCCTTTTTCTGTTACATCATTAGTTTTCTTCCAAGGTATAAAAACTTCATAAATGTTAGCTAATTAATTTTCAAAAGGCAGAGTAAATTTGAAAATGTTAATTTTCTTATTTCTAAAGATAAGAAAGCATAGAATTTCTGTTGCTTACTATCAATTTACATATCACTTGATGATTTCATTATAATTTTGAATACCATTTTACAGTTGACATACTGATAATTTAAAAAATGCTGACCTATGAATAAAATAATATTAAGACCAAAATTCAGCTTTTCTAATTTTTTAAGTCTTACTATTTTTCTACTGTATAAGCAGTCAGATAATATAATACAAAATGGGGTAATTCTATCTTTTAAAATTTCATTTGGAGACACTAATGACATTTGGATCCGACTTAGAACACTCTCATGCTATATTTAAACATGTTCTTTATTTTCCCTTCAGAACTTCATTTTGGGATTTTTCAAAAGCTGATATATCTCCATTTATGATGTCAGTTTTTCTTACCTTGTTTAATATTGGTTGTAAAATTCATGTGACTTGGGCTCAGCATAATTTTTAAATGATGCAACTTGAAATAGTCTCAATGTAAAGATCTAAAGTGTTTTATTTATTTTTAATTCCTACGGATACACGGTAGGTGTATATATTTATGGGGTATGTGAGATGTCTTATTATAGGCATGCAATGTGAAATAAGCACATCATGAAGAATAGGGTATTCATCTTCTCAAGCATTTATCCATTGAGCTGCAAACAATCCAATTACATTTTTTCTTATTTTAAAATGTATAGTCACCCTGTTGTGCTATCAAATAGTATGTCTTATTAAATCTTTCTATTTTTTGTACCCATTAACTATCGCCACTTCCCTCCATCCCCCGACTACCCTTCTCAGCCTCTGGTAACTCCTTCTACTCTATCTCCATGAGTTCAATTATTTTGATTTTTAGATCCCATGAATAAGTGAGAACATGTGACACTCGTCTTTCTGTGCCTGCTTATTTCACTTAACATAATAATCCCCAGTTCCATCTGTGTTGTTGCAAATGACAGGATCTCATCTTTTTTTATGGCTGAATAGTACTCCATCGTGTATATGTCCCACATTTTCTTTATCCATTCATGTGTTGATGGATACTTAGGTTGCTTCCAAACCTTAGCTATCGTAAACAATGCTGCAACAAACATAAGAGTGCATATATCTCTTTGATATACTGATTTCCTTTCTTTTGGGTATATATCTAGCAGTGGGATTGCTGGATCATATAGTAGCTCAACTTTTAGTTTTTTGAGGAACCTCCAAACTGTTCTTCTTTGTGGTTGTACTGATTTACATTCCCACCAAAAGTGTACAAGGGTTCCCTTTTCTCCACATCCATGCCAACATTTGTTATTGCCTGTCTTTTGAATATAAGTCATTTTAACTGGGGTGAGATGATATATCATTTTAGTTTTGATTTGTATTTCTCTGATAAGCAATGGTTTTGAGTAACTTTTCATATGCCTGTTTGCCATTTCTGTGTCTTTTGAGAAAAGTCAGTTCAAATCTTTTGACCATGTTTTGATTGGATTAATAGGCATTTTCCTTTAGTGTTGAGTTCCTTGTGTATTCTGGTTATTAATCCCTTGTCAGAGGGGTAGCTTGCAAATATTTTCTCCCATTCTGTGGGATGTCTATTTACTTTGTTGATTGTATCCTTTGCTGTGTAGAAACTTTTAAACTTAATATGATCCCATTTGTACATGTTTACTTTGGTTGCTTGTGCTTGTGGGATATTGCTCAAGAAATTTTTGCCCAGACCAATGTCCTGGAGAGTTTTCCCAATGTTTTCTTGTAGTAGTTTCATAGTTTGAGGTCTTAGATTTCTTTAATCCATTTTGATTTGATTTGTGTATATGATGAGAGATAGGGGTCTAATTTAATTCTTCTGTATATAGATGTCCAGTTTTCCCAGCACCATTTGTTGAGGAGAATCTCTTTCCCCTAGTATATATTCTTGGCACCTTTGTTGAAAATTAGTTCACTGTGAGTGTGTAGATTTCTTTCTGGGTTCTCTATTCTGTTCCATTACTCTATGTGTCTGCTTTTATGCCAGTACCATGCTGTTTTACTTACTGTAGCTCTGTAGTATAATTTGAAATCAGGTAATGTGATTCCTCCAGTTTTGTTCTTTTTGCTTGGGATAGCTTTGGCTATTCTGGGTCTTCTGTGGTTTCATATAAATTTTAGGATTGTTTTTTCTATTTCTGTGAAGAATGTCATTGTTATTTTGATAGGGATTGCACTGAATCTGTAGATTGCTTTGCATAGTATGGACATTTTAACAATATTCATATTTTTCAATTTTTTGGTGTCCTCTTCAATTTCCTTCATCAGTATTTTATAGTTTTCATTTTAGAGATCTTACATTTCCTTGGTTAAATCCTAAGTATTTAATTTTATGTGTGGCTATTATAATTGGATTACTTTTTAAATTTCCTTTTTGCATTGTTCACTGTTAGCATATAGAAATGTTACTGATTTTTTATGTTAATTTTGTATCCCGCAACTTTATTGAATTTATCAGCTCTAATAGTTTTCTAATAGTCTTTAGGTTTATCCAAATATAAGATCATATCATCTGCACACAAGGATAATTTGACTTCTTCCTTTCCAATTTGGATGCCCTTTATATTTTTCTCTTGTCTGATTGTTCTAGCTAGGACTTCCAGTACTATGTTGAATAAAATGTTGACAGTGGGCATCCTTGTCATGTCCCATATCTTAGAGGAAAGGCTTTTGGTTTTTCCCCATTCAGTAGACACTAGCTGTGGATCTGTCATATGTGGCTTTTATTCTGTTGAGTTGTGTTCCTTCTATCCCCAGTTTTTGGAGGTTTTTTTTTTTTTTTATCATGAAAGGATGTTGACTTTTATAAAATGCTTTTTTCAGCATCAATTGAAATTATCATATGATTTTTATCCTTCATTCTGTTGATATGATGTATCATGTTGCTTGATTTGCATATGTTGAACCATTCTGGCATCCCAGGGGTAAATCCCAGTTAGTCATTATAAATGATCTTTCTAGTGTATTGTTGAGTTTGGTTTGCTAGTATTTTGCATCAATATTCATCAGAGATATTGGCCTGTAGTTTTCTATTTTTGACTTGTCTTTGTTATCACCATGATACCAAAACCAAAAAAGGACATAACATAAAAAGAAAACTACAGAACAATGTCCCTGATGAACACAGATGCAAAAATTATTAACAAAATACTAGGTAATCAAATCCAACAGCATATCAAAAAGTTACTCCACTGTGATCAAGTGGGTTTAACCACTCTATGTTTTTTGATTGGAGAGTTTAGTCTATTTACATTTAATGTTATTGTTAAGTAAGAACTTACTCGTGCCATTTGTTATTTGTTTTCAGATTATTTTGTGGTCTTTTCTTCCTTCTTGTCTTCCTTTAGTGAAGGTGATTTCTCTCACTTTCTCCCACCTTAGGGGGAGACTCATAGAGGTACAACATTGTTAGTCTTGGATAAGATTCAGGAGAATTCTCTGGATTACCAGGCAGAGACTCTTGTTTATTTCCCTTACTTTCTCCCAAACATACAGTCTCTCTCTGTTCTGAGCCACCTAAAGCTCCTGTGGCCACCACCAGTATGACTGCTTTGAGTCAGTCCTGATGCAAGCCCAGCGCTGGGTCTCTCCAAAGTCCTGCTGGAACTACTCCCTGGCTACTGCCTATCTTCACTCAAGGCCCTGGGGCTCTAAAACCAGCAGGTCGCAAAGCCTGTCTCCTTCCCTTCAGGGTAGTGGGGTCCCCTAAGCTCCAGGTGGGTTCAGAAGTGCTATCTGGGAGTCAGGCACTAGAATCAAAAACCTCAGGAGTCTATCTGATTTTCTATTTATCGTTGCTGAGCTGGCACTCAAACTGCAAGATGTAGTCCTTCCCACTCTTCCTTCCCCTTTTCCAAAGGCAGAACCTCACCCCATAGCCACCACCACCCCTGGCCATGAGGAGTACTGCTAGACTATCAGCCATGTTCCCTTAAGGCCCAAGGACTCTGCGAACGCTGCTTAGCCTGAGACTGGACTCCCCTCAGGGCAGTGGGCTCCTCTCTGCCCCAGGGCAGGTTCGGAAATGCTGTCCAAGAGTCAAGTCCTGGAATTGGGGACCCCAAGAGCCCACTGGTGCTGTATGCCTCTGTGGCAGTGTTGGTACTTGAAACCAGCAAGTCTCAGAGGCTTACCAAGGCCCTCGATGTAGTACCTGGGTATCGCTGCTGGTTATTTAGGTAGTTAGCAGGTGATGAATGCTGGCAAGACTGGATTTTTTCCATTAAGGCAGCAGGTTCCCTTCTGGCCCAGGGTATGTCTAGAATTGTCATCTGTCAGCTAGGGCCTAGAACAGAGCTTCATGATGCTGACCTATCCTGCTGTGGCTAAGCTGGTATCCAAGATGCAAGACAAAATCCTCCTCACTCTTCTCTCTCCTGTCCTCAAGCAGAAGGAAGGAGTCTCTTTTTGAGCCCGGAGCTGAGCAGTCAGGGGTTAGGGGAAGGGTGATGCCAGCACTCCCTTGGCTACCCCAGCTGGTGTCTCAGTACGTCGTGTGCCCCCCTAATCTACTGTCTCTGGGCCTATTTCATCCCTAGGTCTTGCCTACAAGTTGTGGAGTTGCAGTCCTTATGGCCTAGACTGCCTTTCACATTTACTTAGAGACCAAGAGCACTTTGGCGCTAGGTGGTGAGGTTTCCAGGCACTCAAGTTCAGACTGCTGAGATGGACAATTCCCCTCTGGCTAGGGCTAGTTTAAATGCTCTCTCTGCAAGGGGCATCAGCTGAGTTTGATCTGGGTTTTTCTTTCTGCTCTCACAGAACATCACTGAGTTCAATGCCCCCCAATTGCTGTGTTCTCTCTCCCCTAGCACACAGAGATGCTCTCAGCACCACACAGCTGCTGCCAGAGGTGGGGGCAGGGTGGCATTGGTGATTCAGGACTGTTTTTTCTATCTCTTTAGTGCTGCTTTCAGTGATAATGAAGGTAAAACCAGATACTATGTGTGCTCGCCTGACTTTGGTTCTTGGTTCTTATGAGGGTGTTTTTTCTGCGTAGATAGTTGTTAATTGGATATTCTTGCTGGCAGGACGATGGGTAGAGCTTTCCATTATACCAGCTTGCTCTCTCTCTCCATAAATATTCAAAAGTCTAAAGTCCTAAGACAGTTTATCAAACAAATTTCTGATTAGCAAGCTACGCTATGTTGAGTAGTCATTAGAGTTAGAACTACAGAGAGTATTAAAAGTGGGAGAGACTTAAAAATGGTTTAGCTTAACTCCCTTAGCAGATAAGGAAACTTAGGCTCAGGGAAGTTAAACTTACTTTCCCACAGTCACATAGCCAGCACGCTGGCAAGCCTAGATGAAAATTCAGATCTGGCTTTTAGTCCAATGCTGCTTTTTGCCACATATTATGGAATTAGCTCTGTTTTAATGAATGACATGGCAGATTAAGTGGCAGAGGTCTCTCTTTTATTGTCTGGAATTAGAGTATTGTTTGAGAGAGAGAGAGAGAAAGAGAGAGAGAGAGTGTGAGCGTGAATGCAGTTTCTCCAAACTTAACGTTGACTTCTAACTTCTTCTGTGGAAGAAAGGGGTTTTCACTTTGCATACTCATGCCTTAAGCCTCAACCTGAAACTCTAGCATTTCTCTTTGTCGATATTAACTTGTTCCCGTACCTCCTTGAGGTTTCACTTGTTACAATATTTATCAAACTCTATCATAATTGCATGTTTACTTTTCTTCTCTACTAGACTGTAAATTTCATGCCTTGTTCACAGTTATACCTTCAGTGGTGACTAGCACAGTGCCTTTCACTTAGTGTTTCCAATTATTTGTGGAAGAAATAAATGTAAAAAATATTATCTGTTTTTTTTTTAAAAAAAACAGTATGAAGTAAGTATAGGAACCAGGTATCTTATTTCAGGAAGAACAATCCCATGTCTCAATTCAGTTTTCTATCATGCCGGGTACAATGTTCCCCAAATGATTTTTCTTAATATGTTTTAAAAATTTTTGGCTCACGCTTGTAATCCCAGCACTTTGGGAGGCTGAGGCGGGCGGATCACGAGGTCAGGAGATCAAGACCACGGTGAAACCCCGTCTCTACTAAAAATACAAAAAAATTAGCCGGGCGTGGTGGCGGGCGCCTGTAGTCCCAGCTACTCGGAGAGGCTGAGGCAGGAGAATGGCATGAACCCGGGAGGCGGAGCTTGCAGTGAGCCGAGATTGCGCCACTGCACTCCAGCCTGGGTGACAGAGTGAGACTCCGTCTCAAAAAAAAAAATAAAAAAAATAAAATAAAATACATACATATATATATCTCTGGGGGTGGGGAGAAAAAACCCCACATCTTTCCAGAACCTAACCATTTTCTTTCTTTTTTTCGGACTTTTGGATCGGGCAGATATGTGTTCCAATCCCAGCTCTGTGATTTTGGGCACATTACTTAACCTCTTTCAACTTCACTCTTCTTATCTGAAAAAAATGGAGACAATATTACCTACCTTACAGGACTATGGTGAGGATTAAATGACATGACAAATAGCAAAGTCATATATAGTGGGTATTCAATAAATGCTCATTCCATTTCCCCTTCCCCTTTACTCCATCCCTTTCTTTCTCCCTGTCGCCTTCCTCCCCCCCTCCCTCCCTCCCCTCCTTCCCTCCTTCCTTCCTTCCCTTCCTCCCTCCTTCCTTCCTTCATCCCTTCTTTCTTTCCTTCTCGTAACTCCACTTTTTTGGATACGAGAATGCTGCAACATAGTCAAAGTTTACTTTGTCTTACAGCAACGGTGCTCTATCGAGTAAACTACCTTCAGCCTCAGCTTACCTCCGGGACAGCCTCTGTTTTTCTATACTCCTTTTTCTTTGTCCTGTGTATACCCACAAATGACCAGATTTGCCTTCTGGTTTCCCACACTGGCTTGCCTGAAATCCAATTATTCTGCCATATGCCTAACGGTCAACACGTTTTTCACAGCAAGGAAACAGAGAGAGAGAGTGAGAACAGGGGAACCTGCGAGTGCCAGAGACAGTAAAACCTCCAAGAGGTTGTGTTGATTGCAGAAGGCTGTTCCAGGAGCTGTTTCCTCAACTGAAAAGGAAAAAGGGAAGGTCACAACTGGTTGTTTGTCCTGCTCTTGACTGTGAAAGTTGCCATTTCATTATCTTTCAATCAGGCTTTATTGAAAAATGTTTTAAACCAATATTAGACTTAATATATATTTTAAAAGAGGCCTAATGTGCAAAAGAGCTAAGCCACATAACTGAATTAAAGAAAATCATAAAAATTTATTACCAAAACAACAACTGGAGGAAAGGGATCTCTTGACACAGGTGATCTTGTCTAGGCTCAGAAATTGAGGTAACTTGAGAAAGCACTGATGAGGCAGCTACTGATGAGGTTCAGATTAAATGATGAATGAACTGGCCAGGAGTTAAGGAGAAAGTGTTTAAGTGTGTTTGGCTCAGGGTAAGAATACGTTTTACTCCTAATCTACCACTAACTTGAGCCCTTGTGACCTTGAGCCTCAGGTTGCAAAATGTTATCTGTAAAACAAATTGTTATACACGTGTAAGTTGCTGCTATTGATATTCTTTTACTTAAGGCCAAACTTTTGTTTAGGAGGGTGATGGGAGAAGGGTTAGGAACCTTGCTTAATTAGCTCAGCTGCATTCCTCTAATGCTGAGTTTCCCAACCTAGACACCTTTGACATTTTAGGCTGAACATTTTGTTGTCGGTGGCTGTCCTGGGCATTGTAGGATGTTTAGCAGCGTCCCTGACTTTCATTCACTAGATGTTTTTAGGACCCTCTTCAGTTGTGACATACAAAAATGCCTCCTGACATAGCCAAATGTCTTCTGGGGGGCACCAGCCTGCCCCAGCTCTGCATTTTGAGAACTGCTGCTTTAATAAAAGAGCTGAGAGATAACTCTATCTACGTCTAGAGTTTCCCGTGGAGTTACCATAAGACTTAAAAAAAATCACAAAACTTACTCTATTCCAAATTGAGTAGAGTAATTTACTTTATTTCATGCATTCACTAAGCATTTTATTGGCTGTCTGCAGGCACTATGATCTGATTTCTGCCTTCAAGGACTTTGCTTTCTATTAAAGATAGGAAGTAATGCCTTATTGGTCCATTTCAATTCATGGCTGTTAAGTGCAATCATATATCTTAAGTCAATATATGGTATTGTGGAACTGCAAAGGTGTAGTCTTCCCATTCACCCTAGAGGAAAAGGTGTCAGTTAAGGCCTTGTTGAGAAGGGAGTAATCATATGAGACTATATTTCAAGTCATCAAACAAAAAAAAATCAAACTCCAGACATCTAAAATATAGCATTTTGATATTGTATTTTCTGCCTGTCATTTTAAATTTTATATGTACATAATTTCTTAGATATTGTATTAGGGTTCGCCAGAGAAACAGAATCAGTAGGACACACACAGGCAGATACACACAAACACACACACACATATATATACATACAGAAAGAGATTTATAAGGCATTGGCTCTTCTGATTTTGGAGACTGAGAAATCCCCTATCTACTGTGTGCAAACTGGAGACCCAGAAGAGCGGCTGGTGGTATATTCCAGTCTGAATGCAGAAGACTGACAACCCAGCTCAAAAACAAGCAGAGAAAGCAGATTCTCCCTTACTTCTCCTTTTTGTTCTGTTCAGGCCTCTAAAGGATTGGATGATGCCCATCATATTAGGCAGGACAATCTACTTAACTTTGCCTACAGATTTGAATGTTAATCTCATCCAGAAACACCCTCATAGATACATCCAGAATAATGTTTAACCAAGTATCTGGGCGCTCTGTGGACCAGTCAAGTTGACCCATAAAATGAGCCATCACAAATATGATTAAAGTTTTTGTTAGGTAGTGGTTCTCAAAGTGTCATCCCTGGAGCAGCATCACTTGGGAACCTGTTGGAAAGGCAATTCTTGAACTTCCCCTCAGAGCTACTGAGTCAGAAGAAGCTCTGAGGGTGAGGTCTGTCAATTTGTATTCTATGAATCCCCCATTAGAATCATGCTGAAGTTTGAGAACCACTGCTTTAATAATTCACTTATTAATTCTTAAATGTATTGTATAATTTACTGAATAAATATATATAAAATGGGTTTATAAAAGAAGGGTATAATCTATATATTTGTATGTATTAAACATGTGCTAATACATGAAATGCCTTCAGACATTATCTCATTTAATCCTCACAACAGCCCTCAGAGGGAGCATAGTGGTTCTCAGCTGTGGGTCAGTTTCCAAATACACATGAAGTTTAAATGCAATTGTCCAGGTCTTGCCTCAGACCTACTGAATCAGAAACTGTTTGGTTTTTAATATGTGCTGTGATTGAGAATCACTGAAGTGGGCATTCTTTTTGTATATTTTACATACATGGATATTGAGGCTTCGAGAGGATGCATAATTTGACTATGGTTTTTGATATAGTATAAAACTGAGAAAGTATTTCATTAATTTATTTATTCAGCAAATACTTACTGGCATTGGATGATTAATGAGTCTGTCTGACTTTAAAGACTATGCTCCTAATTATTCGGATAAATTCGGTTTATGTGATCTACCAGAAAAAAAGTGTGTTTTTAAGGAGAGAGAAAACTAATAGTTACAAAGTGATTTGCAGTCCTTTTACAAAACATAACAACCTTTCAAATTTTTTAAAATCATTGCTGTTTTACAAATTAGGAAACCAAGGCTGAGTGAGATGAAGTGATTTGTCCAAAATTATACAACCAGGAAGTCCCAGGGTTGAGTGTGGAATCAGGCTTTCTGACTTTCTGGCTATGGAGTTTAGCTTTTTTGAACCACTACCTAATCACACATTTATGTATAAAATTAGAATAAGAAAGATAAGTTATGTGTTATTTGCAGGATTAATTATCTTCCTGATCATTAAATTTACTTAGAAATTGTAAAAACCCCGGTGGGCATGGTGGCTCACACCTGTAATCCCAGCACTTTGGGAGGCTGAGGTAGGTGGATCGCTTGAGCCCAGGAATCCAAGACCAGCTTGGACAACGTGGTGAAACCCCTTCTCTACTAAAAACACAAAAATTAGCCAGGCATTGTGGTGCATGCTACTTGGGAGGCTGAGGCATGAGAATCGCTTGAACTTGCAGTGAGCCGAGATCTCACCACTGCACTCCAGCCTGGGCGACAGAGCGAAACTCAGTCTCAAAAATACTAAACAAACAAAAATCCCAAAACAACCCCCCACAAAACCCCCAAAAGCAAACACAGTATTTATGGTTTGATTTTATGTTCCTAAATCCTAAAGAAAGTGTCAGTGAAGCCATCTTCCAAATATGAGGACTCTAGCTTTTCTAATTAGCTAGTAGAAATACTGACAGTGCGCCGGGCGCGGTGGCTCACGCTTGTAATCCCAGCACTTTGGGAGGCCGAGGCGGGCGGATCACGAGGTCAGGAGATCGAGACCATGGTGAAACCCCGTCTCTACTAAAAATACAAAAAAATTAGCCGGGCGTGGTGGCGGGCGCCTGTAGCCTGGGTGACAGAACGAGACTCTGTCTCAAAAAAAAAAAAAAAAAAAAAGAAATACTGACAGTGTCCTAATTCATTGTTAATGCAGAATACGTTTACCACTTTTACTATGTAAGGGTTTTTATATTCTAGTGTGATACGGTACCTGGACTAGTTTGCCAGTGCAGTGACTGAAACAGATTAATTTATTCACACCAGGAACAATGCAGTTAGGATAGTGCTGCACTGCTCTTACTCCCATGAACCTTTTAATTACCTTTGCCTTATGCCCTTTCCACGTAGACTAGACCACAGAAGCTCAAAAGGACAGTTTCATTGTAAAGGGACAGAGCCATTTGAGGTGAGGCCCTTAAGCCCTTTATTTTGGATCTCTCCTCCCCACTTAGTTGGGTGGCAATTCAGAAAGATAAATTTTCATTTAAGATACTTTATTAAAAAGCCACTTTGAATCTATAAGAACATGTGGAATGGGAGATGTCCTCTTGTCTTAGAATTTGAGACCTCAAAGCTTGGGCATTGAGTGACAACCTCCTCCATACTGCAGACATTGGTGCTGGACCCAGCTCCATAGGAATTACTGAAAATTGGCTGGACCACCAACTGGTCTGTGATCTGCCTCTGGCCTATTCAGACCTCTTTTACAGGGAAGGGAGGCAGATGCTTCCCTCACCACCAAATCACATGTTGGGAAGCCCCAAGAGTACTGCGTGTAGAGGTTATGGTCATCTACAAAATGGTAGAATGTCATCTCAGTCCCTGGCTGGATGTTTGTCCAATTGCAAAAACTAGTGGGGTTTCCCTTTGCATCTAGCTGAGCAGAAAGTGAGTTTTTTCTTGAGAGAAACTGACATGTGACTGTCCATAATTTGAAGCAAAGCGGGATAATAATAGGTCTCTGCTTCTCTTCTGGAAAAGACAAAGGATAGAAAACACAGTAGAGCTGCCTTTGACTGCGGGGCAAGGAGGAAGTAGTCAGCAGTTTGTCAAGCTGCAAGTTCATTGTACTTCCTGTGAGTCAAGTGGACCCTAAGAGGGCTGCCTACTGGGGCAAAGCTGAGGGGCGCGGGTGATTCTGAGCCGTCAGCTAAAGAGCTCATTGTCTATTGCAGGAAACATGTAGGGCACAAGAACTTGTTGAGAGTCTCGCAAGAATCTGCAGATGTACTTAATGAGATCCAGTATTTGGAAGGCTGCTATGACACAGGGCATCTGACAGTCAAATGAGAAGTATAAATTAGCTCCTTTTTTGATCCCTGCCATCTCCCAGGATTCAGAAATGGAAAGGGCAAGGTTGGGGGTGGGATAGGGAGAGAAGAAAGGAGTATAAAAAACCAGAACAGAGTCCTCCCCTGTGTCTTTTCACAGCTTCTCTTCCCCTCACACTGAGTCATTCCCGAGCTGACAGGAGGGGACGCTCCAAATCAAGTATTAGATTAATGCTTTGAGTTAGACAAGATTGAACTTTTTAATACTGGATGACACAATTATTATCATGAAAAGAAATCTGAAGGAGACACTGTCGAGGCTAGAGGAGGAGAGACCTGACAGAATGTTTGAATGCAGTGATGGGAGAAAAATGAAGCTGTTTCCTGATTGCTACCGAGTCCAGCTCATGCAATAATTAATAATGAAGGACCCAGATTCCTTAGCAGATAAATTGTCGAGAAAAGGAAATGATGGGAGGGGATTCTGTTTTCTGAATTATAAACTTAGAAAATCACTGTAGTGAAAGGCTTCATTTAAATAAGAGGCTAAATTAGAACGTTTCCTTGATACCTTCAGACTTTACAAATCTATACTTTTTTGGGGGGGTAGGGGAGGAGTGTTACCCTCAGGTTTATTTGTGCAAATAGCACAGGAGGACACCAGCCCTATGCAGACGGCAGTGCAGGGTGGGTCACACCAGTCCTTCTGTCCTCATATTGGCAGATGGAAATCTCTACTTTGAACCCTTTGTGGTGGCCTGGGCGCCTTTGGGAGCCTGAGCTGGAACTGAAGCTGGAGCTGCAGCCTGGGCCTTGGTTTGATCCTTGGTCTTGGCCTTTGGCCCGCACAGCCTGAGCCCTTTGGCAATGTGGGCATGAGCACGCTTCCCAAGCTTGGAGTGGGCAATGTAGGCAAGTCGATGGAGCTTGTGGCTGACACCCTTTGGGATCTTGGGCTTCACCTCCTTGGGCTTTACCAGGGCCTTGATAGCCTCGGCACGTGCACTCATGGCCTTGGCACTGTTGGCCTGCATATTCTTTCGGCCCTTCTTGTTGTGCTTCTTGGCAAGGCGCATGTTCCTCAGGAACTTGGGGTCCACCCCTTAAGAGATTCGTATCTTTGTGATTGGGGTTTCTTGAGGCAATTTCTGTGCCATATTCGGGACCAGTTGTGTGTGGTGTGGTTCTTGGACTTGGCCATGTCTGCACTGTAACCGGTGGCTCCTGAAGCTCCTGGAAGTGAAAGCTCAGTATCCTTTTGTGTATAACTGGATATCTTGGTCTGTTTGCATTACTGTAAAGGAACACCCGAGGCTGGGTAATTTTTAAAGAAGGAGGTTTACCTGGCTCACAGCAGGCTGTACGAGAAGCATGGCATCAGCCTCTGTTTCTGGCGAGGACTTGGACTGCCTCCAGTCACAGTGGAAAGCAAAGAGGAGCTGCTGCCTTCAGAAATCACAGGGTGCACTAGGAAGCAGAAGATAGGGGAGCGGCAGGTGCTAGGCTCTTTTAAAAAGCAGTTCTCAGAGGAACTAAGAGTGAGGATTCACTCATTTCTGTGATGACAGCACCAAGTCATTCATGAAGGATCTACAGCCATGATCCAGACACCTCCCATTAGGCCCCACCTCCACCACTGAGGATTTGTGGCAACAAATATCAAACAGTACTACCAGGGATCAAGTGTTATTTTGGAATACTGTACCCCTTTCCCACATCATCTCATTCCGTATACATTACTTTTATGAATTATCATAGAAGAGTTTTCATTATATTTCTAAAATTACATTCTCCATTGCTGACAATGCAGCTTTAACCAACAATTGTTGGTCCTGATAGTGACATTAACTATTTGGCATTTTTATACATTTTACCCAGTGGACCATAATGGCTTAAGCCTTTTGAGTAGAAGCCAGTTCATTTAGTTACCTCCACCATTTCTTTCAACCAAGACTCACAAGGAACAATTTTAACAGATTCCATGTTCAATTTTTAGACAATGAGCTTTGGTTTTTGGAAACAGCTTGATCATATAGTATCATATAAATGCTAGGTCCACCTCCAGTTTCTTTTTTAAGATTTTGTCTACTAATGTGAATGGTCTTTGATACTCTTGGTAATGAAAGGATTAAATCATTGATGTCATTATATGTTGAATTTGGCTATTTTCATCAGCCTTCAGGGTCTGGATTGTCTGCCTTTTAAATGGACAAAATGGAGTAACATAATTTGTTTTTAAAAATTTGATTGCCTTAAGATATTTCTAACTTTCTGACATGTGTTTATAGCTAGGCTTTATGGATAGTAGGTATCTGAGAAAGAAAGTATCTTTCCTCCCCACGGGCACTAATTCCATCTTGTAGGTTTTGATTTTTTAAAAAAATCTTCTCTGTGCATTATGCTAAACATATGGGCCCTCTTTCCTTTTCTTTCTTTCTTTTTTTTTTTTTTTTGAGACAGAGTCTTGCTCTGTTGCTCAGGCTGGAGTGCAGTGGCTCGATCTCAGCTCACTGCAACCTCTGCCTCCCAGGTTCTACTGATTCTCCTGCGTCAGTCTTCTGAGTAGCTGGGACTACAGGTGTGGCCACCGTGTCCAGCTGATTTTTGTATTTTTAGCAGAGACAGGGTTTTGCCATGTTGGCCAGGCTGGTCTCGAACTCCTGGTGTCAAGTGATCCACCCTCTTCAGCCCCTAAAGTGCTGGGATTACAGGTGTGAGCCACTGCGCTGGGCCCTAACTTATTATTCTGTTTTGTTCCTATGACTTCTTCAGAAGAACCAACTTTGGAGTGTTATGGCCCTTTCTGCTAACAAACTTGTATATATGGTACTTAGTTTATCTTCCTACCATGAACAAGCAGCTATGGACCTTGTGGTTGAGACAACATAAGACAACACAAATATTTGCACCTGACTCTCAAACCACACATTTTAGAGCTAGTCATATGAGACACCCACCCAATGGTAATTCATTTTTCAGAATGCTGCGTGTTTTACTGCTTGGCTAAGTTCATAAATCCTACAACTTAAAGTTTTGCTTTTTTATTTTTTTTTTGTTTATTTGTAACTAATATTATATCTGGGAACTAGATTTGTATCTTTTGATGCTAAAATATAATATTTTTATTCTATGCTGCAGGTAGTCTTTTTTTATTTTGAGAAGTGCTTAAATAAAAGACTCTGCTGTTAATATTTTATCAATAGATGCTTATGCAGTGTGAGTCCTTCCACAGAGACGTGCTCACTGGATAGTTAACAATTTTCAACTAGTAAAAATATGCATGCAAAATACTATGCTTGCTCCTTACATGCTGAATTATTAAAAACAGCCAAAAATTTGATCTGAGATCTTAAATGCTGACCATTTGTATTATCTTCCTGAATTACTTTTTAAAAAAATCTCCTGGTTGGCAGGTTCAGATAGGCTGACTACTTTGTGTGTGTGTGTGTGTGTGTGTGTGTGTGTGTGTGTAGATAGTTGAATTTTGTTTCTCCAAATCCTCTCTCTTTGTTAAAGAAAAATCTATAGAATCATTTCAGATTTGTTCTTCTATATATTCTGTCTTCTCTAAACCTTATGTATTGAGAAAACTTTTTTATTATCAATTCAAAAACATTCCTAGATCTTAATATATTTTATATGACTCCTACAAGAGGTGTAATCAGTAGGAAAGTTGTCTTTTAAATGCATTGGGCTCAAGTAAAAAGGCTATCCATTTAGAATTCATACTGAAAAGGAATATATTAGTGTAGGGAAGTGAATAAGAGTCCTCTTGAAATATTTTGCTTAGGGACCTAGAACTTATTCTAAGCTCCTGACTTACATTTTATTTATTTATTTACTTGTTTATTTATTGAGACAGTCTTGCTCTGTCACACAGACTGGAGTGCAGTCGTGTGATCACAGCTCACTGCAGCCTTGAATTCCTCAGCTCAAGCGATCCTCCCGCATCAGTCTCCCAAGTAGCTAGGACTGTAGATGTTTGCCTCTATGCCCAGGTAACTGGCTGAAATTTCTGTATTCTGGTCAAGTTCAGCTGATCAGTCACAGGCATTTCCTTGAATTCTGCAGTGTCTTCAGTAGTCATCCAAATGGCACATTTTCCTAGACTGTAACTAACTCATTTTCCTGTTTAATTAATGGTCATAGTTCAGAGTTCATTTCCTGACTGAAACCTCTACTTTCAGCAATTTAAACTGTGGATTTTAATTATTAGGTTAATAATGAGCATTTAGAACTCAAAGACACCAGCTTTTAATCCATATTACTATTATTGATTTGAATGTTTATAATATATGTTCCATTTTAGTATATGTGGTAGATTATGTATGCTAATATTTTCATATTTTAAATGCTGAATGTAGCAGTACAGATGATTTTGTAAGTGACAAATAAAAATTGTATGTATTTTCAGTGTACAGCATATTTTATATATATATATCCATTGAAAATGATTAAATCAAGCCTGATAACATATCTGTCACCTCACACATTGTTTGTGGTGAAAGTATTTAAGATCTACTATATCAGCAATTTTCTAGTATCAATATAGTATTATTAACTATGTTTTACTATGTTGTACAGTAAAGCTCTGGAACTTGTTTATCCTGTCTAACTGAAACTTTGCACTCTTTGACCAACATCTCCCCATCCCTGCACCTGCCCCCACAGCCCCTGGCAACCACCATTCTATGCTCCGTTTCTGCAAGCTTGACTGTTTTAGATTCCACATATAAATGAGGTCACAATATTTGTTTTTCTATGCTGGGCTTATTTCACTTAGCACACTGTACTTCAGTTTTATTAGGATTTCCTTCTTTTTATAAGACTGAATAGTATTCTATTTTATGTCTATCTATCTATCAATTGTCTCTCTATCTCTATCAATCATCCGTTTGTCTATCTTTGGAATTTAAGAAGGTAAAGAGAATGACAAGAGAAAAATATTGGTGTGTTAGATGTTTTTCTGTGCTATTTCAGTTATTAATCACAGAGCTTGAGTGAAATTATTTTAACTATTTATTTAAACTCAGCTTGAAACTTTTAAGAAATCATAAAAAATGAATACAGAACCATATATAAATTATATATCACTAATTTTTATAATTCTTCTTACTCAAAATTTACTTGGGAAAAATATAGAAACTGTATTTATGGATTGTTTAAGGAGTATAAAATATTTATTTAAAAGCTATTAAAAACTAATTTTTAGCAGATCATCTTTAGCGAATGTCTTTGGAGCTTTATAGTCATGAGTTTTTAATGTTAGATTAATTTCATATTAAAGACAAAAGTGAAACATTAAGAAACAAACTGTTTTGAAGCTAATGTAATTTATAATCACAGTATATATTGGAAAGACTTAAAAACTAGGAGAAATTACATAAATGAATATCCTGAGTAAACAACAGCTAACATTTATTGTACACTTAGGATGTGTCATACATTTTTAGGTGTTTTGTACTTATTAACTTATTGAACTCAGTAATGTCCCAGAGTAGGTACACAATAGGATCTGGGGATATACAATGAAGAATCAAACAGAGAAGTAGCTCTGCTCTCAGAGAATTTATATTTTAGGGGGAGAAAACACAAAATAATTAAAATTAATAAATAAAACATGTAGTGTGTTATATGGTGGTGAGTTTTATGGGGGGAAATAAAGGCATAAACAGAAGAAGGGGAGTATGATGTATGAATGTGGTGGTCCTTCATTTTAAGAAGGTATTTAGGGAAGGGCTCACTGAGACTGTGACATTTGAGCAAAGACCTGAACTCGCTGGTAAAGACATCTGGATGTCTGGAAGAAGAAAGGCGCAGAAAGAGGGAATAGCGCGAAGGCTCTGAGGCGGGAGCATGCTTTGCATGTTTGTTTCAGAAGCAGAGTTGCTCATGGCCAGGAGGAGAGCAACTGGAGACGAGGTCAGAAAGTTGATAAAGGGCCTGATTTTGTAGACTTGGGCTTTTATTCTGAGAAATATGCAAAGTTAATGAATAGTTTGAGAAAAGACATTTTAACAGGACTCCTCTAACTACTATGTTGAGAATAGACTGTGGGGGCAAGAGTTAGAAGAGGAGGTCAAGTAGGGTGCTGCTGAAATGGCCCAAGCAAGGACTGTGGTACTTGGATCAGGGTAGGGGTGGAGTGTGGCGAGAAGTTTTGAATTCTGGATATATTTTGAAGATAGGGCCAACAGATATGGCGTCTGAAAGAGAAGAGTCAATGAGATGCAAGGCTTTGCTCTGAATCATGGGAAAAGCATTGGGAAGACAGTGGAAGAAACAGGTTCAGGAAAGGAAGATCAAGAATTCAGTTTTGGACATTTTGGATTTGAGATGCCCATTAGACATCCAAGAAGAGGTAAATCTTCACTACACCTCTGTGAGGTAGTTCCCAGTATTGTCCTGATTGTGCAAACAAAGTAACAGTTTAGAAAGGTTAACTTCTCTTTATTCATCAGCAAGTAACAGAGGCAGCATTCAAGCCTGGGCAGTCTGACATCACAGCCCCTGCTTCTAAGCACCATGAGATCTGCGTCTAAGGATTTCAGGAATGAGTACAGTCGTGTTGATTCATATAGACTTATAATATGGAAAACTCTACCACCTATCAGATCTAGGACTTGTGATAGCTTAGATTAAAATGGCTCTTTTTAAAGGAACATTTAGGCTGGGTGCGGTGGCTCAACGCCTGTAATCCCAGCACTTTGGGAGGCCGCAGCGGGTGGATCACGAGGTCAGGAGATCGAGACCATCTTGGCTAACACAGTGAAACCCCGTCTCCACTAAAAAAATACAAAAGAATTAGCAGGGCATGGTGGCGGGCGCCTGTAGTCCCAGCTACTTGGAGGCTGAGGCAGGAGAATGGCGTGAACCCGGGAGGTGGATATTGCAGTAAGTGGAGATTGCGCCACTGCACTCCAGCCTGGGCGACAGAGCAAGACTCCCTCTCAAAAAGCAAAGAAAAAAAAAAAGGGAACATTTATAAAACCTTAAGTATTTCGGTTTCTCTCTATCTCTATCTCCATCTCCAACTCCATCTCCATCCTCATTTCTCCATCTATCTCTATCTCTATCTCTATCTCTCTCTCTCTCTATCTCTATCTATCTCTATCTCTATCTCATCTCTATTTCTTTTACAAAAATATTTTTATTTTACTATAATAGACATCCCATTCATCTCTATTTCTCTCTCTCTCCCCCACTCCCCGCCCCCACCTTTACTCTAGAGAGCTGTTTTTCACATCTGTCTTGCTAGGGTGGCAGTTTTCTATACTACATAGCTCTTAATAGCTTGTGACAATCGTTCTCATTTTGGCTGCTGCATTCCTGGTGCTGTTTGTATTTATGCCTCTTAGTCACAAGCTCTCCAACATTTTAGCTTTCAAAAAGTTCTTGTCATTCCTGGTTAGTTTCTGAATGTTGGTTGACCCAACATTCTACTTTCCTAGGAGTCCGTAGTTAATGACATTGTTCAGGCTTAGTGTATCCTACATTTCCATTTTGTCCCATGTGCTTATGGTTAACTCACCACACAGCAACTGTTTAGGTATTCTTTTGTCAATTAATCTAGCCACACAAGGTCAGCTCAGATTTTTTGGGTTGCATTGTGCACTACATAACTTAGCAAAACAAGCTATTACAATAGAAATATACACCCTCTGTATTAAGTAGGATCGTGTAAGTGTGGACTAGTCTAAATAACTTGTCCAAACAATTGTGGAGTTAAAAAAAATAACAGTTTTTAAAGAATTACACGTGATCTGCACTAAATTTCCTACCAGCTCCTAGGAAATATTTTATATCTTGGCATGACAGCCTTAGAAATATGTATTTGTAAATGAATGGCTGACATACCATTAACTATTCAGCAATACATTCACCAAATCAATACAAATGTAGTGCATAGTCAATAATATGATTCATTTGTCACTTGGTGGTTGGTCCCATCAGAATAAGTACATTATAAAATGCTAAATTTTTTCCTTTCTACATTGTACACTGTATTACCCCATGATTAAACTAAAGTGTTAAAGTCTGAAATCATTTTATTTCATACTTAACAAATAATGATACATGTGGGGGAAGCATTTGGTGAAACAATATAATCAGTTGAGGGAATTTAATATTAGGCTGCATTGAAAGTATGTGTGACAGAGTTAAGAAGCTTGATTATCTATTAAAAATGTGGAGCATGTAGAAACTAAGTCATTTTAGGGAAAGAAAATGATTTTTGGGTTTTCTGCTTGACTCAACTTTAGTAAGCATTTTGATATCCTATACGTTTCCTCTAGAAAATAGGAGTGATAGTACCCCTCTTCACTGGACCTTGATTTCCAAAGTCGCCCTAAGGCTTCTCTCATTCTTCATTGTCCTTGTTTATTTTCCCAGTGGAATGTGTACTGCTGTTATTCCCTTACATACCCAGCTGACCTGGCCAGCTCTTTTGTGTTTTACTCCTGTTAGTTCTTAAGCATGTTGCATACAAATGTCCATAAATGGATACTCAGTCTTCTCCATTATGTAGCTTTTATTGTTGAAATAATTTTCTTATATTACTTAGATTCCCACAATATGGTCTTAATACTTCTAATGACAGGACCAAGGAGAGGACAGAATCACATATGGGAGAGATGTATTTGGTAAAGTAGAAATAGTACCTGGGTGATATTGTAGAGGGCAGGGCTTGGTCCATAGGGTGCTGGTAGGAGTGGAGCTCCAAATGAGGTGGGTCGCTGAGGGCTACTTGCGCCACAGTTTGGCCTAAGAGCCAGACCTGCTTCTGCTTTTATATCATTAGGCAGTTTGCTTTATCAGCACTGCTGGCTTATAGTTAAGTGTCAGAAATATTTATTATTATCAATATTTTATCAAGATGTATCTGTTTAAAACTACATGAATTTTAGGTGACACAGAAGATAACATCCCAAATTTAGTGACAGATAATGATTTGCTATTAGGTCATTCTTGCTTAAGTCAGGTACCCCAAAGCCAAATGGCATGGTTTAGATCATTTACTAAATAATATCAGTGTGGACTTTCTGTCCACATTGCTTTCTTAAAACTATATTACTGCAATGCAGTCTACTTGGAACAGCTTTTGAAAATGCAACTCAGAGAACAAGTGAAGGCTTCTTTCTCAATAGGATAAGCCACAGGGGGAACATTATATTTTTTGTCCTCTAGTTCCACAGTTTGCTTCCAGGTGCAATTCAAGGTGTTGACTTTGATGCATTTTGCTTTCTTCACTTTTTAAAAGAATATTTTTCCAAATGCTACCTCATGAAGGTTATTCAGCTGAGACTACAAGAAGTTGAGACTTTTGCTGACAGTCTTCAGATTTGCCATAGTTGCTGATGCATTGAGTGCATCAGTGCATGGGGTGCATAATTATCTTTGCCATAAATACATTTGGGTAGAAGATGCAAGTGCTATTTCTGAACCTCACTGTGGCCAAAACACTGTACATGTTTCTCAAAACAACAAAACCTCCCATAGGAGGAAGAAAAAATATCTTTTTTTTTTCTGGCTCTCTTAGTTGTATACCATATTAAATAAATTATGATTGTGACAATTTACCTGATACTTACTGGAGTAGCTTCTATTTGTTTCATACAATAAGTTGGCATAGTTTGTGGCAATAGAGCTTATATGGGGTTGAGTTACGCTCCCTGTGTATAATCATTGTCACTTTTAGTAGTCAGGATGATACCCAGCAACAGTTAAACATATTCATTTTGTATTACTTGTGAGGGAGACACTCTAAGGAATATTTTCATTTATCTGTGCATTGATAAACATGCAATTTTATTTAAATAACAAATTTATGTGGTTAAAAATATCAAACAATACAGAAGAATTTATAATAAAAAACCACAATCCTTAGCCACACCCTCTACCCCCAGAGATGACCAACGTTTAACTGTTTTTGTTTTGATTCTTCTGGCAGTTATATCTATATTTCTTTCTTTTTTTTTTTTTTTTGAGGTGGAGTCTCCCTCTGTCACCCAGTCTGGAATTCAGTGGCGCAATGTCTGCTCACTGCAACCTCTGCCTCCTGGGTTCAAGCGATTCTCCTGCCCCAGCCTCCTGAGTAGCTGGGATTGTTATATCTATATTTCTAATTAATATGTATCATTATTTCTTGCTTTAGTACCTTTATATACTATTTCCTTTTTTTTTTTTTTTTTTTTTTTGAGATGGAGTCTTGCTCTGTTGCTCAGGCTGGAGTGCGGTGGTGCAATCTCAGCTCACTGCAACCTCCGCCTCCCTGGTTTAAGCAATTCCCCTGCCTCAGCCTCCCTAGTAGTTGGGATTACAGGTGCGTGCCACCATGCCCAGCTAATTTTTGTATTATTAGTAGAGACGGGGTTTTGCCAAGTTGGCCAGGCTGGTCTCAAACTCCTGATCTCAGGCGATCTGCCTGCCTTAGCCTCCCAAAGTGCTGGGATTACATGGGTGAGCCACTGCGCCTGGCCATATTTTCTTCTTGATATGCTTAAGACTGAATTTATTTATATTACTCTTTACTTCCCCATTCCTCTTTTTCTACATATGATCATATCAATAGTCTGTTTCCCTACAGGTTAACTTTGGTACTTCAAAAATATAATCAAATCTGTATTTCTTATTTCATTGACAATGGACAGTACCTCTGAACTCTCCACGTTGTAAGACAAACACATTATAACACCCAGTCTTTCTACCACTTCTTTTTACCTTGGTACTTCTCAATCTTCTAAGCCAATAAACAATATTCCCTCTAAAATGACAAGATAAATATGTCTGCAGAGCTAGGCAGAGTGCGTTAGTAATATATTTCCTTCTCTATGGGTCTATGGAAGTTATACTTCTTTCTCAATAGGTTTTATATAGGACTTCTCTGCCACTCAGGGGAGAATATTCTAGCTTCAAATCCCAATGATTTATCTGCTTAAACACTTCACTAACAGACTTTATCATATCCTTACCCTTTTCATAGTTCTCAATCCATTCCGTTCCTTTTTTCCACTGAAGACCTGCTTCCTGGAATGCTATATCCACTGGGTCTAGTCTGCCCTGGTTACTCTCTAGGGTCATTCCAAAGCTGTCATTGTGAGACTTACTTTCACTGTTCCCTGGACGTCACCCTGTTTCTTGGATCTTATGTTTTCTTTATGGCTTACATCCTTGAGTTAACTTCCTAAGGAAGGGTACACAGGAGATAAAATGAGTGAGATCTTGCAAACCACTCATAGAATAAAAGATCTTTATTCTACTTTCACACTTAATTGATCAAGTCATTTGGCTGGACATATATTTCTTGGTTGAAGATTATTTTTTTCAGAACTTTGAAAGCATAAATTCACTCTCTTCTAGCATTTAGTTTTGCTGATAAAAAATCTGATATCAGACTAATTCTAATTCATTTGTTGATTACTTTGCTTTTTTTAATCTCTGGAAGTTTTTAAGATCTTTTCTTTATCTTTGTGTTTCAACTGAACAACTTTGTTTACTTATTTACTATTTTCTCTTATACAGATGCTCCTTAACTTATGTGGAGTTATGTCCTAATAAACCCATTGTAAGTTGAAAATGTCAAAAGTCAAAAAGGCATTTAAGACACCTAACCTACCAAACATCATAGCTTGGCTTAGCCTGTCTTAAAGGTGCTCAGAACACTTACATTAGCCTACAGTTGGGCAACACCATATAATACAAAGCTTATTTAATAATAAGGTATTGAATATCTCATGTTATTTTTTTGAATACTGTGCTAAAAGTGAAAATCAGAATGGTTGTATGGGTACTTGAGGGATGATTTCTACTGAATGTATATCACTTTCACAGCATGGCAAAGTAAAAAAATTAAGTTGACCTATTGAAAGTCAAGGGACATCTGTATTTATTTTTTGCTAATCATCTCCCCTCTCTGTACTTTCTCAACATTTATTAGTCAATATTGATCATTCTGGATATATCCTCTGTGTTTCTTTAGTCTATATTTTCTGTTTCTTTGTGCTTACTGTTCTGTGTCTTGGGAGACTTCCTGGGTTTTGTCTTGTAACACTTCTCTTAAATTATATTTTTTAATCTAAGATCATTTTCTTATTCACCTGTGTTTTTTCATAATATATTTTTTCTGTTTGCAGAGTCAACATTTTTGGGAATATCTCTGAGAATATTATTTTGAGGGTTTCAAAAGCACTCTTAAATCCTCTGGATTATTACTGCTTGTGGTGGAGCCATTTTTCTACTAGTTTATATCTTTCTCTTTCATATTGCTGGCTTTAGTCAAACATTTAGTGATTTTGGTGGGCTGCCCATCTGGAAGAATGAAACTGACTGGGGATTCTGGGTGTGGGAGATGTTTCTTGACCAGCATCCTCTGCCTTTTGCTTCGTGACTAGGGCACTGACCATTAAGCCTGGGAATCCCTAATTACTAGGATGAGGAGGGCTTTAATTAGCACATTAACATACTGTCTTATTTTTTTCTAGTATGATCAGAGAAGATAGCTCACATTTTTTTTGTTCAGTGTTAAGTGCCTGGCTTCAGGCAGTCTTACTTCCAGGGGTGGGAAAGGGCTAGTATGTGTGTTTTCTATTCTATAAACCAGGGGTCAGCAAATTTTTTTCTATGAAAGCCAGATAGTAAAAATTTAGGCATTGCAAACTACGTATAATTTCTGGCACAAATTCTCATTTTATAAACAATGCTTTAAAACTGCAAAAACTACAAAAACAGGTGGTGGGATATAGTATACCAGTCTCTGCAAAACAGGCTTGCATCAATCCCTCCCTCTTCAGCCTCATGTTTCACTGTCAACTTCTGAGTCTCAATCCTATCTAGATGGGGATTCCATAAAATAGATAGAACCCTCCTCTTTCACCTACCACCATTCCTGAGGTTTAGCCTTTCTCTTTGTGTATTTTGACTTCTTCTGTGTATTTCTGTGTTTTGTTCACTTCTCAGTCATAAATCTTCCATCAGTATTTTGTCTTTAAAATTCACATCCACTTGTGGGCCCTTTCCTTCTTTCTGTTATTGTTCATAGTAGATGCTGTTAGTCACTTATATCCTCTCATTGTTCCCCGTTTTTCAGCACCCATCACATTTTTCAATGTCAGCACCTGTAGCTCTTAGCCTGAAGGTTCTGTCTGGATGTAGAGCTTGCTCTACCTGTCCATGAGCAGGCTGGTGGAGCTAGAGAATGTCTCCTCCCATCAGCCTTCAACAAATGACCAGTAGGAATTGGTGAGAAAACACCTCAGCTTCTTTTTCCTTCTGTTGGGATAACTTTGAGTTGTGTGTTCTACTCTGGCTTCTGAGTTGCTTAGCTGAATGAAGCATCAGGTGCCAAATGATCTGTTGATAGTGGGCCCTTTATTGAATCTCTTCCATCTCATATCTCACTTTTCCTTTCCTGTATTAGTGTTTCCTGGCATTACCTCTCATAGAAATTGCTCGTGGTATAGAATCCTTATCTCAGGGTCTGCTTCTGAGCAACTCAAATGGAGATACCGTGGGTTAAATTTGTTCTTTATTATAATTTCAATGAAATATTAGATGGAAGAGCAGATAACTAAGTACTTCTTTCATTATATTGAATCTGAATCCTATTAACTAATATTATTTTGAGCATTTACCATGAGCCAGGTATTATTCATGGAGAGTAGAATAATGAGTTATACATGAATTCTACTTGCAAGGAACTTGTGTTCTACTGAACAGATAATTCATTCAATAGAATGTTTTAAGTGTTGTTAAGAAAAGTTGAGGGCAGCCTTCATGGCTCACACCTATAATCCTAGCACTTTGTGAGGCCTATGAGGGCAGATCACTTGAACCCATTAGTTCGAGACCAGCCTGGGCAACAAGGTGAAATCCTGTCTCTACAAAAAATACAAAAATTAGCTGGACATGTTGGCATGCACCTGTAGTCCCAAGCTACTTGGGAAGCTGAGGTGGGAGGATCACCTGAGCCTGGGAGGTAGAGGCTGCAATGATCCCTGATTACGCTGCTGCACTCCAGCCTGGGCAACAGACAGAGACCCTGTCTCAAAAAAAAAAAAAAAAAAAAAAAAACAACAGTAGAGATGAATGTGTCGTTGGGCTTAAAGTCATGAAAGGCTATTTGAAGATGGGTGGTTAGGGATGAATTCAGGAGGAGGTGACATTTGAGTTGGGTAAAAGGGAAGTCAATTTGAAGATAAAGTGATGGGGCTGGATGTTCCTAGGGAAGAAACAGAATAAGCACAGTCCCTTTTCAGGTGGCATGTGAAGAGGAATGGTTCACTCAGGGGAAGCCTTACCTCCCTAAGTGAGGGAAGGCAACATTATGTGAAGCAAGTATAAGTACATACAAAAACCCAGACATGTACACAGGATTAATTAAAATTGTAAGGAGATGCTCATATAAATATTGATGGAGATTGGTGATAAATGATTCATATAATCAGGAATTTGGATTTGATGTGGAAGCAAATGGGAGCCATTAGATTCCTCTGTTGTGCTTTAGGATGTTCTATTCTTGTGAGGGATAGGATGATGTAGGTAAGGAAGATGCTGTTGCAGGGATGTGGTGATGTTTCAGTCTGCATCATTGTGGTGGATCATAAGATTAAGAATCAGAGGGCCACTTCGAGAAATACGGAAGAAGAATCTGAATTGCCAAAGGCAGAAAAAGCAGATAGAGGTATGGAAAATAGAAAAGCAAAGAAAAATTCAAAAGACAAGGTCATTCTCTGAGAAATCTCTCAAAGTGGGGAGGATAATAGAGGGAATAAGAAAGAAAAAAAAGGCCTGTTTCCTGTATCTGGGCCAGTCAGAATTGAGGTTAGCTAGATAGCTTGTTGGCCAGAACTCTGCTTCATCTTCTATTTATCCTCTCACTATTTCTAACCGTCTATGTCCTTCCAAAGAGTTGGTGAAAAATTGTATAAATCTGTTGGAGGTTATGTGTTGGGTTTATCCTGATTTTTTTTGGTACCAGTTTCCTAATGGGTTTTTAATGGGAAACATTTAAAAAAATAGAAAGTAATCATTCTTTATTGATAATAAATCCTTGAGTGTAACTGAAAGACTTTTAGTGCCCACAAATTACACGTTACAGTTTCTATTTAAACTAATTTACTGCTATAGTCACAACAGTTGTTTTGCTGATTTCCATGTGAAGACTTCTTGCATGGAAAAAAAGTACAAAACAAAATCTACTGCCTTCCTACATTGCCAGTTTCTTAGGCACCAATACACAAGTTAGCATTATTAGTGGGGAAAGTCACTAATAATGTATTTAACTATATGCCGAGAAGCCTGTGCTCATTATTGCAGCCATGGGGTAGCAATAGCTACACATTAATAAGTTATGAGCTACTATTTCAGAGAAATTGCTCTTCCAATAATAAGTAGTCTATGTTCTATTTTTCTCCTTCCTTGAATATCGGTGTGGAATAAAGTTAATTCAGAAAACAACAATCTCAGGAATTGAAAAGCTTAAATAATCTCGTAACTGGCCTTTGTTCCCCTTCCCAGCCTTATTAAATCATATTTAGAATGATTCTAGCATATTAGTTGCTTTTTCAGACCCTAAATCTTAAGCATTTGCTTTATTTGACACATCCATGAAAGGCCACCTCTCACTGTCTCCTCTGTTAGTGACTGGTAGAAGTGGTATCACACACTTCTAGTTATCTACATTTTTGCCTATTAGTAATTTACCCTGAGGTCCATTTCCTTTCTTGTGTTATCCAACAATATTGAACCAGGCCATCCTATATGAATTTTGCTTTTTATGGCTTTGGAATTAGCAATTACTCTGAAGCTTTCATATACTGTAATCTCATCTTTCTTCTTTCTCACTGTTCTTTTAACAATGATGTCATTGCTCATAATCTATAGTAATATAATTTGCATATTACTGTTTGGCTACTGTCAGACAGTTCTGCTTAGCAAATTATGCAAAAGGTTCTAATGCCAGGACAGGACGTCTATCTTCTGGGTGAATTCTGAGGTTGTCATCTATGTCGGGGAGCTGTACCTAGGAAAGTAGCTGTCTTTTCTGTTTCAGATTTAGTTTTGGAAAAAGTGCAAAAAGTTATCCCTGAGGAAACCAGGGATACCCAAACACCTGCAGAAGCAGTATGGCTCTGTCTGAAATAATCCACTTCTAAGATCACATGATCATTGGGCTATGGAGGCTGAAAGAGATCATATAGATTGAGCACCCACCCTTGCCTCCAGTCAACATTGCTATCCACTACTGGATGAGGAAAATATGAAGCAGAGATGGAGTAACATAATGTAACAGATAAAAGTGGGGGATCTGTAGTCAGACAATGAAATTCAGATTTTCTACTTACAATTGTGATCTTGGACAGGTTAATTAACCGCTTTTTGCCTTGGTTGTCTTAACAGTAAAACAGATACTGATAATACCTATGCTACAGAATTGTTAAGATTAAGTGAGGGGCTTCAAATGTTTTCAATATTGAATAAACATAAGGTGTTATTTTTATTACTTTTAGAGCATGTAAAGACCATTTCTTTAAGTTTGTGCTGAAATATTTTATTGGCTGTAGCCAGATAAATGCGTTGTCAGTTCAACTTTCTGAGTGAAATCTTTTTCTTTTCTGCTCTGCTCTGCATTGTATAAAACCAACTTAGTAACATAATTTACACATCATTCAAATGCATATACATGTTTGAGAATGATTTTTAAAGAATCTAGCTGCATTTTCACAATGTTTTTAATACAAAGTTATTAGAGATAATAAAAATATTTACCTTTTAGCAGCATGATTTATGTTCATACTGGTACTGAAGCTTTGGCCTGTGGTATTTTTGAAGGACTGCTTAAAATTGCTGTAACAAAAATAACACATATTCTGCTTTAACTGCAGCTGGAACTGGCCTTTTATTTCACAGGCTCATTCTTGTTCTTTTGAAAGATAGGTATTTTTATTAGTACTGATAATTTCATTCTATCAAAATGATTTCTAAATCTCATAGAATTTTAGTTGTTATAAACTGGCTTGAGGTGATGCCACATATGTATTTTTTATCATAAATAGTTAGTACTAGAATAATTCGTCTTCTTTTTAATTTTATATGAGTTGTGCTCTAATCATTGGGCACCGAGTCTCAATAACCTCTGGTGCTGTGGCATTCCATATCCTCCTGGTTCTCACAGCCTCCAACACTGATTTCAGAACGGTCTTACTGCCTAATGTTCCTGGTTCATTATTATAAACAGATATCCTGAAGTGAAATATATGCTATTTAAAGACAGCAGTATTTTCCTTTTTCTAACATTTGAATAACACATCAGTGTGAAAAATAACACCTTCAATATTAATAAGTTTTGGATGCCAAATAGGATTTTAAAAATTTGTATTTCAGATTCTACTTCATTAGCTATAAAGGTCTATCCATACCAGGTAGAAAAAGCATTTTATATTTGGTAGCTTTTCACTGTCAGACATTTTGCATAAATTGTACTATTTAATTCTCATAATGGCTCCTGGAGGCAGGAATTATTACCCTCATTTTAGAGAGAAGGGAATTGAGGATCAGAGGTAAAATGATTTGCAACATGAGTAAGTGAAAAACTAGGACTTGAACCTGGCTCTGATACCAAAGATTGCTCACCTGTTCTACGTTACTGCCTGGAGTGAAGGAGAAAGAAATGTGTGTGGCAAAAATGGAAATGGCTATGGCCATTTGGAAGAATATTTCTTCCAAGGACCCCTCTGCGGAATTATCCCACTTCTCCAAAAGACTCTGATATAGATACATTTTAGTTATAAATTTTGTTCTCATACGTGAGTGAGGATACAGCACTGGCCATAGTTACTGCTGCTGTTATAACTTTGTACATCAGTGGCAGTTTTGTGAGGCTAGCTGCATTTTCCTTTTTACCAAGAGCTTCATTGTTCTCTCTAGACTTCTCTTTGTCTCCTGCTGAGATCTTGTTAAACATTTTGAGGATGAACTAATCAGTGTTTTGCATCCTTCCAATAAGGCGAATGCTTTTGTTTTCAGCATAATTTAATGTGAGAATATTCCGATGAAAATAGATTGAAGACTCCTTCACCAGTTATGGTCGGGAAAAGTAGGCTGGCATAGTGATGGTTTTGGGGCAGGCAACCTCATTAAAGTTTAACCTGGGGAAGAGACTTCAGATAAATGTTTGTAATGATCAACAACTTATAGATTATTTCTAATCATTTATTTTCTGATTCTCAACATTAATGGTTCTAGGTCATTTGCAGATATTAAAATTCTACCATGGCACATCTTTACCTGTGTAACAAACCTGCACATCCTGCACATGTACCCCAGGACTTAAAATAAAAATAAAAATAAAAATAGGCCAGGCGCAGTGGCTCATGCCTGCAATCCCAGCACTTTGGGAGGCCGAGGTGGGTGGATCACGAGGTCGGGAGATCGAGACCATCCTGGCTAACATGGTGAAACTCCATCTCTACTAAAAATACAAAAAATTAGCCGGGCTTGGTGGTGGCGGGCACCTGTAGTGCCAGCTACTTGGGAGGCTTAGACAGGAGAATGGCGTGAGCCCGGGAGGCTGAGCTTGCAGTGAGCCGAGATGGTGCCACTGCACTCTAGCCTGGGCTACGGAGCGAGACTCCATCTCGAAAAATAAATAAATAAATAAATAAATAAATAAATAAATAAATAAATATCAATCAATCAGTCAATCAATCAATCAATCAATCAATCAGGGTTGCGGAAGCCGTGGAGTTAAAGATCATGGGTCCTAACTTCTCAGGTAAAGAGCCAGATTATTCATTCTATTTGGTGATTATGTAAAATTAATTACAAAGCTTTTCTCTGAATAGAAAAATAAAAACTATTGCAAAAAAATCCTTTTGGGGGACTTATGAGAGGAAGGTGATTCATTCTCAAAATCATGATTCCCAAATCGATAAGCTTTTGATAGTGATGTTAATGCTTGAAAATCAAATTTGCTCTTTCTTTACCCCAGTGGATCACTTCAACATAAATTAAGACCACGGTGAAACCCCGTCTCTACTAAAAATACAAAAAATTAGCCGGGCGTGGTGGCGGGCGCCTGTAGTCCCAGCTACTCGGAGAGGCTGAGACAGGAGAATGGCGTGAACCCGGGAGGCGGAGCTTGCAGTGAGCCGAGATTGCGCCACTGCACTCCAGCCTGGGGGACAGAGCGAGACTCCGTCTCAAAAAAAAAAAAAGAATGCTTAATCTGAAATTAATTCTCCCAATGAAGAAACAATTCTAATTTTCCTGTAAACTGCTTCTTTGGGTTTAGCATAGTAGATTACAGTAGTTTTTGTTTTCACAGGTCAATCTAGCCCATTTGATATTGATCAGCATACTGCAACTTGTGACAAGGAGCCAGTGTGTATTTGTACATGTTCTGATGTATTTGGTGAAAATGTGTTTTGATGTCATTGATGGCAAGAATTGTCACCATGTAAATATGTAGAGATGGATAATACACCAGTTTTCTTTTTTCTTTTTTCGTACATGCTAGAGGCTACAGATTTTAAATTTCAGCAGTATAATTCAGTTTTTACCCTATATTCTCTATTGCTAATATGAATCTTTTCCAATAAAACTTTTTGAAGACAGTTCTTATGATTTGGTTTAAGACAGAACTGGAAATCACAAGCTTTTTGTGTGATTTTCAGACACCTATTTGAAAACTGATGGAGTCAAATGCCTCAATATATAATGCAATAGAACAACTATGTTATTTGCACTTATTATGTGGTTTAGGATAATGCACTCTATTATGTGATTTAGGATAATGTTATAAATATAACAATTTCATTTACATTTGATACCAAGACCATGGTCCTGGCTTGTCTTTTATAGGAGACTTGTAAGTTCCTGTAGAACAGTATAGAAAACCATGTTCTCAATTATTTGTTTAGCTATCTATATAATTTATTTTAAGGTATTCATTTAGTCATTCTGAATTTTTTTACTATCATTTAAAAATAATATGTAAAAATAATTTTTCTAAATGGCATTAAGTGTAATATCTCAACTGGGATGATACAGTAGAAAATTTCAGTCAAGATTTTGGCATGCAGAGTAGGTAGAGCAGACACAGTACATGTTTTACAGAATGGTTTCTGAATAAGACCCTTTCTTGTTTAGGTGTGACACATTTACTCATTTGAAAAAAAAGTATCTACCCTTATCTTTTCATCATCTTCTGATACTTTTCTTCAGTGTTAATATGCTGGTAAGGAAATGGGTCCTGAGCTGTTAATCTCTGTAATTGCTCAACTTAGTTTTACATTTCCCACAAAAACAAAACTCTTCTTGAGATTTTACGTGAAACTCAATTTACATCCCAAATTCTTTTATTTTCCTACCAAAGGAGGGATTCTTTTATATCCATACTTTTATAAAGAGTTCTTGTATAAAACTACACTATGATGATATTAAGATATATGTAATCTATATTTAAAATCCACAGAATGTAACGATTGCGTATCAAAGAGAAAAAATAAGAAATGTTTCAGTAGCTGAAAGAAACACAAACTAATCTCAAGCAGACAAAAACTTTTGAAGTGTAATATACAAGTGTTTTTGTAAAAATGTCAGTGTTTTTCCTTGAACTGTTTCTTGAGTTGTTTCACATATTGAGGATTACTATGGTATCATGACAGCTAGAACAAAGTATAGGAGCAAAAAATAATAGACCACTAAGAAAGATAAGTGGTCACCCATTTGAAAGAGAGACTGTGAGAGGATACAGATCCTGAATTGGCATAAGATAAAGATTAAGGAAAAATTACTCAAGACTTAAGAGACAAAACTTACATATATATTTTTTGCGACAGAGTCGTCTCACTCTGTTACCTGGGCTGAAGTGCGGTGGAGCCATCATGTCTCACTGCAGCCTCCATCTCTGGGCTTAAGCAATCCTCCCACCTCAGCCCCCCGATAGCTAGGAGTACAGGTGCAGGCCACCATACTCGGCTAATTTTTGTAACTCTTATAGAGATAGGAGTTCTGCATGTTGCCCAGGCTGGCCTTGAACTCCTGGGCTCAAAAGATCTGCCCGCCTCAGCCTCCCAAAGTGGTGTGATTGCAGGTGTAAACCACTGCACCTGGCCTAAAAATTATATTATCTTCGCGATTGCTTTAAAATTCTCACTTATAAAAATAATAAGAAAATTGTAGAAAACATGGATATAATTTTTGGGTTTATTTCTAAAAACAAAATGAAAGAAGTCTAAGAATTAAAAACATTTTCCATAGAGGAGTGCTGATGGATCTGGGGTAGAAAAAAATGCAAATAATAAAAAATGTGGAAAATACTAGTATTTCTTATATGACTACCTCCAAGGAGGAGTTCATCAAAATTTTATCAAAATATCCTAAAATTGTGTTTCTTTTAATTTTTTAAATTTATTTTTTAACTTTTATTTCAGGTTTGGAGATACATGCGAACGTTTGTTACATAAGTATACATGTGTCACAGGATTTTTTTTGTACATACTATTTTATCACCAAAGTATTAAGCCCAGAACCTAATAGTTATCTTTTCTTCTCCTCTAACTCCTCCCTCCCTCCCAAAATTGTGTTCTTATAACAAAAAATATTACATTAATGATGGCTTGATAAAAAGTACAACTGCATCTTCAAATAAAATTTTCTCATTTTGCTCTTTCCAATGCAAATCAGATTATAACTATCACTCTATGGTAAATTACAATAATAATACACAATGAATTTAAAATAACCATAGTTTAACAGTGAATGATAACCTCAAACATTTTTGCTGACCAAGTTGAGAATGCCAACTCTTATTCTGCAAACAGTAGAGATAGGGTTATCAGGATATTGGAGAGATTTTGTGAGATAAAATAGTTAAAATGTAAAAGCATTTTATTTTCCTTTTAATTTTATTCAGCCAGCAATTGTAGGACTCTTCCAATGCTTCCTAAATGTTAAATGCATTCAATATTTATTGAATACCTATGATATTGAAATATTGAGCACCTACAGTATTGAATGTTATAGGTGTTAGTGACATAGGAGTGAAAAATACCAAAGTTCCTTTCCTCATAGTACTTATACTCCTGTGGGAAGAGACAGACAATAATAAAAGTAAAATGACAAATGCATGTAAAGTATGACAGTGGGTATTAAATACTATGAAAAAAAGTCAGGTTAAGAGTAATTTGAAAAAACAACTACCTTATCCTCGTTTCTTTGTAATGAAATATTTCTATTCTTGTCCTTCTTTTGTCAAGAAATTTACTAATAATAAGCTCTGAAAGTATACTGGGAGACTCCATGTATAATTACACATAATTGATTTCTCCACTTTTTCACATATTACAAAGGACAGATTATGATTCTAGTAAATTCGGATCATGCAGAGAAAAGATTTCAGATAAAAGTGATCCATGAAAATAGAGACTGACATCTTGTTTCCTTTAAGAAGCCACAACTAAATAGCTGGCAAAGTGTTGAATTACCCTGTGGACACATAAATGGGAGTCTTGGCGAGAAGTAGTTTTAATCAGAGGTAGTTTTTTTTTTTTTATTATACTTTAGGTTTTAGGGTACATGTGCACAATGTGCAGGTTTGTTACATATGTATCCATGTGCCATGTTGTTTTGCTGCACCCATTAACTCGTCATTTAGCATTAGGTATATCTCCTAATGCTGTCCCTCCCCACTCCCCCCACCCCACAACAGTCCCTGGAGTGTGATGTTCCCCTTCCTGTGTCCATGAGTTCTCATTGTTCAATTCCCACCTATGAGTGAGAACATGCGGTGTTTGGTTTTTTTGTCCTTGCGATAGTTTACTGAGAATGATGTTTTCCAGTTTCATCCATGTCCCTACAAAGGACAGGAACTCATCATTTTTTTATGGCTACATAGTATTCCATGGTGTATATGTGCCACATTTTCTTAATCCAGTCTAACGTTGTTGGACATTTGGGTTGGTTCCAAGTCTTTGCTATTGTGAATAGTGCCGCAATAAACATACGTGTGCATGTGTCTTTATAGCAGCATGATTTATAGTCCTTTGGGTATATACCCAGTAATGGGATGGCTGGGTCAAATGGTATTTCTAGTTCTAGATCCCTGAGGAATCGCCATACTGACTTCCACAATGGTTGAACTAGTTTACAGTCCCACCAACAGTGTAATTATTATTAGGACTTTTACATCAGATGTAGCTAAATAGGATGAGGTACATAATTTGTTATCAACATAGTTAATGTATTTATTGGTATATACTGAAAACATACCTTTAAAAGGTAACTAAATTAGAAATCTGAGTAAAATGTCAACCGATTTGCAGATATAGTAGGTGATTTGTAATAGGTGATTAATAAACATCTTTTTCAGGGACAAGCCTGTTTCAGTGAGTAGAAACTGAGCTTCTTCCGTCTCTGGAGGCACTGGCTGAGTCTTGGGGCACAGGGAGGCAAAGGACCAAATCTGCCATAGACAAAACTTTACTGGGACAATTAGAACGTAGGCAATTTTTGAAGTGTACTTTTGTAAAAACTGCTTTATATAATTCCCATGCTATACCAGTCAACTATTTAAAGTGTCCAATTTCATTTTTCTTTTATGATATTCACAGAGTTGTGCAACTATCACCAGAATATAATTTTAGAAGATTTTGTCTCCCCTAAAAGAAACCCAAAACTCATTAGCAGTCACTCTCCATTCCTCCAACCTCCTGCCAATCCTAGACAACAACTTATCTACTTTCTGTCTCTATAGGTTTGCCTATTTTGGATACTTTATTCAGAATTTTAGTGGCTAAATATTATTCCATTGTATGAAAATATACCACATTTTGTTTTTCATTTATTTCTTGATGGACATTGGGTTATTTCCACAGTACATCTATTGTTAACGTAGCTATAAACATATTTGTACAAGTTTTTCTATGGATATATATTTTCATTTCTCTTGGGTATATACTTAGGAGTGGAATTGTTGTATCATATGGTAGCTCTGCCTTTTTGAGAAACTGTGAAACTGCTTTCCAAAATGTCTGAATCATTTTACATCCCCATCAGCAATGTATGAGGGTTCCAATTTCTTCACATTCTCACCAATAGTTGTTACTGCCTAAATCTTTTTGATTAGAGCCATTCCAGTGGCTATAAAGTGATATCTCAGTGTGGTTTTTGACTTGCATTTCTCCAATGACTAATGATAAACATCTATGCATGTGCTATTGGCCATGTGTAGATATTCTTTGGATAAATGTCTCTTCAAATCCTTTGCCCATGTTTTATTTAGCTATTTGTCTTTTTTATTGTCAAATTATAAACTTCTTTATATATTCTGGATACAAGTCTCTTTTTAGACATATGACTTGCAAATATTTTCTCACATTCTATGGGTTGTCTTTTCACTTTTCTGATGGTATCATTTGGAGCACAAAATTTAAAAATTTTTAGTTAAGTCCAAGTTATATAGTTTTTCTTTTGTTGCTTATGCTTTTGATGTCATGTGATAAACGTTTGAATGCGTATGCAAGAAGCATACACTTCGTACTATGAACAATGCATATAAAAATCTTGAATGAAATGTCATCCCAGTTCAGATACTGCCTTTGCCTATTGCCCACTAGGTGAAATACAAAGTTCTCAATATACTACTCAGTGCTTCCAAGTGAACTATCCAATATTATCAGATCCAATGTTTGGTGCTAACTGACCATGATAGCCAGAGGTTTCCTTTTTATGTCCCAGCCAATTCCCTCAGTCATGGTGCATTTCCAGATCTGTGCTTTTGCTTGTGCAGTTCCTAGCATTTAGGCTGTTCTGCTTTCCTCTTGTTTGTATTCTGTAAATCATTTAACACCCTATTCCAGTTCCGCTTCTTTTTCCTTTACTGCTCATCATGATTTCCTATTACGCTTGACTGAGCCAGACACTGAGTACCTATTAGGAATTGTTTATATATATAAAGTACACACATACAAAGTACTTATAAACAATGACATATATATAGTTTCCATATGTGTACATATAGATATACAAACTGTAGTTTCTAATAGTTCGTACATTTCCATTTAACGCTTTAAGAATATATACTCTTATTGTTTCATGGTTTCATGTTAATAAGACTTTTCTTAGTAGATAACAGGCTTCTTGTGAGCAAGTCAATAGCTGCACTTCTACCACAGTGCCTGAAATGTGGCAGATGGTCAATAAGCATTTAGTGTTGGCTACTGTCTGAGACCTTTTGGAATCTTGAGTCTCATCAGTAAGCTTATGACTTTTATTTAATAATTATAATAAGTTATTTTACCTGTTTTGATTCTGAGGAAAAGAATGTGTGACCAAGATCACTCTGCACTTTCCTTCTCTTTGAATGAGTTTAATTCTACATAAATATGTTTTTCTCAGATCGGAAAGTGTTGCTTTTATAATAATGACTCGATCTTGAAGTCTCAGGGCCTACATCAAAATATCGCAAAGTTGTTGTTGATAAAGAAAATGATGCATCGTTCCTATCCTGTAGTTCTGTATAAAAGTTTGGGGATTTTCTTGAATATGATCTTTAAACTTTTTCTTTTTAAAAAGCAGCTGACCAACCTACAGCCATATTAAGGTAGTGTGGAGTTTTTCCTCTTCTCTGAGTGGAATGGCAAATCAACGGTGTGTACTTGCTATGCATGTAGATGACAAAAAGCAGTGAACTGTGCTTGAATACTCACTTCTGTCAGTTTTAGTACAGCGTGACGGCCGTGCTAGTTTCTAGGCTGCAATTTGAATCTCCAGCAGAAAATTATTGACACGTCTCCATAACCAACACACTTGATCTTTGGCAATGTTTTGTCCTAGCAAGTAACCTGAAAATTTGTTTTACATTGTATCAAATAATAAAAAATTTAGAGAGTATGTTTCTAAATCTCTCAGGTGTAAACTCTACAGTATTCTTGCTATTACTTTATCGTCTTGATCAGCTACCTTGCAGTTACATCCAAAGATAAGATAAAAGTTAAAAATGCAGAGGGAAGAGAAATCAGAAGGACATTTGTTGTGCCAATTACATAAATTTACTATAGCAGTTAACAAATTGTCATCATCAGATTGTGATCTTTTATAGTATAGTTACTATGCTTTATTTCTGAACCCAGTACAATGTGTGACTCATAGTATATGCTCAATAAATGGCTGTGGATTTCTCCGTATGTTTTTGGATGTACTAATATATAATGAATCTTTAATAATTTAGATTGAAAAAGTGGATTCTTAACCAATATTCAACTCACTCACCAAAATTATATTCTAATAGAGTCATAAATAGCCATTAACACTCACATGATATTTTATACTTGACAAAATGCTTTTTCTATCTATTGGATCATTGAGCAAATAAATTACATAAATTCTAATTGACCAAAATACTGGACAGACGCTAAGTATACTACAGTGTAAATATGTATAGGCTTAATCTCGTAGTGGAAATGACTTGAATAGCAAGTGCTTTGAAAATATTTATGTCTTCTAAATATGAACCATATAATTTTTGTTTTCTGTTTTAAAAACTACCTTGCCTCCTGTATATACCCAGAAAACACTTGTAGAATGTGGAAAATTACCCTGACAAAGCACCAGAGAACTTTCTAGATGAGACATTCAGGAACTGGTGCTATATCACAAGGCCACAGAAGAGACAGAGCTATTAGATAGAAAATATGTGAAACTAAGTTATAGGTCACCATTGCCCGCCTTTCTTCTGTGTATTCACTCTTTCCTTTCTCTCCCACATTTTCAATGTTGCCTGCATTAGATAAGAAAATAATACTACTCTAAAAAGTCATCTACATGCTCCCTATGCACTTACACTGTGTCAAATCCATGTTTTTCTGGATGAAATTTTTTCTTTTTGCTTGGCATATTAAGATGGCTTAGGGGAGAATTTATGGAGAACTTTATTCATATAACATTATGGTTAATAGCACAGGCCTGGGGAATAAGTCTGGACCAAATTCTGACTCCATCTCTTAGTAGCAATAGCAGAAATTACTAATTTGCTGCTCTGGCTTCTATCTACAATCACCTTCTTCCTAGCCATCTTCCAGTTAGGAGTGACCATGTGACACAGTTCTGGCCAATGACAAATAGGCTAAAGCCTGCTGGGTGAAATACCTGAGGAAGCTAGGAGATTCAGCCCGTATGACCCTTATGTCTTCTTTCTCTTCACTTTTTCGTATATATTGTGTAGTGGTGAAGTCTTGGCTATTAGTGTACTCATCACCCGTGTTTCTTTATTTTACCTGGAGTCCTGTGATTCCAGAAGATATAGCAGCTATCATGTAACTGTGAGGAAAGTAGTACACTGTGCATGGGAGTGTGGACAGCAAAAGAAACAGCCTACCCATCCTTGTCCAAATTACTTAGTAGGTGAAACAGACCTGAACTGCCTATCTCCAATCCCCTTTTTTACTTTTTGAAGAATAACAGCCATTATTTGTTTATGCCCCTGAAATTGGTTTTTCTGTTACTCACAGGTGAACACACTTCTAACTCTATGTCCTCAATTTCCTCTTTTATTATTTGAAAATGTTAACAGTACCTACTTCATAGGGTTGTTGCAGGGATGAAATGAAAAGATGCAAGTGAGTGACTTAACAAAGTGCCTGGCTCAGAGTAAACACTCAGTGAGGGCTTGCCAATATCATTATTCCAACTCGAATATTTTCTTTATTATATTTAATGTTAGAAATTTAGGTTTTAATGTAGATCATATGCTACTCAGTGCAGCTATAACATGATATCTCTCTTTCATCTTCCAAGATTGTCTTCAGTGTTTTTAAGATAGTTTTGCTGAGGTATGATTGGCTACAGTAAGCTGCACATATTTAGATTAGTTTAGTAAGTTTTGACATATGTATTACCCATGAAACAAACATAGGGCACAGTAGAACAAAATAGAATGTGACTAATTTTGCTTGGAGAAAGAGGGGTCAGAAAGAGTTTCAGATCATGATCACAATAAAAATAATGACTATATCATCACCCCTGATGACTTCTTCATTCTCCTTTGTAATCCTTCCTTTCCATCACTCTCCATCCCCTCCTCCTTCTACACCGTCACTCATATGCTTTCTATCACTATAGATTAGTTTTTATTTTCTAGAGTTTTCTACAAATGGAATTATATAATGTGTACTTTTTTGGGGGAAGATAAGTCTAGCTTCTTTCACTCAGCATAATTATTTTGAGATTCATCTGTGTTGTCGCAAGTTTAATATTTTGCTTCTTTTAATTGCTGAATAACATTCTACTATGTGGATATACAAATATTTGTTTTTCATCTAACGATGGAGAATTTTTAATATTTGATTACATGAAGTATCTGTCTTCCACAGCACTTTGTCCATAACTCTAGTGGAACATTTCCCATAGTGTAGTAAACAAAGTTGTTTTCATATATTCTGCATTAGACTTTGTGACTACCCTTCAAATTGGTGAACTGTGTCCTATTTATCCTTGCTCTTCCAGCCCCTAGCATAATGGCTTGGCTTTAAACTGGCACTCCATGTAAACCTATAATGTGAGGCCAAAACATTCTGTTTCTCCTCTACTCTCACCATCATCACCACTTATTCATTCAAGTCAGGAACTTGAGAGATGTTTGTTTGCTCTTTTTTTTTAGTCAATTTTGTTTAGGTATAAATTATATACAGTAAAACCTACATATTCTAAGTGTATAGGTCAATGACTTTGAGAAACATATACATTTGTAGAGCCACCAAACCAATTAAGATATAGAACATTTTCGTCTCCCTAAAAAGTTCATTCTTACATCTTTGAAGTCAATATCTTGCACTAACGAGTTTTTCAGGCAACTGCTGATCTGATTTTTATCAATATAAAGTGGTTTTGTCTGATTTAAACTTTTATATAAATTAACATTTTTAGTATGTACTTGTTTGTGTCCAATTTCTTTCATGTGGCATAATATCTGTGAGGTTCAACCATGTTGCATTTATTTGACTTTTAACTGGAGTGTCTAGTCCATTTACATTTAGTGTAATTGTCGAAATGTTGGCGTTAAGTGTACTGTCTTTATTTGTTTTCATTCTGTCTATTTTTTTCCTCTCTTTTTTCTGCCTTCTTATGAGCTGGTTGAATTTGTATGTGTGTGTTCCATTTTATTTTCTCTATTAGCTCCTTAGATATACCTTTTATTATTGTGTTTTGGTGTTAACTCTAGAGCTAATAATATGTATCCTTAACATAGCTGAATCTATTTAAAGGCAATATCTTTTTTTTTGTATTTCCTACTTCCATAATAACATTTATTAGTATAATTCTATTTACACCCTACCCTAAATTTATATTTTTGTTTAAAACCACTCAAATGACTGTCCATTTTTTTCTGGTACTAAATTTAAACTCCTAACATGGCTTATCAAATCCATTATGTTTTGGGCTCTGTTTACATCTCTAACCACATCTACTGTTTCTTCAACTCCAGGAATACAGGTACTAATTTTCTTTCATTTCTTCAAATGTATCTTGTTGTTTCAAACATCTGTGTCATATGTATTGTTCCTTCTGTCTGGACTACTAATCCCCTTTTGTCATCTGACACTTCAATTACTTTTTTTTTTGACAGAGTCACACTCTGTTGCTCAGGCTGGAGTGCAATGAATGATGTGATCTCGGCTCACTGCAACCTCTGTTTTCTGAGTTCAAGCAATTCTTATGGTTCAGCCTCCTGAGTAGCTGGGACTACAGGTGCACATCACCATGCCTGGCTAATTTTTGTAGAGATGGAGTTTTACCATGTTAGCCGACTGGTCTCGAACTCCTAACCTTAAATGATTCGCCTGCCTTGGCCTCTCAAAGTACTGGGATTACAGGCATGAGCCACTGCACCCGGCCTGATACTTCAATTACTTTTAATAATTTTTCTGAGGAATTGTTTGTGAAGTTTCTGATCCCTTTATCTCCAGACAGAATTAATCATTCTCTATTCAGTTCTACTTTTGTGCCTTACATACACTTTTATCAAATGCTTCTTACACACGGCTTCAAATTTTGTTGGCCTCAACTCTTATCCCAGCTGTGGCTGTGGTGACCATTTCTATGAAAGTGCCGCCCAGTTTCATGCCGGAGCAACCTGACAGTGCCCTGCTTCAGGCTGGTGCAATTTACCCCTAGCTCCTCCTCCTCCTCCTCCTCCTCCCACTCCACAAGGATTCCTTACTGGTAGTGAAGCAGTAAGGAATAAAACATCCCTGAGATTTTGCTCAGTATTCCATGCATGTACAACCTAGAAATGATGGGGAGTTGATTTATTGGGGGACCAACCTTGATCAATAGGAGGCAACAGTAATGAATAAATAGTTCATACTTTCTTTCTCTAAGAGGTTATTAAGGTGTCCTATAAGACTGAATATCCAGCCATCTGTATAAGTGACTGGTCAACTGAACATGGAATCTTTTATTGACATACCTTTCTTTCCTCCCTTCTCCCCCATTCCCTAGCTCTGGACCTTAAGTTACATTTATTTTGTCTTAGGCTTTGTATTCTGGGGAACTCAGGGTAAGACGACGCTTTTATTATTACCTGAGTGATGAACTATGGAGACAGCCAATTGAATGATGATGTATTGTAATTACTTAAATTTTTCTAGCTTCCCTCAGACCAGTAATTTTTCAAAAATATTAAAGCAGTAATATATTAAACCTCAAAATATAAAACTGGCAAAAGTAAAATTATTTGATTAAAATGGCTGTGGCAGCTGAGATATTGAAAAAACAATGAAAAAATTTAGTAATATGTGAACTTCATGAGAGTTAGAAAATATGTCTTATTACTCTTGTACTCCTTAGAACCTAGCATAGTGGCTGGCTCCCAATAGGTAGTCAGTAATACTTGTGAAACTGAACTAATTGAACTGAGGGAAACCGTAATATAGAAAATATACATAATTTTATTTATGCCGTAGTCACGGTGAGTAAATGAAGAACAAAATAAGAAATCAGAAATATAGTCTACTTCTTTTTTGGAAAACGTGAAGTTTGTTAGAAAAGACAACACACTTTTTCTGCAAGCTCGTTTTTCATTCTTGACTTGGTATGTAATTTTTGAACTGGTGTCCTGATTTCTGTTGAATGCCAGGAACGATAGATTAAAGTGGAATTTAAAAAACCTCCCTCATTCTTTAAATCATTTATTAACAAAGGTGAAAAGCATGGAAAAGTTATCATTTCTAATTGTTTTGTAGCCACAAATGTGAATTAATTGAGCTAAAAAGCCAAAGATAATTTCTAGAAAGTATGCCACCAAAAAATAAAAGAGCTTCTCTTAGGTACTGTGATTCTAATCAGTGTTAAGGAGTGGCATCATTTCTTTAAAGCAACAGACACTCCAAAAGGATAGATTTGTTAAATTAGTTATTGTGAACAATGCTCTCTGGGCATTCAGAGGTGGGAAAACAGACCCAAATGAAAAAAAAAAAAAAAAAAAAAACAGCCATACAATTTATGCTTTAAAAAATTCAACAAGTTTTGATCAATCGATAGATGCATTCATTCATTCACCCTTTATAATGATGTTGAGGTTGGCATATAGAATGCCTATATGAGAGTCTGTTTTCAACTTTTAGCCTATATATTATTTTGCCAGTTATATTTTTTAAGGCTTAGAACTTTTAAACTTTTGTGTAAAGCAAGTTAGTGACTGATTTCCATTTTCTTTATTGTAAAAATCAGGCTTATTTATGAGATTTGTGAACCAAATATAGGCCTAAAATACATATATTCAATCGTTCAACATGTATGTCGATAGCACCTATGGGTGCTGAGTGCTGAGGATTTAGTAGTGAATATGGTTTATAGATACTAGAGATGGAAAGGACACTAAGAGACATTATAGGATGGGCTGTTGAGGCATGTTTGCTGACTAATGAGACACAGACATGTAGAAAGGTTAAGTGGCTTGCCCAAGATCACAGAGTTTGTGAGCTAATTATTCCTCAGAATATATACGATTATTCTCAGATAGCACTTTCATTTGCACTAATACTTTCTTTAAGCATTATTGAGTGATGAACTATGGAGACAGCCAATTGCAAAAGGCAGCTGCCCAAATGAGAAAACATTAAAAAAGAAATTCATCGGAGAAAGGAAAATTAGGGATTGACTGAGATGAAGCACAAAAAAATGTAGGATCATTTCAGTTCATCTGAAATTTTTCAGACGGATTCTTTTCCCTTGTGAGTTGCATATGATTTAAAAAATAAAAAATAAACTAATGTTGACTGAGAGTCTAACATGTGCCAGGCACTTTAATATACATTAACTCCTTAATATTCACAATTCTGTACAATATTGTATTGTGAAGTCTGAGTGGCCGTTTCTAGCCTGGTGATACAGTGTATGTGTCATTTCTTAGTGGCTTTTCATTGCCCAGGTTCTGATACGCAGCTTTCAGGTTCAGAAACTGGGTTATTATGTGGACACATAGAGGTTAACAGACCCAGGCAAATTGATCCCTTCTGACCAAACTTACAAGAGTCTGATTATAAACCAGAACATCAATTTAGAAGTCTCTATGAGGAAATTAACTGCCAAGTAGACTGGAATACTCCTGTCAGCTTGTCAGCACATTTTATTCCCTGTGGGAGAGAAAGCTTGGGGAAATAAAATTAAGGATAGGAGGATCCCAAGAAAGTATAAAATCAGAAGAAAGTGAGTTGGATGCTTTTAAAAGTAAAATTGTCATGTGGTTATTGGAGCTCAGTGTGCCTTCTCCACCATAGGAATATACTTGCCTGGCTAAGGAATCTGAATACTATTTTCAGCCAGACAGGTCCCTCCCTGTCAATATATCTGAGATTATGACTGGTTATGGACTCATTAGCTGCAGTAAAATGGAGCAAATTGGGAGGGCTTGAAACTTCATTCAAAACCAACCCTTTTGGGTGGGCTAAGCATCTGCAGAAGCTGGAAGGAGGAACAAAGAATCAGCATATGGAATAAGTATAGTAATTAAAACAAAGATTATAACAACAATAATAATCTCTAATAGTGATTGAGGGTCTACTGTGTGTTAAGAACTGTGCTAAAAACTTTACATCAATTACCTAACTTCTTTCTAACAACAATTATCTTAGACACTATTAATATTTCTATTTTGTAGATGAGAAAAGTGAAGTTTAGAAAAGTTAAAGTAATATTCTAAAATGTGGAAGGGTCTTAGCATAGGGTACCCTAGGCTGGGTCATGGGCATCTCAAGGTTAATGAGTCCAAAGCTAAGCCCTTCATTTCCTCTTGAAACATGTTCTTCTTTCAGTCAGAAGCTTCTGAGTAATTCTGGATGTCTTCCTTCCTCTCTGCTTCCTTCTCCCTGATTCAGTTACTGACATCATCAAATCCTGTGAAATTTACAGTGGATCTTCCCCATTTCTTGGTCTCTGCTGTTACTGCTCTTGTCCATATATGGAGATTACTCCCTCAGCAGCTGGCCCCTCTCTCATGCAAAGTAGTCTATTGTTCAAATAATAATCTTTTTTTATTAAGGTAAAATTTTCATAATGTAAAATTTATCATGTTTACCATTTTAGAAGTGTACAACGAAGTGGCTTTCAGTACATTCACAATGTTTTGCAAGCATCACTGGTGTCTAATTGCAGGACATCTTCATCACCCCCAAAAGAAACCCTCATCCATTAAGCAGTCACACCCCATGCCCATCCCCCAGCCCCTGGAAGCCACTAATCTATTTCTGTCTCTATGAATTCGCCTATTCTGGACATTTCATTTAAATGGAATCATGTATTTCTGGCTTTTTGTGCCTGGCTTCTTTCACTTAGCATGTTTTCAAGGTTAGCCCATGATGTTCATTCCTTTTTATGGGCAAATAATATTTCATTACATGGCTATTTAGCATTTTGTTTATCCATTCATCAGTTGATAGACATTTGGGTTGTTTCCACTTTTTGGTTCTTATGAAAAATGTTGCTATGAACATTTGTATACATGTCTTTGTTCGAATGCCTGTTTTCAACTCAGCAGAATAATCTTTTAAAAATGAAAACTATGTTTTTTTCTTCACTTAAAAACATGACCTCTCATTACAATTACATTGTAATTAAAATGCTTTCCCATGGCCCACAAGGGTTTCTATAATCTGCCTCTTTTCTCATTTAATCAGCTTTCCTCTTCCCTCAATATATTCCAGCCATACTGGTCTCCGTTTAGTTTCCCCAATTTCCCAAGCCTTTACAGGACGTGCACATCTGCTGGTTCCTTGTCTGAAATACTTTTTCCAGTGCTTCACAAGCTAGTTCATTTTTATCCTTCAACTCTCCAGATATAATGTTACTTTTCCAGAAAACTTTTCCCTAAGTAAACTGGGTAATTCTGTGTTTCCTTCCTGATGCTTTTCTCACCTTGTAAGTACATGGTTTTGTCTGTGTGAACCATTTACAATCTGTTGCCATCACAAGACTGTAAATCCCTTAAGGTCAGGAATTAAAGTATAACTATTTTTCATCCCTACCATCTGCACCTATGCTTAGCACAATACTTGACATACAAGAGACACCCCATAAATGCTTGCTGAATAAATGAATAAAATGAGAAATGTCACAGGTATTGAAAATGAGATAGAATAATCCAATACATAGTGACAGAGGTGTACTAAGAAGAAGGAAGAGTGGGGCGGTGGAGAATTTTTAGTTTCATTAATATTTAAAGATCTAGGCAGCTGCATCATTAAATGATGGAGCAGGCCAATTGGTCTGAGATTTGTGGTTAACTTTTCTTTCTGTAGGAAGAAGCAGAGCTTGGCAAGAACAACATACAGTCCTAGTCTTAGTATTTTACTAGGCAGCTATCCAAGACTGGAACTCAAGAACAGAGAACAATGCCAATCTCAGTGTCTAGTTACCCAAACTGTATTCAAGAAGGGAATTTGGTCAAGGAGTCAAAGCAAAACCTCTGGAAATAAAATCAGAGCTTAGGGGAAAAAAGAACATGTTTAATTTGATATCAGTTCTGGAGATGTTGACTAGATTTCCTTAAATCTCATCTGTCTTCAATAAGGATTGTTTCCAGAACCCTGGCTGAGATTATAGCCATAGCTTTTGGGATAGGAAGGATGGAAGATATGGGAAACTAGACTGGACTTGACAAACCCTAAATTGTGTTATAGAAACACTAATGAACTTAGACTCTTCAAATTATCAACCTCGTGTTTGTCTCTTAATTAACATTTTATCCTTATTTACTTTGACATGAATTGGCTGTGGTCAAATTATGTCATGTCTCTTTGTATCAATTTCTTCATCTACAAAGTGGGAGCTTTGGGCTGAATATGACCACCAAGGTCCTTTCCAGCTATGAAAATCTATGAGCCTCTATGCCACAGTTTCCGAGTTTCAAATTTTCACTCTAAACAATTGATGTTGGCTGTTTCTTGATGATCTCATTAGTAAACAGTCTTCACAGATGTGAGATGTGTTCTGTGTATTCTTTGAGTCCTTTTTAGCCCCTTTTAGACAGAATGGCATTTCTTGACATGGTTACTTGACTCAGGAAAACTGCATATTTGGGACCAATAGTTCTTAATCTGCAGTCTAGAGAGAGAGCTTCAGAAAAAAAAAATTAGTAATATTTAGTAGCAAAATTGCCCAAATTATTATTTAGTATGGTGGTTGCTTAATGGTAAACACATTTTTAAAGATCATTAAATTTCATTAATTTAAAAGATCATTAAATTTCATAAAGTTAACATCTAAAGTATTTTTTCACTGAAACTATTAGATCGATCCATTTTCTGAGGATTTTATTTCGATTCTTGTCTGAACACAGAATTGAACTAGTTGAAGAGAAGGAAACTGGTCTCTCAATTAAAGGATTAGACTAAGTCCTCCTTAATCTCCACTGTGTAATGAAACATAATAAAAATGAGACTTGATCTGTCTAAAACTAGAGATGTGAGGAGACTTCAAAAAGTTCATGGAAAAATATTATGCAGAATCTGGATTTTATGAAAATAAATTTTTATTTGGGAAATGGAAATAAAATATTAAAATAAAAAGTATAGGGTTAATTTTTAAACATAAGCTCCATCAAATTCAAGACACTTGTGATGATACCAGCCATTTAGCCCATCCCTAAAAAGCTGAGGGTTCTGGGAATTTAATTCAGTCAACGCAGTCTTTAGACTATTAACTGAAGAAAAATGGGTTTCTTTTACAGATTTTTTAAGACTAAGAAACAAAAAGAAGTTAGAAGGTGCCAAATCAGGACTGTAAGGTGGATGTCTAATGACTTCCCATTGAAACTCTTGCAAAATTGCCCTTGTTTCTTAAGAGGAATGAGCAGGTGCATTTTTATAGTGGAGAAAGACTATGGTGAAGCTTACCTGGGTGTTTTTTTTTGTTTGTTTGTTTTTGCTAAAGCTTTGGCTTGCTTTCTCAAAAACATTCTCATGATAAGTAGATGTTATTGTTCTTTGGTCCAACAAAGACTCAACAAGCAAAATGTCTTGAGCATCCCCAAAAACTGCTGCCATGACCTTTTCTCTTGACCAGTACAATTTTGCTTTGACTGGACCACTTACACCTCTTGGTAGCCATTACTGTAATTGTGCTTTGTCTTTAGAATCATAGCTAAGTTTCATCTCCTGTTACAATTCTTTGAAGAAATGCTTCAGGATCTCAGTTCCACTTATTTAAAATTTCCATTGAGAGCTCTACTCTTTTCTGTGGCTGATCTGGGTGCAATAGTTTTGGCACCCATTGAGTGGAAAGTTTGCTCATCTATAATTTTTCAGACAGAATTGTGTAAGCCGAACCAATGCAGATGGCTATGGTGTTGGCTATTGTTCATGCTGTTAATCCTTGGTTTTCTTCAATTAGGACATAATAAAGTTGAATTTTTTTCCTTGAAAATTGATGTGGATGGTCTCCTGCAACAGGTTTCATCTTCAGTATGGTCTTATCCCTTTTTAAAATGAGTTAACTTTTAAAAAGAGTTATCCATTTGTAAACTGCTGATTTCTTTGGGCCATTATCCCTATAAACTTTTCATAAAACATGAATTATTTCATTATTCTTTCATCCAAACTTTGCCATAAATTTAATGTTTGTTCTTGCTTCAATTTTAGCAGAATTCATGTTGCTCTGATAGGGGGTATTTTTAAAGTGATGTCTTAGTGTCTCAAACTAGATCCTCTTCAGACATTTTTATAACAAGTTAGTATGAGTTTATTTTGGTGCAAAGTTTTAAAAAATCCATGTGTGGTTCTTTTTTTCATAATACACACTTTCCATGAACCTTCTGAAGACCCTTGATATAATGACCAGACTTCTAGGTAGGAGTTAGACATTTTTGAGGACTGATTAAGGAGCATTGGAACAAGACAGAGCTAGTCTTCGATTTTAATTAGAAGTTTGTGGCAAGACTTAGAAGTTTTAAAGTTTTACAAAGTAGAAAATGGTTGAGTAACATAGAATGTTGGCTCTGGGTGTCCTTAACATGTTACTTTGGAAATGTAAAAATTAAAGAAAAATGCAATTAAAACTTAAAAATAGATTTGAAGATACCACTTTAAAAAATTTTGAATTTGAACAGTCTTATGAAGAATAAAAATACAAACTAAGGAGAAGAACTTTCGAGAGGCGGAGCCAAGATGGCCGAATAGGAACAGCTCCGGTCTCCAGCTCCCAGCCCCAGCGACACAGAAGACGGGTGATTTCTGCATTTCTGCTTGAGGTACCGGTTTCATCTCACTAGGGAGTGCCTAACAGTGGGTGCAGGACAGACGGGGAAGCGCACTGTGCGCGAGCCGAAGCAGGGCGAGGCATTGCCTCACTCGGGAAGAGCAAGGGGTCAGGGAGTTCCCTTTCCTAGTCAAAGAAAGGGGAAACAGACGGCACCTGGAATATCGGGTCAGTCTCATCCTAATACTGCGCTTTTCCAACGGGCCTGGAAAACGGCACACTAGGAGATTGTGTCCCGCACCTGGCTCGGAGGGTCCTATGCCCACGGAGTCTCGCTGATTGCTAGCACAGCAGTCTGAGATCAAGCTGCAAGGTGGCAGCGAGGCTGGGGGAGGGGCGCCCGCCATTGCCCAGGCTTGCTTAGGTAAACAAAGCAGCCAGGAAGCTCGAACTGGGTGGAGCCCACCACAGCTCAAGGAGGCCTGCCTGCCTCTGTAGGCTCCACCTCTGGGGGCAGGGCACAGACAAACAAAAACTCAGCAAGAACCTCCACAGACTTAAATGTCCCTGTCTGACTGACAGCTTTGAAGAGAGTAGTGGTTCTCCCAGCACACAGCTGGAGATCTGAGAACGGACAGACTGCCTCCTAAAGTGGGTCCCTCACCCCTGAGCAGCCTAACTGGGAGGCACCCCCCAGTAGGGACAGACTGACACCTCATTCAACCGGGTACTCCTCTGAGACATAACTTTCAGAGGAACTATCAGACAGCTGAATTTGTGGTCTGACGAAAATCCGCTGTTCTGCAGCCACCACTGCTGACACCCAGCCAAACAGGGTCTGGAGTGGACCTCTAGTAAATTCCAACAGACCTGCAGCTGAGGGTCCTGTCTGGTAGAAGGAAAACTAACAAACAGAAAGGACATCCACACCAAAAACCCATCTGTACATCACCATCATCAAAGACCAAAAGTAGATAAAACCACAAAGATGGGGAAAAAACAGAGCAGAAAAACTGGAAACTCTAAAAAACAGAGCACCTCTCCTCCTCCAAAGGAACGCAGTTCCTCACCAGCAACGGAACAAAGCTGGATGGAGGATGACTTTGATGAGTTGAGAGAAGAAGGCTTCAGACGATCAAACTACTCCGAGCTACGAGAGGAAATCCAAAACAATAGCAAAGAAGTTAAAAACTTTGAAAAAATATTAGAAGAATGGATAACTAGAATAACCAATGGAGAGAAGGGCTTAAAGGAGCTGATGGAGCTGAAAGCCAAGTTTCGAGAACTACGCGAAGATTGCAGAAGCCTCAGTAGCAGATGCGATCAACTGGAAGAAAGGGTATCGCTGATGGAAGATGAAATGAATGAAATGAAGAGAGAAGGGAAGTTTAGAGAAAAAAGAATAAAAAGAAATGAACAAAGCCTCCAAGAAATTTGGGACTATGTGAAAAGACCAAACCTACGTCTGATTGGTGTACCTGAAAATGATGGGGAGAATGGAACCAAGTTGGAAAACACTCTGCAAGATATTATCCAGGAGAACTTCCCCAATCTAGCAAGGCAGGCCAGCATTCAGATTCAGGAAATACAGAGAACGCCACAAAGATACTCTTCGAGAAGGGCAACTCCAAGACACATAATTGTCAGATTCACCAAAGTTGAAATGAAGGAAAAAATGTTAAGGGCAGCCAGAGAGAAAGGTCGGGTTACCCACAAAGGGAAGCCCATCAGACTAACAGCTGATCTCTCAGCAGAAACTCTACAAGCCAGAAGAGAGTGGGGGCCGATATTCAACATTCTTAAAGAAAAGAATTTTCAAGCCAGAATTTCCTATCCCGCCAAACTAAGCTTCATAAGTGAAGGAGAAATAAAATACTTTACAGACAAGCAAACACTGAGTGATTTTGTCACCACCAGGCCTGCCCTAAAAGAGCTCCTGAAGGAAGCACTAAACATGGAAAGGAACAACCAGTACCAGCCACTGCAAAAACAAGCCAAATTGTAAAGACCATCGAGGCTAGGAAGAAACTATAGCAACTAACGAGCAAAATAACCAACTAACATCATAATGACAGGATCAGATCCACACATAACAATATTAACATTAAATGTAAATGGGCTAAATGCTCCAATCAAAAGACACAGACTGGCAAACTGGATAAGGAGTCAGGACCCATCAGTGTGCTGTATTCAGGAAACCCATCTCACGTGCAGAGACACACATAGACTCAAAATAAAGGGATGGAGGAAGATCTATCAAGCAAATGGAAAACAAAAAAAGGCAGGGGTTGCAATCCTAGTCTCTGATAAAATAGACTTTAAACCAACAAAGATCAAAAGAGACAAAGAAGGCCATTACATAATGGTAAAGGAATCAATTCAACAAGAAGAGCTAACTATCCTAAATATATATGCACCCAACACAGGAGCACCCAGATTCATAAAGCAAGTCCTCAGTGACCTACAAAGGGACTTAAACTCCCACACAATAATAATGGGAGATTTTAACACCCCACTGTCAGCATTAGACAGATCAACAAGACAGAAAGTTAACAAGGATATCCAGGAATTGAACTCAGCTCTACATAAAGTGGACCTAATAGACATCTACAGAACTCTCCACCCCAAGTCAACAGAATATACATTTTTTTCAGCACCACACCACACCTATTCCAAAATTGACCACATAGTTGGAAGTAAAGCTCTCCTCAGCAAATGTAAAAGAACAGAAATTATAACAAACTGTCTCTCAGACCACAGTGCAATCAAACTAGAACTCAGGATTAAGAAACTCACTCAAAACCGCTCAACTACATGGAAACTGAACAACCTGCTCCTGAATGACTATTGGGTACATAATGAAATGAAGGCAGAAATAAAGATGTTCTTTGAAACCAACGAGAACAAAGACACAACATACCAGAATCTCTGGGACACATTCAAAGCAGTGTGTAGAGGGAAATTTATAGCACTAAATGCCCATAAGAGAAAGCAGGAAAGATCCAAAATTGACACCCTAACATCACAATTAAAAGAACTGGAAAAGCAAGAGCAAACACATTCAAAAGCTAGCAGAAGGCTAGAAATAACTAAAATCAGAGCAGAACTGAAGGAAATAGAGACACAAAAAACCCTTCAAAAAATTAATGAATCCAGGAGCTGGTTTTTTGAAAAGATCAACAAAATTGATGGACCGCTAGCAAGACTAATAAAGAAGAAAAGAGAGAAGAATCAAATAGATGCAATAAAAAACGAAAAAGGGGATATCACCACCGATCCCACAGAAATACAATCTACCATCAGAGAATACTACAAACACCTCTATGCAAATAAACTAGAAAATCTAGAAGAAATGGATAAATTCCTCGACAAATACACCCTCCCAAGACTAAACCAGGAAGAAGTTGAATCTCTGAATAGACCAATAACAGGTTCTGAAATTGTGGCAATAATCAATAGCTTACCAACCAAAAAGAGTCCAGGACCTGATGGATTCACAGCTGAATTCTACCAGAGGTACAAGGAGGAACTGGTACCATTCCTTCTGAAACTATTCCAATCGATAGAAAAAGAGGGAATCCTCCCTAACACATTTTATGAAGCCAGCATCGTCCTGATACCAAAACCTGGCAGAGACATAACCAAAAAAGAGAATTTCAGACCAATATCCTTGATGAACATTGATGCAAAAATCCTCAATAAAATACTGGCAAACCGAATCCAGCAGCACATCAAAAAGCTTATCAACCATGATCAAGTGGGCTTCATCCCTGGGATGCAAGGCTGGTTCAACATACGCAAATCAATAAATGTAATCCAGCATATAAACAGAACCAAAGACAAAAACCACATGATTATCTCAATAGATGCAGAAAAGGCCTTTGACAAAATTCAACAACCCTTCATGCTAAAAACTCTCAATAAATTAGGTATTGATGGGACGTATCTCAAAATAATAAGAGCTATCTACGACAAACCCACAGCCAATATCATACTGAATGGGCAAAAACTGGAAGCATTCCCTCTGAAAACTGGCACAAGACAGGGATGCCCTCTCTCACTGCTGCTATTCAACATAGTGCTGGAAGTTCTGGCCAGAGGAATCAGGCAGGAGAAGGAAATAAAGGGTATTCAATTAGGAAAAGAGGAATTAAAATTGTCCCTGTTTGCAGATGACATGATTGTATATCTAGAAAACCCCATTGTCTCAGCCCAAAATCTCCTTAAGCTGATTAGCAACTTCAGCAAAGTCTCAGGATACAAAATTAATGTACAAAAATCACAAGCATTCTTGTACACCAATAACAGACAAACAGAGAGCCAAATCATGAGTGAACTCCCATTCACAATTGCTTCAAAGAGAATAAAATACCTAGGAATCCAACTTACAAGGGATGTGAAGGACCTCTTCAAGGAGAACTACAAACCACTGCTCAATGAAATAAAAGAGGATACAAACAAATGGAAGAACATTCCATGCTCATGGGTTGGAAGAATCAATATCGTGAAAATGGCCATACTGCCCAAGGTCATTTATAGATTCAATGCCATCCCCATCAAGCTACCAATGACTTTCTTCACAGAATTGGAAAAAACTACTTTAAAGTTCATATGGAACCAAAAAAGAGCCCGCATCGCCAAGTCAATCCTAAGCCAAAAGAACAAAGCTGGAGGCATCACGCTACCTGACTTTAAACTATACTACAAGGCTACAGTAACCAAAACAGCATGGTACTGGTACCACAACAGAGACATAGATCAATGGAACAGAACAGAGCCCTCAGAAATGATGCCGCATAGCTACAACTATCTGATCTTTGACAAACCTGACAAAAACAAGAAATGGGGAAAGGATTCCCTATTTAATAAATGGTGCTGGGAAAACTGGCTAGCCATATGTAGAAAGCTGCAACTGGATCCGTTCCTTACACCTTATACAAAAATTAATTCAAGATGGATTAAAGACTTATATGTTAGACCTAAAACCATTAAAATCCTACAAGAAAACCTAGGCAATACCATTCAGGACATAGGCGTGGGCAAGGACTTCATGTCTAAAACACCAAAAGCAATGGCAACAAAAGCCAAAATCGACAAATGGGATCTCATTAAACTAAAGAGCTTCTGCGCAGCAAAAGAAACTATCATCAGAGTAAACAGGCAACCTACTGAATGGGAGAAAATTTTTGCAACCTACTCGTCTGACAAAGGGCTAATATCCAGAATCTACAATGAACTCAAACAAATTTACAAGAAAAAAACAAACAACCCCATCAAAAAGTGGGCAGAGGACATGAACAGACACTTCTCAAAAGAAGACATTTATGCAGCCAAAAAACACATGAAGAATTGCTCATCATCACTGGCCATCAGAGAAATGCAAATCAAAACCACAGTGAGATACCATCTCACACCAGTTAGAATGGCCATCATTAAAAAGTCAGGAAACAACAGGTGCTGGAGAGGATGTGGAGAAATAGGAACACTTTTACACTGTTGGTGGGACTGTAAACTAGTTCAACCATTGTGGAAGTCAGTGTGGCGATTCCTCAGGGATCGAGAACTAGAAATACCATTTGACCCAGCCATCCCATTACTGGGTATATACCCAAAGGACTATAAATCATGCTGCTATAAAGACACATGCACACGTATGTTTATTGCAGCACTATTCACAATAGCAAAGACTTGGAACCAACCCAAATGTCCAACAACGATAGACTGGATTAAGAAAATGTGGCACATATACACCATGGAATACTATGCAGCCATAAAAAATGATGAGTTCGTGTCCTTTGTAGGGACATGGATGAAACTGGAAAACATCATTCTCAGTAAACTATCGCAAGGACCAAAAACCAAACACCGCATGTTCTCACTCATAGGTGGGAATTGAACAATGAGAACTCATGGACACAGGAAGGGGAACATCACACTCCGGGGACTGTTGTGGGGTGGGGGCAGGGGGAGGGACAGCATTAGGAGATACATCTAATGCTAAATGACGAGTTAATGGGTGCGGGAAATCAACATGGCACATGGATACATATGTAACAAACCTGCACATTGTGCACATGTACCCTAAAACCCTGAAGTATAATAAAAAAAAAAAAAAAAAAGGAGAAGAACTTTCAAAAAAAGAATGGGCTGGGCACATTGGCTCTGAATTGTAACCCCAGCCCTTTGGGAAGCTGAGGTGGGAGGATCACTTGAGCCCAGGAGTTCAAGACCATCTTGGGCAACATAGGGAGACCCCATCTGGGCAAAAAAAAATTAGCTTGGTGTGGTGGCACACACCCATCGTCCCAGCTACTTGGGAGGTTGAGTTGGGAGGAATCACTTGAGCCCAGGAGGTTGAGGTTTCAGTGAGCCATGCTTGCGCTGCTGCAATCCAGCAGCCTGGGTGACAGAACGAGACCCTGTCTCAGAGAAAAAAAAAAGAAAAGAAAAAAGAATGGTTAATTAACTAATAAATGTAGAAGAAATAGTAAAGGTAGAAAATCACCATTTTGCAATCATTATAAAATGATTTATTCAGAAGAATAATCAATAAGCTAAAGGTTTGAAGAGGAACAGGATATTTACATATCATCAAAGTATCTCCCTGGAGGTTACTTATTAATTACAGAATGAAAAGTGGAGAAGCCTGACCAATGCCACCTTATTGAGTAGTCAAAGTTAACATCACCAATGATGGGATAAATTGAGATATGATTCCTGACATGTTATACGGAGAAATGTACAACATTGTTTATGCAGTATTCCTGCTGAAAAAGCATAATCTGAATCTAACCAAGTGGAAACATCAGACAGAACCAAAGGGTCATTCTTTAAAATAATCCCTTGGTGATCTAGAACTAGAAATACCATTTGACCCAGCAATCCCATTACTGGGTATATACCCAAAGGATTAGAAGTCATTCAACTACAAAGACACATGAACATGTATGTTTATTGTGGCACTATTCACAATAGCAAAGACTTGTAACCAACCCAAATGTCCATCAATGATAGACTGGATAAAGGAAATGTGGCACATATACACCATGGAATACTATGCAGCCATAAAAAAGGATGAGATCATGTCCTTTGCAGGGACATGGATGAAACTGGAAACCATCATTCTCAGCAAACTATCAGAAGAACAGAAAACCAAACACTGCCTGTTCTCACTCATAAATGGGAGTTGAACAATGAGGACACATGGACACAGGGAGGGGAATATCACACACTGGGGCCTGTTGGAGGGTGGGGGGCTAGGGGAGGGATAGCATTAGGAGAAATACCTAATGTAGATGACAGGTTGATGGGTGCAGCAAATCACCGTGGCACGTGTATACCTATGTAACAAAACTGCCGACGTACCCCAGAACTTAAAGTATAAAAAAAAAATCCCTTGGTACTTCTGAATAATTTCGATGTCATGAAAAACAAAATGTGAAGTGTCCCAGATGAAGAAGACTAACAGACATGCCAGCTACATGTAATGTGTGATCTTGAATCTGGATCAGAGAAAAAAATCTGTAAAGGACATTATTGGGACAATTAGAGGAAAATGAATATAGCCTGTATATTAGATGAGAGTATTGCGTAAATGTAAAATTCCTGGATTTGATAAATGTACTGTGGTTATTTATGAGAACATTCTTTATTGGGAAGTGAACACTGAAGTATTTAGGGATAAAAGGACATAATTCTGCAAGTAACTCTTAAATGGTTCAGCAAAAGTATTTTGTGTGTGTGTGTGTGTGTGTGTGCACATGCACACAGAAAGAGACATCAAAAGTGGCAAAATGATAACAATTGAGGAATATGGTTAAAGAATATACAACAGTTCTTTGTTTCATTCTTCTGTCTTAGTCTGTTTTGTGCTGCTGTAACAGAATACCACAGATTGGGTAATTTATAATAAACAGAAACATAGTGGCTTATCGTTCTAAAGGCTGGGAAGTCTAAGATCGAGAGGCTGCATTTGGTGAGGACTTTCTTGCTGCATCATAATGGCAGAAGGCATCACACGGTGGAAGGGCAAAGAGGGGGGAGAAAGTAAGCAACGAATAGGGCCAAACTCATCCTTTTATAAGCAACCGACTCCCTTGATGACAGCATTAATTCATTCATAACGGCAGAGCCCTCATGGCCTAATCACCTCTTAAAGGTCCCACTTCTTAATATTGTTACAATGGCAATTAAAGTTCACCATAAGCTTGAGAGGGGAAAACTTTCAAACCATAGCATTTTCCAACTCTTCTGTAAGTCTGAAATTATTTCAATATAAAAAGTCTTTATAAAGAGTGATTATTAATCACCTGCCTGAGCAAAGATGTTATCTTTGGCTTGAGTCACTCATCACAGAATGGAAAGCATTTGCCATTGCCAGAATGAAGCGTGGATCCCACAAGACAACTGATTGCAGAGCTGGAAGATGAACTTGCAGTATTATTTGTCAGTATAATTTAGCAAACAAGGTTGGGCTTCTTAGAACTCTCCCAGATGATTGCTACCTTATATGGATAATTCATTTTATAAACATTAATGAAATTCCAATTATATATATATAGTGTGTATATATATATACATATATACATATATAATAATATGTATATATATATACACACACACATATATATATAGGAACTTTTCTAGCCTCACTGGAATTACAGCAATGAGAATTTAATACAGACAATAGTCTCTGACAGTTGTGAGGGGCAACAGCTACATAACAAAATGCCAGGATAATGCAGCAGTGAAAGTAAACATGGACAAAAAGTTAGCAGAGAATACAATTCAGATAATTTTGCGGGCTGGTTTGGTGGAGAGGAATGACAATGAGGCACACAAGTTTTCCACTTGACTGAGGTGGAGGAATGGAGTGAGAGAGTACTCCAGGCAAAGGGAGCAGAGGCAGTTGATGTAAGAGCTAGGGGCGCCTTGGGACTTTCAAGCAATTTAGTACTGTAGAAGTGAAATACAGCTTTTTGATGTTCAGTTTGTAACAACACAAAAGAAATTAGTTGTCAGCTAAGTTATGAGTATTTATAAGACATTAAAATAGTATGAAATAATTAACACTAGAAAACATACAATACTAACTGATCCTTTGATAAAGCGTTTTTATTGTGTATGCATGGCATCTTATTAAACATGGAATTCCTCCTTTGACCTTTGTACCTTTTGCACTAATTGTCAAACTTGAATAATATATAGACTCTTTTAAGGAAAGAAATTCCTATTATTCCCAAGAGTCACATGTTCAGATAACTAGTGGTTGACAGATCTTAGTTTGAGAAATACTGAGTTGAAGAATGGAAGGAAGTTTTACTTTATAAAAAAGTTATTTAATTACAAATTACAACTATAAAAGAGATATGTTGTTTTCGGTCAGCAAAATTATTTTGGATTATTGAAATAAAAACAAAATAATCAAAAGGTGAATACAAAACAATAAAACACTTTGTAATCTTTGAGTCAAAAGCTTAATCTTAAATATGTAAGCTTTATATAACTTTGTAAGTAATACATTCAGACACCAATCAGTACATGGAAAAGGGCCTGAATAAACAGTTTACAAAACATGAAATAAAAACCGTAAGCATTTAAAATGTTCACCTTCAATAATAACTACAAAAAAGCAATTTAAAATGAGAGACTACGTTTTTGACCCATAAAATTAGTAGGTACTTAAAAAATGATAACATGCTGATGAGAGTTTTTAATAATAGAAAAAATCACAATCTCAATATCCAACAGTATGGAAATAATTAATTAAAATACTCATTTATGTGGTATGACATTACTTGGACATTAAAATATTTTTGGAGAACTTAATGTAAATGCTTATGCTATCATATTAAATGCAAAAAAGCAATGAACAAAAAATATAAATTCAACCTTGTCAAAATATACATAGAATATCTAGGCTACTGTGGTTATGGAAGTCATTAACATATTAATGGTAGAAGCTGGGTGAAGGGTACCTGGTAACTCTCTGTACTATTTCTGCAGCTTTTCTGTAAGTCTGAAATTATTTCAAAATGGAAAGTTAAAAAACATACATAGAGGCCGGGCGCGGCGGCTCACGCTTGTAATCCCAGCACTTTGGGAGGCCGAGGCGGGTGGATCACGAGGTCAGGAGATCGAGACCACGGTGAAACCCCGTCTCTACTAAAAATACAAAAAAAAAAAATTAGCCGGGCGTGGTGGCGGGCGCCGGTAGTCCCAGCTACTCGGAGAGGCTGAGGCGGGAGAATGGCGTGAACCCGGGAGGCGGAGCTTGCAGTGAGCCGAGATTGCGCCACTGCACTCCAGCCTGGGCGACAGAGCGAGACTCCGTCTCAAAAAAAAAAAAAAAAAAATACATAGAAAAAAATCCTGCAAGGAAAAATATCAAAATTTTAGCAGTGGTTTCTATGTGGTAAAATTGAATAGCTTTTCCCCTTCATTTGGAAAAAGGCTTTTCTTTAACTTAAATTTTTATAGAGTGATATGCCATATAATTTTAAATGCCATATAATGCCATTTAAAAAACCCCTCCCCCTAAAACTAAAACAGAAACAAAATGCTAAACTCAAAACAAAAGTGTCATCCACCGCCATTTGGTAATCAGTGTGGCAGCAAAACATAAAACATAAATGTAAATGCTAAATGGTGCATGTGGAGGGAAGATAAGATAGAATATCAGCTGGTTAGGGATGCATTTTACAGGTGGAACGTGAAGTGTGAAAGTAGATAAAAGATAAATATAAGGACTGAAATAGATTTAGGAAGCTGTGGTACTAAGAATTTCATTTCAGGAAAAAGAGGAGAAAGGCTGCTTCTCCAAAGAGGGAAAATATCTGCAGTATTTTATGTGTAGAAGAGAGTTAGGCTAATTCTCTGAGTTTTCGGGGAGATTGAATTATAGTAAGTTATGAGAGCATTCCCAAAAGGTTAGTTGTTAATGAGTAAAAATCATTTGCTTTAGATAACTATCTTCATACTTGTTTTTATCACAGACTCTTTTCTAAGCAACTCAAGTTTGCAGTGATTCAGGCCTACTTCTGAAGAGACAGCCTTTTATCTCAATGAATGACACAGGTAATCACCTACTTGAATTAAGTTCCTCTTGATCTGGACTTTTGTGCCAAATATTCTTTTTTGTTTAATATTAAATAAGGACAAATAGAAAAATGAGTATATACTATGTTGTCACTGGAAGCTGCACCTGGAAAACTACAGCATGTTAGACCTTGTGGTTCTCAGTCTTCGCCTATCTCAAGATTCTGAGACGCATGACATCTTCCTTTCTATACCTGGACTCCCTATAGCAGGGATTCTTGGGAACATGGCAAGCTGGGGGTATGTGGTTTGTAAAGGAACATCCTCAGGCACACTTATGTCAATTCTAAAACTGTTCCCTTTCTTCAGCGTTGCCCCCTCTCCCTAAGAGTTACTGGTAGAACCAGAATCTTTTAGTTTTAACAGTTTATCCTAGACGATTATTGTTTAGCCCCCTTTCTCGTGTTGAGACAAAGTTAGAGCTTGCTCCTTAGAGAAACAATATTGTGTCAGAAATTGTTCTTTGGAGAGGGAGTGTGAGGCTTCACTTCAAACTTAGCCCTGATTCAGTTTCTGTCGCCATAGTTAGATTTTAAGCCCCTTACAGGCATAGGTTAGGTCTTATCCATCTTTTTACCTTCTTCAGACTTAGTCTTTGACTTTTGAAAAAGTAGTTACTTACCAAATGTTTATTGCAAATGAATACCATTTCCTTAAGGGCAAATTGTATTCCTTCGTGAAGGTAAATCTATCTCTTGCTATGAAAAAAGAAAGTGGCATAAGTACAAATTAAAGTAGAAAATACAGAATGTATAGCTTAAAGTTAAGCAGCAGCTTTGATCTTTGGCTGAGTGTATAAAAAAGATTAAGAGTTATTAAAAATAAGATCTAAAGGTCTGTCTAACAAGATTCTTAAAAGAGGAACCAAGAATATGTTTGAATCTACACATTCCTCAAGGCTGCAAATACATTGTACCATATGGACAGTCACTGACAGAGGCATTTATCTGATCTCGTGAACATGTTACAGGGAATTCTGTGTCCAGAGCCCCTGCGCTTTAACTGTGGATTGCTTCTTGTTTCTTAAGTATGAAAACTGGAGAACAACAGACTTAGAGAACATTTTCTCTTATGCATACATACAGCGTTATTAACATACTCACGCCTATAGCAGATTGTTTTAGAATTTTAAATTTGCGCATCTGTAAAAGAGAATAATAATAATTATCTTACAGACTGAGATAAGGATTAAATTGGCACAGTGCCTGAGAAGTAGTACATATATGCTCAATAAATGGTGTTTTTTCGTTATTATTCACAGATAGAAATTCAGAAGTGTGTTACAAAGGGTTAGGTGAATTTAATATAGAATTACCAGGGCAATATAATATTTCAACAACATTATAGTTTAGATTGGCTTATGTGAGCTGAAAGCAAAGTGTTGCTACCATGTCTACAGTACTGTAAGGGAAAATACTTTCTTAAAACTATACAACGGGCATGCTCTTGGAGTTTGGAAGCTGCTCATAAGTTGGGTATTACCTAGCCCTTTTCCATGTTGCTCATTTATCTCTTTTTTTTTCTGAATATTGGCTATTGTTAATAAATAACCTAGAAGAGATATCACACCTTTCATCATCAGAAATAAGCCATTGCTTTCACAGTGACGTCTACTTTTTAAACATTTCCACTAATTAATGTTTCTGTTGGCCTCCATTTATTGTCAAGTAGCTTGCATGTCTTTGACCTTCAATTAATGAATGACTTTCTCCGTAGCATTTATGAGTCAGATTCCTTGGGCTTGAGCCATTACTGTGTAAGGACATTTACTTTTTATTTTTAAATTCCATTTTTTTGCAGTTTTTACATACACAGGGCATGAAAAACTATGTTGGCTAGAAATTTGTAATAAAAGTCATAGAAAATAACATAGATCTTGGCAAAACTTTATTCACTCATAGGACAACACTTGGATACTTGTTGGAGTGGAACAGAAAAGCTGGCAACACCACCAGCACCACCACTATCAATGAAAACATTCATTAAAAATAAAGTTGCCTGTGAAGCTGTGCTAGATATTATTAAAAGAGAAACACATTGAGAACAGTGACCTCAAATTACTTATACAGAGTTGACAAGTGGAAAGAATAAAAACATTAGGCTATATCCACAGGCATTGTAGTTTTCATTACATGTAGGTAAGGTACAAATGAAATTTTGATACGTGAAAAAAGTCAATTATCTGACTAAAGTAGAGATTAGAGGTAAGTTTAGGACTTTTTATGTCTTGTACAATTGATGGATAATAATAACAATGTGACTATATTCTCTTGAATTCATCAGGGGATAGACCATTTAAGTTTTGGTGTCCACCAGGACAGAGACAGGCAAAGTGACAGCTGTTAGTCTTTGGAGTGGGTTCTTTAAAGCAGACTTAGACCCTGGCTAAGCCTGATGCTTAAAACTGTGGTGCTCCTGGGGCGAGCAAATGTCTTGGAGTACCTTTCAGAATGTGCCACTGGCTCCTGTGACTGGGGAATGGAGGGGGAACACCAATATTATTACTCAAATAGCTCCAGGCCAATGTATGGTTTCAGGAACAGCACAGAGGAATGCCTGGGATACCCAAGATGAGACTTGGGTAAATTAGCACCAAAAATTGCCTCAAAGAGGAACGATAAATTTTATCGGAAACTGATGTGAATTTTGTTTCCAAATTTGTGTGCTAGTAACAAAGCCAACAGACATTTAAACAGTAAGCTGACAGTTTACCCAGACTTTCTACTTTAGCTTCAATTGGAGTGCCTCAATTCATTCCTTCTTCATTTCTGTAATCGAAAAGAAGCCTTTATAGTATGTCTAAAAGCACACTAAGGATGTATTTGTATTAACATCTTAATTTTGCTAAGTGCCAATAAATGCTATGCTTTATCTTCACTTTTCTGTTAGGAAATTACCTAAAAGACAATGCTTTATTGTAAAATTTAAAAAGTATATTGTAAGTAGTATTTCCAGAGACAAGAAGCTATCTAAATCTATTTCACAATCTGCATCCATATCTATATCTACATTTATATCATATCTCTATCTATGTTTTCCAATGGTCATACCGTCAAGCATACTGATACAGAATACAGAGGTTGAGACATTTAGATGCTATTGCTAAGGTTAAAAATTATATCATAAACATACACACACATAAAAAAAGACTGTAATAAATGAAAATAAAGACAATAAACAATTTTTTCTCCTACCCTAAGACAAACATAACTCATCAAGATCGATCTGTTTATTCTTGGATTTTCTATTCTACTTCTGCGGTTGGTCTCCTGTAGTGGTCTCATTTCTGTGGGTATCAACACTGGAATATTACAGAGAAGATTAGCATAGCCTCTTGCAAAGATGCCTCACAAATTTGTAAACTTGCTATATTTTTGCATAGTTAATTACTTCTTTCTTTGGATTCCAATAGCACATTGTATGTATATTAGCTGTCATCTTACCGTATTATAATTATTTGTTTACTTCTCTGTCCCCCTCATAAAACAGAATCGCTAAAGAAAGAAATTATTCTGTATATTCATGGTGGCCAGCACAGTGCCTAGATTCTAAAAAGCATCCAGAAAATGTTTAATAAATGAAAAAAAGAATGGAAGAAGTTTTATATTTATGTGTAAGAAACAAGCAACAATTCTTTATATATATCATGCCAAAGCAGAAATGGATTCTGAAACAATTTCTTGCCTCCTCACCTTGTATTCCCAATGGCAGAAATTCTATTTTAGTGTGATGCCCACTGGCCACCCCCTGCTGATAACTAGTGGACACAGTTCAGTTTGATGATGGGCAGATGGACAAGCCTGCTGTTGTCCTTGGCCATAGACTGTTTCTGCCTGTTCTCTTAGATGCATCAAACATGCATTTCTTTCTCTCCTCCTTTTTCAGAATTGTACATACTTGCTTCTAAAACTGAATAGAATGATATATTTGCAATATAAGATGCATAAGCAGGCTCTAGAAGACAGATAAGCAAAAATACTTTGAGAGATACATGTTATCTAACACAAAAGAAATGGACTCAGTGGAAAAGAGGCCATAACACATTGCTATTATTCAACTGATGAGGCACAGATTTTCCCTCTTTCTCTTCCATCATAATGAGATTGATTAGAAGAGAAATAAAGTTGCAATGTATTTCTGGAAAAGGAGATCCAGATTATGGTACCAATTTGAATTGTTCAACTAGATGATTGCCCAGAGTTATAATTCATTCAAATTTCACATATAATTACATACATAAATAGTAGTTGCTTCAAATTAGCAATACAAACAACAGTTGCATAGATAAGACACTGGCATGTTACTTAAGTTTTTAAGCTATATACAATATTTAAAATCATTTGGCATATTTACTAGTAAAAAGAAAATAGGAGAAGAAAATAATTATTATTTATTTAGTTTTTTTTTTAATCATGGGCCAGGCTTTTTTTTTTCTTTTTTCTTTCGTTCTTTTTTTTTTTGAGATGGAGTCTTGCTCTGTCACCCAGGCTGGAGTGCAGTGGCGCGATCTCGGCTCACTGCAAGCTCCGCTTCCCGGGTTCACGCCATTCTCCTGCCTCAGCCTCTCCGAGTAGCTGGGACTACAGGCGCCCGCCACCACGCCCAGCCAATTTTTTTTTTTTTGTATTTTTAGTAGAGACGGGCTTTCACCGCGCTAGCCAGGATGGTCTCGATCTCCTGACCTCGTGATCTGCCGGCCTCGGCCTCCCAAAGTGCTGGGATTACAGGCGGGAGCTACCGCGCCTGGCTGGGCCAGGCATTTTTATGAAGACATTTTTTCTATGTTTTTTATGTAATCCTCAGGACTCCACTGTGAAATTAGTTTTATTATGATTATTTTTAAAAAGAGAAAAGTTAGACTGAGGGATGGGAAGTGATTTCACTCAAGGTTACAGAGCTGAGCAGTGACCAAACTGTAATTCCCATAATTCCCAATCAAGTCCTTTCTACTCTTAAACTTATTTTCTACCTACTGTGTCAGACTTAGCAAGCATATAGCCATTTCTCAAGGATTTTTTTTTTTTCAAGAGATGAAGTCTTGCTATGTTGCCCAGGCTGCTCACAAATTCCTGGGCTCAAGCAATCCTCCCACCTCTGCCTCCCAAAGTGTTGAGATGACAGGCGTGGACCACCGCTCCTGGCCTTGGGTTTTTATTATGAACGTGGTAGTGTTTTAAAGGGTTTCCAGTAATTGTGAATGGTGTCTTAGATGCCAACTAGTAAAAATGTTTTTGCTGAGTGAGTTGGGGTACTTGTACTCTTTTCCAGATGATTAAATCTACTGCCTGAAAAATTCATTCAGTAATGTGATACAGGGGAAGCCATCTCTGATTTTTTGTAATGACTAGGCTAGAAAGTAGAGTTCTCCAATGTTTCCTGCAACATTCTTTAGGAAATACTAGTCTACTTTCTAGAAGTCAAAATTTGTCCTGGCTACCCTGTTTGTCTAAAGGTACCATGCCCAGGCTAGCATGGTGGGATCTGGCCAGAACTCTTGGTGACATTCTTGCTTTGACCCCAATTCATGGTACACCAGTACACCAGTGATCTTTGGGCTAACTTAGGGAGCTAAGGTGAGAATCACTCCAGCTTTGTGGCTGGATTTTTCTGAGGGCCTTTGGAATTGTTTCCACACGATGGAAGAACCCTAGAACTGACTGCCCTTTTGCATGGAGGAGGGGCAGCACAGACCCTGAACTTCAGCTGTGGATTCAGCATTTCTCCCCAGGGTGGTGGCAGGGTGCATGCTGAGGAGAAGTGATTCTGTGTACTTGCTGCTTTCCTCCTTCTTCCTTCAAATATGTATCAGGCTCACCTTCTCAGGGCGAAAGGACAAACTACAGGACCAACTGCTGGTACCTTGTAACTAAGTAACATAGTTGCTAAAATGGATTAACTCTGTGAAGTAACAGAACTGCCAGTTATCCTGGTTTCCTTAGGTAAGCAGATAGTGCCAGAAGCAATTTCTAACTGTGTTAGATGATGATTTTTCTTAAAAAAAAAAAAAAAAAGCAGCTTCAATTATAGTATGCCTAAAAAATGAGAGTTAATCAAGATAGAATTATCAATTGACTAGGTAAAATTTGACAAGTCAGTTTTTATTCCAACTGCATTATAGAGGTGATTTTAATATTTAGAAACTGTGATTCAGAGAGAGGCTCTGGAAAAATTATAATGTGGGCATAATTTCCATAGTGAGCGAATGGTCATTATATTAAAGTAGATGTTTATCTCTCTCTCACCTCTTTTTCATATTTTTCCAACTCTGTATGTCTGCCTATAATTTAAACTGAGTAATTAAAGCTATGCTTAAAATGCTTTGCCATTAATAAAGGAAAAGTCACCTTTAAAAAGTTGATTCAGTAATGGAAGTTATTTCAGGACTGGATTTGAGCCCAGTTCCTATTAATGAGGACTATTTTCCTTTTCTTTTTCTAGGACAGCAGAATTAGAATAATCTGTTTTGTCTATTTCCAGTCATGACATATTCTAGGTTTAGGTAAATAAACTGAACTAAAAAATAACAGGCTAACCAACCCTGTCCGTCACTTGACTTGAAGCTGTCACTTTTCATTTCAGCATTATATTAATGAGCATTAGTAGGAAAACTGTCAAAGGTTTGCTTCTTATGTTTTGATTGCTTTAGAATGAAAATGTAGGTACTGAATTTCAGAAATGGAGTAGGAGGGGCAGAGAGCCCTGGACAGAATCAGGAGGCTGGCTTAGGTCTTGGTTCTGTCACCATGTATGACCATGTATGTACCTGGACAAATAGAGCCCGGCTCTATTTTTTTTTCTTTTTTACATAAGTGACTCCATTTTGATTCCAACGACTTTAACAAGTGCTTTGTAAAAGGTAAATCACTTTAAAATTTTAAATATCTGTTTCCTTTACCTTTAAAAGCAGAATGGTTAGAGTAAGATAGCATGGCAAATAGGTGTCCCCTTTTCTGCCAGCTCTGATCAATTGATAATGCCTGTGTCGAGTGCTGCATAGGGATGATGGTGAAGCCTTTGGCAGATCCAGTTGGCAGGAGGACTCAGGGCAAAAGAGCCAATTATTTTCCATCCCTGAACTTGACAACTTCTTGGGTAATTATCTGCTTCTTTTATGACTTTCACAATTTATTCTTATGTTTTACAGTTCAGGAAATGGTCTCTTCATAATTTACCTAAAGATATTTTGAAAATTTGAGACCAAGGATGCATAGTCTTTGAGATCATCTAATCAAAATTAGGATGATATGTTAAAAAGTGTGTCAACTTAAGTAACAGAGAAGCTCTCTAAAAGAAAATATTCAAGAGTAGGGCATTGCAATGGGGAAATGTGCATAGTAAACTATGTGTGTATTCAGAGAAGTAAAGGAAGACAAAGAGTTTTTACAGAAAAAATGAGGAATATTACATAATTTTATTGAAATGATTATCCTTGGGTACAAAGACATATAATAACATGGAGAACATCAGTCTGAGGTTGGACACAAGGGTGCAGTGGCCTTCCTGCAAGGTTTTGGTATTTGCAGTCTTTTGTGGTAAGTTTTGTAATCAGGTATACAAGTGTGAGAGCCTTCTTTTTGCTGCCTTCCCTGGCTCTATTTTCAGATTTTTTTTAAACATAAGGGACTCCATTTTGATTCCAACAGCCTTAATGGGTCACTTGTAAAATGTAAAGTGCTATTTTTATTATTCGAGGACAACATGGATAATTAATGATAAGGTTTTCTATTGTTTCCTTTGGGGCCTCGTTCCTCCAGTTTTTCATGGAATATTTATTGCATGAATGACACAGACTCTTTCAGTAAATTCCTTAAAAGTTACTCATTCTACTGACACTAGATTAAGATAATCAAGTGCTAAATTGTATGGCACAGACAGTAAACAATGTAGACATTCAGAGAGCTATAGAGCCAGAATCATCAGAGTCATTCAGTCATCAGAGAATATTAAAGGAAACGGCAGAACTTGAGCAGGGTCTACCATGGGCTGAATTTAGGCAGAAGGGCATCTTAGAAATGGGGCATAATTTGAGTAGAGCATGGAATGGGACATAAGCGTAATTTGTGGCAATGAACAAGAAGTAGAAACTGTTTCAATAAGGAAAGTTTAGATTGCTAATTATTAGTAATAAGATAAATATCAATAATAGTTAACATTTATTCACTTATTTATCCAACCAATATATATTAATTTGTATTTTTGGTAGAGATGGGTTTTCACTATGTTGCCCAGGCTGGTCTCGAACTCTTGAGCTCAGGCTTTCTGCCTGCCTCGGCCTCCCAAAGTGCTGGGATTACAGGCATGAGCCACCACACCCAGCCCCAACCAATATTTTTTGAGTGCTTATAATGTGCCAAACTCTATACTGAACACTGGGGATACAGATCTTAGCAAAATGGACAAAAATCTTTGGCAGCTTTATAGCTCTTACATTCTAGTGGAAAATGATAGTAAAGAAAGCAACAATTTAAATATGTAGTATGTTAGAGAATAATAACTGCAAAGGAGAAAAATAAAGCAGGGAAGGGGACAAGGAAATGGTAGAGGTGGGTGGCAATTTTGATAGAGTGGCCAAGGAAGGCCTTATTAAGAGGGTAATGACTGTGTTATGATCTGAAGCACCGCATGCCAGGCATCTTGCCTGGTTAGCTACTTTTATTATTATAGTTTATTTAATTTTCAGAACAATCATATGAAAATAGGTACTATTATTGCCCTCATTTTATAGATAATAATCTGAAGCATAGACAACTGAAGTAACGTGCAAGTGTAAACAGCAATTAAGTGTAAGAGGTGGATTTTAAATCCCGGAAGTTAATTCCAGAGAGTATGCTTTTAGTTTATAAAAGTCTGGATAACAAAAGTCATTGAAAGAGCTATCAGCCGTCAGAATGATAGCATTTTAGAGCTGGAGAGAAACTTACTGATTGTCTAATCCAGTGGTTTTCAACCATCTGGAGAGCTTGTTAAAACTCAGATTTCTAGACCCCACTTCTAAAGTTTTTGATTAAGTAGGTCTAGGATGAGCCCTGAGAATTTGCCTTCTAACAAGTTTCCAGGTGATGCTGATGGTTTCCATTGATGTTTTGGGCAACACACTTTGGGAATCATTGGTCTAGTCATGTAGCACATTGAAATTACTGAAATTAGCTATTCTCTATTGTTTTGGCTCCTGGCATTCTGTGCCTTGTTTCTTACCCACCTCTTTCTTGAGTATATAGGGACAGAGGCTTTCTTAATCTATTTACCACACAATAAAGGTTTAATAAATGTCTATCATTGAATGACTAATGTGGAAGAGAAGATGGAAGCACTGAAAGTTTTGACCAGCAAAGTGACATAATGAAAGCAGTATTTTAGGAAGATTTGTTATTAAGAATGGTAAGATAAAGAGATTGGAGAAATGCATATTTTCCCATTGCCAGGTCCCTGTAGAGCTTTGTCAAAGTGTGACACGGACCAGCAGCGTTGGCATCACCTGGAGGCTTGTTAGAAACCCCAACTCTCAGAGCCCACCTTAGACCTCCTGAATCGGAGTCCATGTTTTTACAAGATCCCCAGTGACTCATACGCATGTAGAAGTTTAAGAAACACAGCCTTAGGACATCAAATGGTCAATGCCTGACCTTATAGGGTAGCCCTAGGTGATCAAGAAGCAGCAGTATATATGAATGACTGAGAAGGTCAGCTTTTTCTCAAGCATATTTCTTGGGATACCAGTTCTCAGAGATCTTAATAGGTATTCAGTGGTCAAAAAAGTTTGGCAACATATTTTACAAGATAAATATATACAAATTAAAAATAATTTTTAAAAATATTTGGCAAAAAGCAGGTTAAATATCAGATTAAACAGAGATAAATAGGTCTATTTATGGACAGGCTTTAAAAAATCTTTTAATATGCTAATGCACTTTCTGAATCTCTAAGAAAAAAGCTGTGTCGTGTAGCTGCTTCTACATTTATTGCTCATGAAAGGCAATCTGGGGGGCATCTTCCCATGTTATTATTCTGTGGAGTGCATCTTGATAAAGCTGCAATAGGCCATTTGTGGGTATTAGAGTTCTAGACTTGTCAGGTCTTCTAATCTCTGGGCAGGAAAGCACCTTACACTTTCTAACTTTAATATTCGTTAAACTTCCTCACTTTAATATTTGTTAATTTTCTGTTCAAATGCCCAACCTTTCTATCACTGGTCCAGGTATGTGACCTTACTTCTGACTCACTTTGATGGCTGAACTGTATTTATTTGGACAGTCATAGGAGGATGGGATTGTAGGCTCTGTCAGGTATGGAAAAAATATTCAAGTATTAGTCGCTGGTTTTGGCATCTGAGGAAATAAGGAGCTACTAGAAAATGTCAGGGTCACTCGTAAAGTACCCAAGTTTAGTTTTTGGTAAGAGTAAAGTCGGGAGGTCCTAATGAGAGCAATTACTGGGTAAACAAAGAAGAAATATCAAAATTTGACTATTTTAAGAGACACAACATCTGTCAGCAAATTTGTAGTCAGGCATAAAAAGAAGCACATGAACAGACATATTTGGGAACTAGGGCTATTTTAGATTTAGGACAGTCCAAATAGCTTTTCTACAGTTTATTTCTGTTGATGTCCTGTTTGAAAATCTGTGGCCCATTTGAGCCCTGAAAGGTTGATTATTCCACATTCTATAACTCAAAAAGCATTTGATTTTAAGTTACACTTACTAATAAATTACCAACAGTTTGGGTAGCATTTTGCTTTACCTCCACTCTCCTGGACATGAAGCTTCACTTTTTTTTATTTTTGGCAGCAGAATTCTTATACTCTTGATATTAAGAGGAGTGAAAATACTTTCTTAGTGATGCCCATAGTTTGGGCAGTAAGCCAGATAATGTTCATGTTTTTCCCTTTTCTGTTAATAATAATAAAAAACAATGAAAAGTATTTTTGATTTGAATTTGCTCCTCCAAATGCTCAAAGGCTTTCTTTATTTCTTATTACCTTTTGCACTCCAGCCTGGGCGACAGAGCAAGATTCTCTCTCAAAAAAAATGTTATTTCTTGCAAAATCAAGGTAGTACTAAATGACATTCACATAATTTTTAAAGGAAGTTTTCTCCTGAGTCACTAAATTTGATACTTTAGAGCGTAAACTTCAATATGTAAATATTCCAAATCTGATTCAATACAGTTTCCCTTTACTGTACCCTCCATTGGTTGAATTTCCTGCCCTTGCAGGAGAAATTTTGAAAAGGAGGGAATGAAGTTTTTAAAATCAAGCAGAATATATTGAATTAAGTAGTTTTTGATTTCAGAGACTTCTAGATGGGATTAGTACAGCTTTGAGCCACTTTTCTCTATCTCTAAATCTAAAGTTCCCAGGATACTATTTCTAAGATGAGGACTCTGAGATCATATAAGCTGCTTAGTCATTCCAAAGAGATGCAATTTTTCTTATTGTACTAGATTTATACTAAGACAGAAAAGTAGACTGATTCATTACACAATAGAAAGAGGCTGACGGCCTTTGGAAGGAGTGCTTTTCCTTCTAAAATGCTTAATCCATCATATTGTCAGGCTAAAAATTGTGGGAGATGGCATTTACTGGGCCACCCTGATTCTTCTGCAGAGTAGAACCTGGAAGGTTTTGGTGGCTAAATAAGTACCTGTAAACAGGTGAAGATGGACTGCGTGGGTGCTAAGAGAACCCCAGCTGCTGAATTTTGAACATGATGGGTATCTTTTATCACTACAAGCCCTTATGGTTAGTAGGAAAGGGATACTAGAGGCATCAACTGTCCCATATCCCAAAGGTATCCTGCTAATGAGCCATTTTTAATGCACATGCTAAGGGTTGCCAGTTCTTGTTTTGGAGAGATTTTCAACAAGAATTGCAACCAGAGGTTAAAATTAGACCTTGGGTTACTAAATACTTGTACAACATCCATCCAACAAAGCATTTATCAGTCTTCATCAGGTGCTAGGTACAGTGCCGGGTGCTGGGATATTGGCAAAAATGATAAATGTTTGTCATTACCATCCTATTGCTTGCTGAATAAAGTGGGTTGCAGGTAAGTAAACAAGATAATTTAACAGTGAGTTATGTGTTATGATAGGAGAAATACAATGAACTATATTAATATACAGAAGGGGTTTGCTTAATTTTTACTTGAGTCAGGTAAGAAGAGGCATTTACATGAAAGATGAATAAGCAATAGACAGACCAAGAGGAGTTGGAGCAGGAAAGACCATTCTGGGAAACCAATGTATACAAAGGTCCAGAGGAAAACCGTAAGAACATTCTGTTTGGAACATACAGCTTTTGGGAAGAAAGGGAAGTGGCTAGAAATGAAGAAAGAAAAGTAAATAGGGTCCAGATAATTAGGGTTTTGTAGGCATTTGGGCTTTATTCTAGAATGGAGAGTCATTGAAAGCATTTCCAGCAGAGAAATGAGTGAAGATGCATTTTATGGTACGGACTCTGGCTGCATTCTGGAGAAGGGTTGGAGGGAGATAATACTGGGTAGAGTGGGACAAATGAGGAGACTGTCGCACATGTTTCCATAGAACAAGATGTTTGCCTGCATTTGACAAATGATACCATTCTTCACAGCTAGTGCTTTTGTGTTTGGTGCACTAGACATTAAAGTTGTTTACTCTTAATTCTGTAAAGTCCATGTGTTTATACTGTGCTTTAACTCAATGTTTCCCATATTATATTTCTTTAAGAAACAATCCTTTTTTTCTCCTTCTCATACTTTTATGAAATATATATTTTTTGCTTCCTGAGTATTCTGAAATGTCTTGTCTGTTCTTGACACATGTATCTTTTCTACATTTTGTCACTTTGGTTTCTTTTTCAAATATGCATATAGAGAGCTCATGTTGAAAGAGAAGTAATTATGTTTCTAGTGAATAGATCTTGGCATCACAACAGGATAGTCTGAGATTTCCGGGAAAGAGCAGTAGAAAGAAATTTAGTGGTTCTCAGCGTTGGAAAAAAAATAGCTTAAAGATAAATAGTGGGCCGGGCGCGGTGGCTCACGCTTGTAATCCCAGCACTTTGGGAGGCCGAGGCGGGCGGATCACAAGGTCAGGAGATCGAGACCACGGTGAAACCCCGTCTCTACTAAAAATACAAAAATTAGCCGGGCGTGGTGGCGGGCGCCTGTAGTCCCAGCTACTCGGAGAGGCTGAGGCAGGAGAATGGCGTGAACCCGGGAGGCGGAGCTTGCAGTGAGCCGAGATTGCGCCACTGCACTCCAGCCTGGGTGACAGAGCGAGACTCCGTCTCACAAAAAAAAAAAAAAAAAAAAAAAAAAAAAAAAAAAGATAAATAGTGTTCCCAGAGGGAAGGAGGCTTGCTGTATAGCAGTCAATATAGTAGGATTAGAAAAGACCAACACAGTTGAACCCCAAAGTACAAAATGTAATTAAGGGCACAAAAGACACATAATGCATGTCAAGTTTAAAAGAGAAGCTGAGCAATTACAGAGTGAAGTTCAGAACTTAAAAGTGACAGAAAGAGCAAAGGGGGAAAATGACAAAAACATTTCATGTAAGACTAAAAGTGCTGCAATCGTATATGAGATACAAAAGGTCAGTGAACAGCCTAGAAAGGTGTCTAATGGATAGCAAGGGTAATCCATTGACTGAAAGGGTCTTGTAGACATTGATTTTAAAAAGTAAAATTAAATGATTTTTTTTCGCCTCAGTGCTCTTAAAAAGCACAGTCTTGCTAAAAAGAGAAATCAATTTAAAATGAAATAAGTAAAATTGTTCATTGGAAATGTTGCCAATCAATAGGTGGTAAAGAAATCAAGAAATCTGAATTCTCATATAGAGCCAGCCAGGTATGTTTTCATCCAGGATTAATGCTGTCATTGTCCAAGGCAATAATTCATTTTTAGGCTTAGAAATCCTTTCTAAGAAAATATTATGTTTTTATGTTTTTCTTCCCAAGTCACCAAATTGTAGCCCATTTTAATGCTTTTTTGGCTTTCTGTGTGTCTGGGTGTGACACATCTGACCCATACAGGAGGGTATGTAGAAGTCCTGGCAAAAGAACTTCCCAACCTATTAAGCAGTCTCTCCTCCCTCCCTCCCTCCCTTCCTTTCTCTCTCTCTCTTTCTCTCTTTCTGTCTTTCTTTCTCTCTCTTTCCTTCTCTCTCTCTTCTTTTTCTCTCTCTCTCCCTGTTTTCCTCCCTCCTTTGCTCCCTTCCTTCCTTCTCTTTTTTTCTTTCCTTTTCTTTTTCTTTTTTTTTGAGACTGTGTCTTGCTCTGCTACTGAGGCTGGAGTGCAGTGGTGTGATCTCGGCTCACTGCAGCCTCTGCCTCCCAGGTTCAAGCGATTCTCCTGCCTCAGCTTCCTGAGTAGCTGGGATTACAGATGCATGCCACCATGCCCAGCTAATTTTTTGCATTTTTAGTAGAGGCAGAGTTTCACTATGTTGCCCAGGCTGGTCTCGAACGCCTGACCTCAGGTGATCCACCCACCTCGTCCTCCCAAATGCTGGGATTACAGGCGTGAGCCACCACACCCAGCCTTTTTCCTTTTCTTTTTGAGGAAATGGTCAAATGTGCTTGTTGCTATGTTAAGTAGAGATTTGGAAGAATGCGCATTGTTTACTCTGAAAATTGTGGGAGATACAAATTTCCTAAGGGACACCAATAGTTTTTTCTTAATTGCATATTAAAGGCAATATTCAAAGAAAGGGTAAACTGAATGCAATAGTAGAGGGGTTTCCTCTTAGCCTCTCAGAAAGATTTAGAAACTAAGAAATTCTGACTAGCTGTTGTAACAGACAAACCCTGAAATCTCAGTGGCTTTAGCACAACAGACATGTAATTCTTGTTCATATCACAGTCTAATGTGAATGGGGGGTCTTCCTTCATTTTGCAGCCACACTAAGGGCCTCTGCAATAAGTGTAGACAAGGATGGAAGTGGCTGCATAGCTCATAGCTATCTTGGCCTAGAACCGGCCTTTTCCCTCTGAGCCAGTTACATGACCCCAGCCTAACTGTGAGGTAGCCTGGGAAAAGTAGGGGAGTACCTGGGAGTAACTGATTTGACACTAACTGTTTTTGCCACTAGAAGGAAGTTAGTTACTGATTGATCTGTGCTCTATTTCCATTGTTCTTGGGGAGATAAGGACCCTCAAAGATGGAGGAGGTAGAAGAAGGTGGTACTGTCTGTGGTGGAGAGGACGGAAACTGAAATATATCACAGGAAGTGACGAGACCTATAGAAGTGAAACTGGAAAAGCTGGCCTGAAGTGGTGTGCAGGATAAGGGAATGGCTGTAGGTTCACCAATTCCATGTAACCTACAAAGACAAAGGTTAACTCTGGGACTACTAATTATGCTGCTTTAAATGAAATCACACTGCTTCAAATATATTACATTAAACGTACCTTTTTGGATATTTTTCCGTTAACTTTAAACAGTTACTAAATATACAGAAAGATTGAAAGAATAGTACAATATGAACGCTTGTATACTCATTACCTTCGTTCAGCGGTTATTCATGTTTTGCCATATTTACTTTGTATAGCTATTTGTAAGTATGTGAACTTTTTTCTGAACACCTTGAAAATATGTTGCAGACATAATATTTACCATAATATTTCATATAACTGCAATGCCATCATCATATCTAAGATAATTTATATTCATATTATACCCACACATGATAATATAACCAATTTATATTCAATTTATATTCAAATTTCCCCAATTATCTAAAGATGACATTTCTCTCTCTAGTTCTGTCTCTTTTTTTCAAACAAAGTTCACAGATTGTATTCATGTTACATTTCTCTAGTGTCTTTTAATCTCAAAATCCCTTTATTTCTTTTTTATAGCATTTACTTTTTGAAGACATTGCAGGACAGTTGTATTGTCCCACATTCTGGATTTATCTGATTTCTTCTGCATGCTGTGGTTCTCCTAGTTCTTATACTCTTTGGATTTCTTATAAACTAAAATGGGTCTGATGGCTTAATTAGATTTAAATTAAACATTTTTGGCCAGGATATTCCATAAGTGATATTCTTATTTCATGTTACATCACAACAGAAGGCATATAATGCCAGGTTTTTCACTAAAATGATGTTAAATTTGATCACTTTGTTGATATTGTCGTCACCAAATCTCTTCATTGTGAAGGTTTATTTTTCACTTTACAATTAGCAACTAACTTGTTGTTTAATACCTTAGCACCTTGTGAATATCTCAACAATCTTTCACCTAAGTATTTTAAAATGCATTGATGATCTTTGCCTGAAATAATTATTTCATTGGGAGGGGTAAAAAGTGTGATTTTTCTAATTTATATCATTTTTTCTATATTTATTAGTTGGCATTGTTCTGTGAAGAATAACTTTCCCTCATCAACTGGGACTGAATTACATTTCTTCTTAAAGAAGCAGGATATATTTATAATTTAAAAAAATTATAGGCAATTTCGAATATAGAGAAAAACCATAATCATCAGCTGTAATTTCAACAGCCAGTGAACTAATGTTAAAAATGCTATGTACTATATCTTTCCATTCTTTTTTCAACACAGATAAGGATATATATTATAAAATTTGATTCATAAATATACCTAGCCTTGTAAAGGGCTGGATATATAAAATACATTATTATCACTTTCCAGTGTTGTTAAATATCCTTTAAAATATTTTTGCTGACTACATATCATTCCATAGCAACAATGTGACATACTTTATTTTCACATTCCTTTATAACCAGGGAACCATATAACCTTGTTTGCCCAGAGAAATCCTGATATATGACCATTATCCTGAAAAATTATTAAAATACCCTCCTTTACTCCTCATATCAGACAAGTTTGGGAAACAAATTGTATGGTTACCTTTCCTGTAATCACTTAATCTACAATTGACAAGTAGCTATTTTGAATTTTCCAATCTATTCGCTGTTATGAAAATTTTTGGGTGCATTCATGAGGGTGAATTCCTAAAAGTGAAGTGACAAGATCATAGTACATGAATATTTTTAGGATCTGTCTACATACTCTCTTGCTTGTTGTATTAGTTCATTCTCACACTGCTATAAAGAACTACCTGCGACTGGGTAATTTATAAAGAAAAGAGGTTTAATTGTCTTATAGTTCCATAGGCTGTACAGGAGACATGCCTGGAGAGGCCTTGGGGAACTTACAATCATGGTGTAAGGGTGAAGGGGAAGCAAGCACATCTTCACATGGCAGCAGAAGAGAGAGAGCTAAGGGGGAAGTGCCACACACTTTTAAACAACCAGATCTTGTGAGAACTCACTCACTATCATGAGAACAGCAAAGAAGAGATCTGTTCCCAGGATCCAATCACCTCCCACTTGGTCCTTTCTCAAACACTGCAGATTATAATTCAACCTGAGATGTGGGTGGAAACATAGAGCCAAACCATATCACTTGTATTTCTGTTAAATAAGTAGAATGTCATCAATTGGTCTTAATAGATTTATCTGATTTCAACTTTGCCTACTTTATTCCCTTGGAGAAGGGTTTCTCAACACTGCCACTATTAATATTTTGGCCCAGAAACTTCTTTGTTTTAAGAGGGCTGTCTGCATTGTGGTATGATTTAGCAGCAACCTTGGCCTCTGTTTCTTAGATGCCAGTAGCATTGCCACTCTCCGTTGTAGCAATCAACAACGTCTCCAGATTTTGTCAAATGTCCCCTGTGGGGCAAAATTGCCTCAAGCGTGAACCATTGGTTTAGAAAAATGTGCAGGAATAATAGCAGCAACATCGTTCACATCTAGCTTATTTGTCTTAAGTTGTTGTGTTTTTGTTGTAAGAATTGTTTAGGCTGGGGATGGTGGCTCACACCTGTAATCCCAACACTTTGGGAGGCCGAGGCAGGTGGATCACCTGAGGTCAGGAGTTCAAGACTGGCCTGGCCAACATGGCAAAACCCCATCTCTATTAAAAATACAAAAAAAAAATTAGCTGGGCATGGTGTTAGGTGCCTGTAATCCCAGCTACTGGGGAGGCTGAGGCAGGAGAATGGCTTGAACATGGGAGGTGGAGGTTGCAGTGGGCTGAGATCACACCACTGCACTCCAGCCTGGGGGATCTAACATAATAGAAATGGTAGATATTCCTTGCTCAAGATTATATGAATAAAAGTGACCCAATAGGAATTTAAACCTAGGCTTGTCTGTCCCCAGAGTCGTATCCACATGCTACCTGAAGGGCACAGGTAAGTACTACTCTCATGCACTAGGCATTGCTAAACAGGCAAGCAGTAGGAAAAGAAGCATTTTCTCTTCAGTGAGCTCTTGGCAATCATTTGGGAACTACCATGGTAGTTCTTATGTTTTATCATTTGTAAATGGGGTATGGTTGTGTAGAATCAATGAATAGAAACATGCAGCTTAGGTCCTGGCACATAGTAGGTGCTAAATATGTATTCATTTCTAGTTGCACTTGTACTAGCGTTATCTTAGCCATCTGCTAATGAGTCTTTGCAGAACTCTAAGGGGAATCAAATGAAATGAGACAGAGTATCTTTCCTTCTTTCTACCTTCAAGAGCTGCCCTCTCTGCTTTCCCTTATGTTGAGAACTCACACTTAGAAGAAAAGAACACGATGTGAACAGACTCCAAGGCATCCCAAAATGAAGCAAGTACAATTTAAGTCACAGAAAGAAATGTTGGTCCCTGTCATTTCCTTCTGTTTCAAAAGCTGTTCGTTCATAATAAGAAAGTCCTTCAAGCTCCAGAAGTAGAGCACTGCATATCTAGTTTAGTTCCAGGTTGTTTGGGGACAGGTTCTAAGCCATTACGCATATGACTAAAGAGTCAGGGGAGGACCAGACTGGGAAGAGCAACTTTCACACATTCTTGTGCTGGAGTTAATCCACCAGCACTGCCAGTTGATGCCTGAGAGATGAGGGGGTGGGAAAAAGAATCTGGCAGGGCAGGCTCTTGAAAGGAAAAGCAGAGAGATAGGATGTCTGAATCACTTTTCCCCTTGAAAACATTACACCAGGAAAGAAAAAAGTGACCTGGATCCCAAATACAGGGATTTCTCAATTATTCTTAACTTATTCTTTTTTTAAAAAAAAAAATGTCCTGATTGTTTTCATGAATATATTATGATACATATTTACAAAATTTACACAGTTTATGTCATACCATAACACACTGGTGCATTATACACATAGAACACTCCAGCAGTTTGCTCAAAACATTAAGAAACCAGGTTCTGTTACATGTCGTTTGTACTAAAGTCACAAGCATCCTCCTCCTCTTTGGTCATTTTATCCAAATTAAAAGACCTTGAAAACTATTCACCTGCTGTAGCCTCCTCAGGCAGTTGCTTTTGCAGGGGAGATATCTGAGCTCTTTTTTTTTTTTTTTTGAGATGGAGTCTCGCTCTATCGCCCAGGCTGGAGTGCAGTGGCGCAATCTCGGCTCACTGCAAGCTCCGCCTCCCGGGTTCACGCCATTCTCCTGCCTCAGCCTCTCCGAGGAGCTGGGACCACAGGCGCCCGCCACCACGCCCGGCTAATTTTTTTGTATTTTTAGTAGAGACGGGGTTTCACCGTGGTCTCGATCTCCCGACCTCGTGATCCGCCCGCCTCGGCCTCCCAAAATGCTGGGATTACAAGCGTGAGCCACCGCGCCCGGCCTATCTGAGCTCTTTTAATCAACTTCTTCACCATCACCACTTTCCTGGGCACTGAGAGTGTTGTGCTTCCCCTCCTCCTGCTCCTTCTCTTCCTGTTTTGGGATTTCTTCAGAGTATGTCTTTTTCCTCTATTATTTTGTGAAACCCAAAGACCAGAAAAGGATGCTGCTGGCTAAACGAGGGCTCCTGACGACTTGTACACTGCGTGCATTGTTTTTTTTTCTAGTTCTTCCCGATTAAGCCTCATGTGATGTCTGTCCCAATACTCTCATTAGAATGTGGAGGAGACCAGGTTGTAGGGGAGTGACATTTGTAACTTAAAGGGGCACCTGTTCACTCAGACCACAGCGGTACGGCAGCACCTCCTATATTTGAGCTTCCGCCTTTTTGGTGTATTCCTCTTCTCTGACCAAGCAAAGCAAAACATTCCAGAGAATTACTATAGTTTGGGGCAGCAAATCTCAGTTTTACCTGTCAAGCATCAGCCTGGGACCAGATGGCACTGGGAGCCTCCGTTATCTTAACCTGTTTTTAAATTCAAATTCTCCTTTATGTTTTGTAGTACTCTATGGTTTTTAAACTGTTTTCACAAATATCAGCTCTTTAATCACTATAAAATGATCTCAAGAGGCAAGTCAGACAGATATTCACATTTCAGAAGAGAAAATGAAACCTGGAGAAGTTGTGATTTTTTTATAGAATTAGGAATGACAGAAGATCCTTGACGCCTACCTCTGTGCTTCTGCACTTCATCCCAATGCTTATGTTGTCCCAGACGTTACACTATTTCCCTGCTTTTAGACTTTCTCTTGTTTTGACTGCATTTTAAACTAGTCCATCTGTGAATAGTATTTAAAAGTATGATCATGTGGTTGATTTCCCTCAACTTCAGTGTGATATTTCAATGGGCCCACTATGCTGTTTGAAATTTGAATGCTACCCCTATTTTTGTTTTTCACTTTTGTGTCCTTGTGTAAGGTTGAACAGAGTTTATTGCTGTATGTACATCCCATTTTGAGCTTATGAGAGCTTTTCTGTTAACGAGTTAAATGTTACTGTGTTTCAACCCCTGCTACCCTGTGTCAGGACAACTCACCTCAGGAATATATTGCTGGGTCATATTTAAAAAAAACCCTCGACCTTTCTCCCTGTCAAAGCAAACTTGCACATATGACAGTGTTGTCTAAAATAGGACAGAGTTGGAATTTATTTTTCAGTAAATTATGGATAATTGAAAAATAGTGTATTGTTAAAAACAGTACAATCTCCCCCTGCCCGCTGCCCCACTGTACTCTATTTTCTTACAAGCATACTATAAAGTGGTGGAAATGATTTTCTTTAGCTATCATGATGCTATTTTAACTTATGCCTCTTAATTCTACTTCATTTTGCGAGTCTTTTAGACCAAAATTATCATTTCTTCTAAACTGACTTCTTATAGTTTATCATTCCCGTTGAAATTCTCATTGTCTCCCTCCTTTCCTCCCTTCTTACCCACCTTTTCTGTCCTCTTTCTCATTCTTTCTTTCAATTATCCCTGTCTATTCTTTCATCTATATCTACTGTCTGTCCATCCTTCTGTTCATTCCCCCATTCATCCATTATTTGGCTTTAGGTAATAGGGAAGCCCATTATTAGCATGCATAATAGTCAAAGAACAATTTCAAAATTTGAAGTTTAAAAGTAACTTCTTGAATTGAGTATGTTTAAGTGAGTTTGGGATTGGCCTGCTCATTCCAATTTAGAAACCATTTTTAGAGACATGGTCTAACTATGTTGCCCAGCCCTGTCTTGAACTCCTGGGCTCAAGCAATCCTCCCACCTCAGTCTCTCAGGCAGCTGGACTGCACCATCACTCTGGGCATGCCACTCTGATTTCAAGAGTGTTTCATCATAACAATATTATATTATTATCCCTTAAGTATAATCATTTAACTTAGTGCTTACAATTTATAGGACATTGTGTGATGACAAAAACAAAGAGAGCCTTTGCTTAAGAGATTGAAACTTAAAGTCAGTTCAGAGTGTGATAAAAATGGGTTTCTGTCTCCATCGTGGCATGTTTTAAAAAAATGACCTTTATGATTTCAGTGACTATGCCATTTCAGTCCCGACCACTTTTCTCCATGATTGAGCTGGTCCTACATCAGCTGTCTCAAGATTATTCCACACTGTAGACTCTAAAGGGAAATGACCATTGGCCAAGGAGCTTGCTTTCAGCAATCCAGAGAGATGTCTTACTTTCTAAGAGACAACCTTACCTTTCTAAGAGACAACCCTACCTCCCTCTTATGAAAGACATTATGAGGAATTTAGGTGACTCAGAGCAGAGTTGTTAGAGAGTTGTTGTTAAATGATAAGATATATTCTTTAGGAGATGATAGAGATGTTCACTAAAGGAAGAAAGGTAGTAATGGCTTTAGTCTGCTGAGCTATTATTTGTGGAATATTGCATATTTTTCAAACATAATAGGTTTCCTGTGTTTTGTTGTTGAGAATTGTGTGCATATGTGTGTGCATGATGCAAATAATAATTTTTTTTTTTGAGACGGAGTCTAGCTCTGTCGCCCAGGCTGGAGTGCAGGGGCGTGATCTTGGCTCACTGCAACCTCTGCCTCCCGGGTTCAAGCAATTCTCCTGCCTCAGCCTCCCAAGTAGCTGGGATTACAGGCATGTGCCACCATGCCCGGCTAATATTTGCATTTTTAGCAGAGACGAGATTTTGCCATGTTGGCCAGGGTGGTCTTGAACTCCTGATCTCAAGTTATTTTCCCTCCTCAGCCTCTCAAAGTGTTGGGATTACAGGCGTGAGCCACCAGACCTCGCCAATAATGTTTTAAGCCCAGAAAAATTTCTCTTAAGGTAACCTAGCTTATCGACTAAGAAATATCTCTCCTGAAAGTGCTTACACTTTGTGCTAAACTTGTCTATTGCCCTTTGTTGAGAAATTATGATAAAAAAGTTAATTTTTAGAGAGATATTCAGAGTTATAACCCCAAAGCCCTGTTTGTGGGTTCAAAGGAAAAAAGAAGGGCTAGTAACGATTTATTTTTACTAATAACTTTAAAATATTCTAAACGGCTTTGTTGAGATATAATTTACATTTCACAAAATTCTCCCATTTAAAGTATGCAGTTCGGTGCTTTTGAGTGTATATACAGAGTTGTGAAGCCGTCACCAGCATTTAATTTTAGAACATTTTTGTCATGCCAACAAGAAATCTTGTTAGCATTCACTCCCTGTCCCTGTCACACCCAGCCCCCAGCCCTAGGCAACTACTAATCTGACTCTATTGATTTTCCTAGTCTGGACATCTCACATATATGGAATCATATAATATGTGCTCTTTGGGACTGAATTCTCTTACTAATAATTTGTGATTATGGAAGTTATTCTAATTTTAGAAGTTTTTAACATATGGAATGTTTAAAGAAGAAAATTAAAACGACTTCTAATGACATTACTCCAAAGAAAACAAATTTAATTATATTGTATGTTGCTTTTCAGTTTTTTTCTATTTATTTGTTTATTTCCCTCATTTATTTGCTTAGCAACATCGATTGAGTACTCAGTATGGATCAACTACAGTGCTGGGCACTGGGCATGATAGATACACAAGACAAACAGCTTACGGGTTATTGAGGAAATAAATAGTAACTGTCACAGTGAGTGCTACAAATGATAAATACAGACTGCTCGCAGTATACAATGGGGACTTTAATTTTCTCTAAAGAATTATTCAATATATGCCTATTTATATGTATTATAAATAATTGGAACTGTATTCTTAAAACTACATCATGAATATTCTCTCATTTCTTAGTTCTTTGAGAATGCTATTTTTAATGACTTCATAATTTTCTGCTGGATGGATATACCAAGTTCATTGGAAATTTGAATATTTCCTCGAATTTAAACTGCTCATAAATGACATTCATCCTGAGGTTGAAAGTGGAAAAAAGCTTACATGGGGAAGCAAATGAACTTATGGCCAATATTTGCCAATTAATTCCTTGGACTATATATGTAGCTTTAAGATCCTTCTAGAATCAGGACCTAAGATTTATGGCTTCTGAAGATAAAGGTGTTCACAGCATTCCTTGTTTAATAACTACTGTCACTGCATTGACTTAAGACATTTGGGAAATCTCGGAGAAACCCAGTGAAAGGATGGCCAAAAAGAGCTCTGAGGGGATTTCTTGGCCCTCTCTGGCCACCAAAGCACTTTCTAACTTCTCACTGAAGAGCCTGGAGAGATTGTCAGTAAGACAGGGACAGGAAAGTTACTGTTGAAAACTCTTAGAGGCCGGGCGCGGTGGCTCACGCTTGTAATCCCAGCACTTTGGGAGGCTGAGGCGGGCGGATCACGAGGTCAGGAGATCGAGACCACGGTGAAACCCCGTCTCTACTAAAAATACAAAAAAATTAGCCGGGCGTGGTGGCGGGCGCCTGTAGTCCCAGCTCCTCGGAGAGGCTGAGGCAGGAGAATGGCGTGAACCCGGGAGGCGGAGCTTGCAGTGAGTCGAGATTGCACCACTGCACTCCAGCCTGGGCAACAGAGCTAGACTCTGTCTCAAAAAAAAGAAAAAGAAAACTCTTAGAGATGCTGACGATACAATCGTTGATGTTCAAGAAATATTTTTTCTTTGATGTTTATGAGTTTATTTGCTTTCTACTTTTCTTTTTCAAGCCTTTTGCTTCTTCTGCTTTTTGGATGACATGCCCTCTATTTTTGTGAAATCCTTCCTGTTGCATGCAGTCAGATCTTATTGTCAGCTGTCTCCCCCGGGGTCAAAGTCATCCAAACATAAATGCTCTCTTGTCAGCCTCTTGCTTTTCTCCTACCCTTTGTGTTTTGCCGTTTTCTTCCAGACTTTTGCTTTCCTGCTTTTGTTTTTTGGGGCTGTTTGATCCACCTCCACTCCTTTTTTTTAGGTCATAAAGATTTTTTTTTTTCTCACTGACTTTTTTTTTTGGGTCACAAGGTCTTTTTTTTAAATTCAGTGGTATAGCTGTCCCCCTTTTCAATCTATTGTGCCTTGGTATTCTCTGCTGCTTCTCTTTCTCTCTCTCTCTCTGTGTATTTATTTAATATGTGTTTCACCTTAGCTCTCCTCATTTGTGATCCTGAATTTGTGCAGGAGAGTCTCACACATTCTATATAGTCTCAGAAAGGGCAGATAAATTAAAAGAAAAGGATTGAGACTGAAAGAAAACATTGAAATGAACAGAGCAGCTATTGATCCTTGATGAAACAACAGCTCAAAATGTAGATTCACTTTAAAGAAGGACAAACTGAAGAGGAAATTTCTCAACATGTTGCTCCTATTAAGAAGTTCCCTACCTTAAGTCCAGAGATTCATCATTGTTTTGAAGGAAGACCTCCAAAAATAGTCTAGTTCTACAAGTATGATTATTTAGAGAGCCACATGCAATTCTTCCCATAAACAGAACTGATACTTTTAGAGACTTATAATGGGGGAGATACTCTAGGATGCAGCAGCTAAGAGCCACTTTGAAATAGATTTTAAATGATGGATTTTAAAATTTAAATACACCAGATGACAAAAAATCATTATTTAAAAGTTCTTACCCCAGCTTGCAAGAAGAGATGGTCAAAGAGCTTATTTGACAAAACTTCTTGGGGGGTGACTGTGTGCCATGCATTGTGCTGGATGCTGGGAACCTGTAGGTGAATCAGCATGCACGGTGCCTACCCTGGTCATAATCTAACACAGAACTTAGATCCATTCTCCCATCAGTTCATTTATTTATTCCCTTAACATAAATGAACAAAGTCTTAAACCTTGACCTCATGTAATCCACCGTCTGAGTGTAGCTTTTTTTTTTATTTTTAATTTTTTTTAGTAAGACTGAATCTCGCTCTGTCGCCCAGGCTGGAGTGCAGTGGCGCGATCTCCGCTCACTGCAAGCTCCGCCTCCCGGGTTCACGCCATTCTCCTGCCTCAGCCTCCCGAGTAGCTGGGACTATAGGCGCCCGCCACCACACCCGGCTAATTTTTTGTATTTTTAGTAGAGATGGGGTTTCACCTTGTTAGCCAGGATGGTCTCTATCTCCTGATCTCGTGATCCACTCGCCTCGGCCTCCCAAAGTGCTGGGATTACAGGCGTGAGCCACCGCGCCCGGCCTGTGTTGCTTATTATCTATGGGAACTCAGGCTTTAGATAAGGAATTTGGAAACTCACATCTTCAATCTAGAAAGAATGGTATTTTTGCAAAGATAGATTATTTCAGATTGATACACGATTTTTGAAATAACCAAGAATTTTTTATAGTGGCTGCATTATAATTGGAAAACTGAACTGAATAATTTCTTAAGCCCCTTTCAATTATTTAAAAAGTTTTTTTAATACTCGACATTGCTAATCATTAGAGAAAAGCAAATTAAAACCACAATGATATATGATCTCACACCTGTCAGAATGGCTATTATCAAAAACACAAAAGATAACAGTGTTGGCAAGGATGGGGAAAAAACACAACCCTTGTACACTGTGATGGGAATGTAAAGCCATTAGATAAAACTCTATAGAGGTTCTTCAGCAAACTAAAAATAGAACTACCATATGATCCAGCAATCCTATCTCTGGGTATGAACCCCCAATATTTGAAATCAGTTTGTTGAAGAGATATCTGCTCTCCCATGTTCATTGCAGAATTACTGACAATGACCAGTTATGGAATCAGACTAAATGTCCATCAACAGATGAATGGATTAAAAAAATGAAATAAATGTTCAGCCTTAAAGAAGATAGAAATTCTGTCATCTGCAACAACATTGATGGAATTGGAGAACATCACGCTGAGTGAAATAAGTCAGGCACAGAAAGAAAAATATCTCACATTCTTACCTACATGTGGAATCTAAAACAGTTGAACTAACAGAAGCAGAAGGTTGAATGGTGGTTACAGGGGCTGAGGTGTGTGGGGAATGGGAAGATAACGGTTAAAGGTACAAAATTTCAGACAAGAGAAATATGCTTGTTTTTTTTTTTGAGATCTATCATGCAGCATGGTGAATATAGTTGATAATAGAATATTGTATATTTCAAATTTGCTAAGAGTAAAGTTCAAATGTTCTTACCACAAAAACATTAAGTATTTGACGTGATGAATATGTTAGCTAGCTTGATTTAATTATTCCACATGACATTCATAAATAATAACATCATTTGTACCCCATAAATTTATACAATTATAAGTTGTCAATTTACAATAAAATAAACATTTACAGTAACCAAAAATGGAGAAAAAAGTGAAATAACACACAAAAAGTGAAGAGTAAGAGAATGATAAGCTGAACTGCATTAATATTGTGGCATTCAAGTTATGCTGCAATTAATATTGCCGAGATGTATTGTGCATACAATCTAGCTATGAGATCCTAAGATAGTTCAATAAAATTACTTGGATTAAAAAAACTTTTCTGATTTTATTTATGTCTATTTTACCAGTTGATCTCCATCCATAGGGTCCATGTGCCTGAAAGACAGATACTCAGAGAAGATAAAATTACAGTTTCTGTAGCAAAACATCATATTTTCTTTTCAGTCTTAACAGGTATCCCAAAATTGTACTGGAAATATGGTCTGGGTTTGTACTTATAGATCAATGTAGTTCTTTTGACTCTAACAATTCACTTTTATTCATAATTTAATATTTAAATCAAAAGTCTGTTGTTGCCTTTGCGTAGTCTAAAATGAACTGCTTAGCTGGTGCAACCCATGTGTTTTCCTATGATCTGTGTTTAAAGACACTAATTACTTAATGAAGTACCAAATAATATGTTCCAAATAAAATTTATTTTGGTAAAAGAGAGATTCTCAGATTAGAGGGGATGAGTCCAAAAAGAAATGAATCATGCCCATTCAGTGTCTGCTGTGTCTCTGTTTTTCACTTGGACACCATGTTAGCATTTCCTTTGGGGCCTGTGGAGTATCTGAGTACTTCACATGATGACTGCACTGGCTCATCTGGAAATGTAACACATTTTTACAAATTGTTGTCACTCTCAGAATTTTGGTGTGACGGACAAATGTTGGCTGAAAGATAAATATATAAGAATATAGATCAGCTTTGAGAGGCTCAGAGGGTGGATTTAAAGTATACAGCTATCAAGTATTAGCTCGTAATTTTTGGTTCAAACAAATGTAAAGAAGGGGCATTAAACAAGAGCCAACCAGTACAGAGTTCTTTTCTATATTAATAGTGACAAGGGGACTGGGTGCTCATGGCCCACTCCAGTAACGCCAGTGCTTTCGGAGGATGAAGAGGGCGAATTGCTTGAGGCCAAGAGTTCAAGACAAGCCTGGGCACTACAGAGAGACTCCAGCTCTACAAAAAAAACTTTTTTTAAATTAGCCAGGTGTGGTAGCCAGGTGTGATGCCTGTACTACTAGCTACTTGGGAGGCTGAGGCAGGAGGATTGCTTGAGCCCAACAGTTCAAGGCTGCAGTGAACTATGATTGTGCCACTGCACTCCAGGCTGTGCAATAGAGCTATAATTCAAATAGACAATGATAATATGGCAGTCCTTTATATAGCATTGATTTAAGATTAGAATAAGATTCAATATACTCATCATACAATAAAGAGAAGAGCCAATAGGAAAAGTATAGTTTTCTCTTTGAAGGCTCCCTTTTGTATGTTGGATTGGAACTCCTTGTCTACCTCTAGCTGTGTACCAATCAAGATTGGTGCATAGCGTTCATTTCCAAGCGAGTGGTTGGCAAGCTTTAACTAGGAATTTAAATCTAACTAGAGTTGTTTTAGATGTAAAAAAGAAAAACATTTTTGTTTGTATCTTCCATTTGAGATAAGCGTCAAATTTAGTATTAGCCCTCTGATATATTCTACAAATCAAGCTGGTTTTGTTCTTAAGCTTTTATGTTATAGGGCAGTTTATTTCATCCAATTATCTAGTACCAATTGATAAAGCTATGGACAAAGCTGCACTTTACAAATGCTTAGATTTTGAACTCTATGAATAAAATATCTAACTATGAATTTGAGAAGCCAAGTGACTGCATTGTAATAAACATGATTCCTCCATTAAAATAGTATATACTGGCAAGTGGATTTGTGGAATGTGTTATGCCAGTTCGTTTAATTCAGACTCCAAATGAGCTTTGCCTCAATTATAAATATTGGCTGTCTGTATAAGCCACTATTGGGCTTATCCCTTCTGTTTAATCTTGTCTGTGTAGTTGAGATTCAAGTCTCTCTTCAGTTGCACTGGACAGAAGATTTGACTTCCAATTCTGGATTTGCAATTTACTAACCATATGACATTGAGCAAGTATTTTATCTCAGGCTCAAGGTTCTCATATGTGAAATGAACCTAACAGTATCATCCTACTTAATTGATAGAGTCATTGTGACAATCAAATAGAATTAAGATAATGGATGAGAAAGTCCCGAATACTGTGATCACCCTAGGTAAATTAGTAATAATAATGAAGTAGGCATGGTTAGCAAATACACAACAAAGTGAAACTGATGGCATAAAATATCTGTGGGGAATGTAAATATGGGATATGATTCCATAGCTATTTCTTTCCCATCCCTCTTTGGCTAGTTAGCTCTGCATCAGCCTTCCTCAGGAGAATCTTACCAACTCCCTTCTCCTCTACTCCTACCCCATTACAATGGGTACTACTTGTATTACCTCCAATATACTCTTCTGATCACTACGCTTCATAGTACTACATCCAATACCTACTTGTGTGCATATTATGTTGTCTCTCTCATTAGCTTCATGAGAGTAGGAACTTGTTTGTTTTGCTCACATACTTTAACACCAATACACTGTGTCTGACACCAAATCATTGTTGAATGATTGTTGGATAAAAGTTTCAGCTGTTAATATGCTTATTTAAATCAACTTCAGACACTAACTAAAAACTGGATTCAGAAAATGCTAAAAAAAACTCAAGAAAGTAATCTACAGAGGTGAAGGCATAGTCAGTCATTCTAGTTAAAATGGGATTAATTATGCTTAGTCTAAATCCAGATGCAGACTGCCGTCTTTTGGGTCCTCGGCTCAGAGTAAACTTGATTCTTTTAATATTACATGAAAGGGATTTCTGGTTTTAGTACTCTTTATTGAACTGCAGTGAGTCATCCTAGATGTTGAAAATCTGCTTGTAAATAAATTTTGAGTCAATTTTTCTTTTTCATTTATAAAATAATTCCTTAAAGTAGATTATACATTCAGGGAGAAATCCGTATCTTAACGCTTTTATTTTTTACTTGGGCTGTGCTTATTTACATGAGCACATTTTCATTTATTGAGGCCAAGCTATAGCACATCAGCTTGATTGCTCTGTGGACTTAGCGCAAGACCCAGAAGCTTATGAGTTCCTGTCACAGCCCTGCACATAACTTCTCGTGGCCTTTTGCAGTCAGTAAGCCCTTCTGGACTTAATGTCCCAGCTATGTAGTTGGGATTATAATATGAGTTTCTTTAATGCCTCACTTGAATGGGAAGAGGATTAATGAATAGTCTGGCTTGACCCTAATGGCGAGAAAGAAATAAATCATTTGCTTTTTAAGGGGTTCACTAACTCTTTGAAGCTAGTAGCTATTTAGTACTTGGAAAGATAATTTATTAAATGACCCCAGGCTAGCCTTAAAGATGTAATGCACATCCCCAAACTGAGAAATTGTCCACTTCTTACTGGCAAAAACAGGCATCCCATCTTTTAAGAGTGACTTTCATAAATGTGAATTAGTTATATCACTTTGTTAATCCCTTATAAAAATAATGCTGGTGAAATTGTACTGGGAATATATTAAAATAAATTTAATAGATAATATTTTTAAAATAAGAAATACTCTGCTAGGCTGATTTTATATTATTCTGCATTTGTAGTTTTTTTTGGATAAAAAATTCAAGCAGATTCTAAAAATCACATGTGCTTTTATCATAGCAGTGTTTATTCAATCCCCCTGCCCATCCATAGCCTTTATGTATATTTTTAATTAACTGATATAATTACTGTGTAAAAGTCTATGAAACATGTTTGACATTTAAAAGAAGTCCCTATACTTGAAAAATTTAGAAAGCAATGTCCAATAACAAATCTAACTATATTTAGAATACAAGTCTGACTACATTTAGCATTTCTGTTCCTGACTATAGCAAGATCTAAGGCAACATTTTGAATTTTTCCCAAGGGTTGTGCCATTTTTTCTTTTCTTTCTCTTTTTCTTTTCTTTCTTTTTTTTGAGACGGAGTCTCGCTCTGTCGCCCAGGCTGGAGTGCAGTTGCACGATCTCAGCTCACTGCAAGCTCCGCCTCCCAGGTTCACGTCATTCTCCTGCCTCAGCCTCCCGAGTAGCTGGGACTACAGGCGCCCGCCACCACGCCCAGCTAATTTTTCTGTACTTTTAGTAGAGACTGGGTTTCACCGTGTTAGCCAGGATGGTCTCCATCTCCTAACCTCGTCATCCACCTGCCTCGGCCTCCCAAAGTGCTGGGATTACAGGTGTGAGCCACCGCGCCCGGCCTACCATTTTTCTTTAACTATTTTTGTTGTTGTTGTTAATCAGAATTGGGTTCAGAGATTAGATATCTTTATTTTTTTCTTCTAACTTCTCAGTCAGGGACTTTTATCAAGGCACATTAAGAATTTATGAGATGCACTGAATTTAGCAAATAGACTTCCACAGAATGCCTGGCTATTTAAGGTTTCCCATAATTTTTATATCTTGAGGCAGTATATGTGAATTTGTTTAGCATAGTCTTGTAGCTCCATAGTGGATGTTCAGTAAATTTGAATTTCATTTCCTGTTTGCCTTTAAAATGTATCAGGAATGCGATATTCATATTGCCCAACTGGCCAAATAGCCTATAGTACATGACCTGAATAAGTCTCATGTCTCTTTCTCTCTCCTTTTGTCTTTTTCAATTTTTGTACCTATATCACTGCTCTGTCTTCAATCTTGATTTCTTTTCACTGGGATATAAATTTTTATCTCTTAAATCTAGTTGCAAATTTATCTTATCAAATTTGAGAAATACAGTATTTTTCTTATTTTCCTAGAACATCCTTGGACTTTCTGCTGCATTTTAGGACTCTGTTCAAGGTCTACTTACTTTTAGTTTTTACATGACTGGTGTGCGTTAGATGTCCATCATCTCTGATTTTATAGTGATATTGTTTGGCTGTGTCCCCACCCAAATCTCACCTTGAATTGTAGCTCCCATAATTCTCATGTCTCATGGGAGGGACCCAGTGGGAGGTAATTGAATCATGGAGGTGGGTCTTTCCCATGCTGTTCCCATGAGAGTGAATAAGTCTCATGAGATCTGATGGTTTTATAAAGGGGAGTTTCCCTGCACATGCTCTTTCTTGCTGCCATGTAAGATGTGTCTTGCTTCTCCTTTGTCCTCCATCATGATTGTGAGACCTCCCTAGTCATGTGGAACTGTGAGTCAATTAAACTCTTTCCTTTATAAATTACCCAGTCTTGGGTATGTTTTTATTAGCATCATGGGAACCGACTAATACACATAGAAATCCACATGAATCTTTACCAGTATTTAAAATACTATACTTTAATTGTAAGCCCTATAATCTGTCTCATTCACTAGACTGTGGGTCTTAGCGACTGAGGTTCTCAGGCACTGTATTTTATCTCTGTAACACAGGGCTTAGCACATAGTTAGCATTCAATAAATAAAATTCCATTTACTTCCTTGTGTTAGTTCTTAAATTTATGAACCATGGTGCTTTGGAGGATAGATAACTTAGATCATAACTCTTATATCTGCCTCCTCTTTACAAATAGGTTTCTCCTGTAAATTACTGGGTATCTTTTCCATTGTGAGTCTTCTTCCAGTATCTCATGTCCTCCAAAGTAACCATTCTATTTTGTTTTAACCAAACATTTTTATTTTACCACTTTCATTTTGCATTTAAAGCCTTTCCGATCAAAGTTGTGAATTTGTGGGCAAACATATTGAGTCTTCTAGTTCTCAAAAGATGAGTGTTTGTCCCAACTAAAAAATTTATATTTTTGATATCAAACAATTTCAGAAATACAAATCACACTGCATAATCTCATAACCATTCATTTCTCTTACTGTTTTCTCATCCCAAACTCGAGCTTTCAGTTTGAATAAAAAAATGAAACTTAGTTTCCCAAGTCTTCAATTTTCTGTTAGCAAAGATATTTATAGATATTCCTTCATAGTAGTTTTTATCTCAGTGTGAAGCACGAGGTGTGGGGCATGGTCTGTGGATATGCCTGAGAAAAATCAACTACTTCTGAAGGCCCATGCCAGTCTGTCCAAGTCATTTCCATTGCCCCCAACCCAAATCCAATTCCATGTACTTTCACTGGTTCCCAGCTTTGTCCTTGTCATCATGACATGTATTTCCTTTTAATTCTACAAAAATAATTTACATGGGCTTCTTCAGAAGGTCTAGAAAAACCCACTGTGGGTCAACATCTCAAAGGTGTGGCATAGGTCAAATCATTTAGCATTTTTACACTCTCTTTCCTAGATTCCCTAAATTATTCTCTCATATTAATATACTATGAATATTTCATTTCTTTCCATTCTATTTGTAACCTTTTCTTTATATAAAGAAGGAAGTCTCCATTTCATCTAGATTTTTTAGTTTGTTTGCATAGAGATGTTCATAATAGTCTCTGAGAATCTTTTGTATTTCTGTGGGATCCGTTGTAATGTCATCTTTTTCATTTCTGATTGTGCTCTCTTTTTTTTCCTTCTTCATCTAGTTACCAGTCTGTCAAACACGTTTATCCTTTTAAAGAACAAACTTTTGATTTTATTAATTGTATGGATTTTTGTGTCTCAATATTGTTCAGTTGTACTTTGATTTCAGTTACTTATTTTCTTCTGCTAGCATTGGGGTTAGTTCTTGTTGTTCTGGTTCCTCTAGGTATGATGTTAGAATGTTAATCTGAGAGTTTTCTAAATTTTGATGTAGGTGTTTAGTGCGATAAGCTTTCCTCTTAACAATGCTTTTGCTACATCCTAGAAATTTTGGGATGACGTGTCTCTGTTTTCATTTATTCCAAAGAATTTTTGTTATTTCTGCCTTAATTTCATTGTTTCCCCAAAAGTATTCAGGAGCAAGTTGTTTAATTTCCATATAATGGTGTAGTATTTTGGTATTGATTTCTATTTTTATTCTACTGTGGTCCAAGAGTATGATTGGTATGATTTTTTTTAAATTTATTAAGACTTACTTTATGGCTGAGCATATGGTCAATTTCAGGGTATGTTTCATGTGTAGATGAGAAGAATGTTTATTCCATGGTTGATGGACGGAATATTCTGTAGATAACCAATTGATCAAGTGTTAAATTTAAGTCCAGAATTTTCTTGTTAGCTTTCTGTCTTGATGGTCTATCTAACACTGTCAGCGGGATGTTGAAGTCTCCCGCTATTATTGTGTGACTATCTCAGTCTTTTTGTAGGCCTAGAAGTACTTGTTTTGTGAATCTGGGTGTTCCAATGTTGAGTGAGTACTCTATTCACACAAACTAAAAAGTATATAGAAAATGGTTACATTCTTAGAAACACAGAACTTCTCGAGATTGAATTAGGACAAATGTGATACCTTGAACAAACCAATATTGAGTTCTGAAATGGAATCAGTCATAAAAAACCTACCAACTCCCCAAAAGTCCTGGACCAGACAGATTCACAGCTGAATTCTACCATATGTACAGAGAAGAGCTGGTACCAATTTTACTGAAACCATTTAAAAAATCAAGGAGGAGGGACTTCTCCCTAACTGATTCTATAACGCCAGCCTCACCATAATACCAAAACCTGGCAAAGACGCAATCAAAAAATAAAACCACAGGTCAGTACCCCTAATAAATGTAGACATAAAAAAATTCTCAACAAAATGCTAGCAAACCAAATCCAGTAGCACATCAAAAAGTTAATTTGTCACGATCAAGTAGGCTTCATTCCTGGGATGCAAGGTCAGTTCAACATACGCAAATCAATGAATGTAATTAACCACACAAATGGAAATAAAAGCAACAACCATACAATCATCTCAATAGATGCAGAGAAAGCTTTAAATAAAATCTAACATCGTTTTATGATAAAAACTCTCAACAAACTAGGCATTGAAAGAAAGTATCTCAAAATAATTAGCACCATCTATGATAAACCCATTGCCAACATCATACTGAATGGGCAAAAGTTGGAAGCATCCTCTTTAAGAATAGGAACTATCAGACTTAGTGACATGGTAAAACCTCATCTCTACAAAAAACGCAAAAATTAGCTGGGCATTGTTCCTGTGGTTCCATGCTACTTGGGAGGTTGAGGTGGGAAGATCGCTTGGCCCGGGAGGCAGAGATTACAGTGAGCCAAGATCAAGCCACTGCATTCCAGCCTGAGCAGTGAGACACAGTCTCAAAAAAAAAAAAAAAAAAAAAGTAGGAATAGGAACTAGACAAGGATTCCTACTGCTCTTCAACATAGCACAGAAAGTCCTAGACAGAGCAATCAGGTAAGAGAAATAAAGGGATCCAAACAGGAAAATAAGTCAAATTATCTCTCTTTACTGACAATATGATTATATACCTAGAAAACCCAAAAGACTCCACCAAAAGGCTCCTAGACCTGATAAACAACTTCAGTAAAGTGTCAGCATACAAAATCAATGTACAAAAATCCATAGGATTTCTACACCAATAACATTCAAGCTGAGAGTCAAACCAAGAATATAATCCCATTTACAAAAGCCACAAAAATATATAAAATACCAAGGAATACATCCAATCATGGAGGTGACAGAGCTCTGCAAGAACTACAAAACACTGCTGAATGAAATAATAGATGACACAAATGGAAAAACATTCCATGCTTGTGAATTGGAAAAATTAATATCATTAAAATAGCAATACTGCCCAAAGCAATCTATGGATTCAAGCCTGTTCTTATCTATCAACATCATTTTTCACAGAATTAGAAACAAACTATTCTAAAGTTCACATAGAACCAAAAAGGAACCTGAATAGCCAAAGTAATCCTAAGCAAAAAGAACAAAGCTTGAGGCATCACATGATCCAACTTCAAATGATATTATAAATCTACCGTAACCAAAACAACATCATACTGGTACAAAAACAGACATACAGACCAATGAAACAGAAGACAGAACCCAGAAATAAACCCACACACCTACAACTGTCTGGTCTTCAACAAAGTCAACAAAAATAAGCAATGGGGAAAGGACTTCCTGTTCAATAAATGGTACTGGGATAGTTTGCTGGCCATATGCAGAAGAATGAAACTAGACCCCTACCTTGAACCATATACAAAAATTAATGTGAGATGGATTAAATATTTGGATGTAAACCTCAAACTATAAAAATCCTAGAAAAAATTCTAGGAAATGCCATTTTGGACACTAGTCTTGGCAAATAATTTATGACTAAGTCTTTCCTCAAAAGTAATTTCAATAAAACAAAAAACAAGTGAGACCTAACTAAACTAAATAGATTTTGCATGACAAAAGAAACTATGGACAAATTAAACAACAACACACAGAATGGGAGAAAATATTTGCAACTATGCATCCAACAAAGGTCCAATATCTGAAATCCAAAAGTACCTTATAGAACTCGACAAGCAAAACCCAGATAACCCCATTAAAAAGTGGGCAAAGGACATGAGCAGACACTTCTGAAAAGAAGACATTCAAACAGCCAAAAAAGTATGAATAAATGCTCCATACCGTTAATCATCAGAGGCATGAAAATCAAAACCATAATGAAATACCATCTCACACTATTCAGAATGACTATTATTGAAAAGACCAAAAATAACAGATGATGGTGAGGCTGCAGAGAAAAGGGAAGACTTATATACTGTTGGTGGAAAAGTAAATTAGTTCAGCCACTGTGGAAAGCAGTTTGGAGACTTCTCAAAGAACTCAAAACAGAACTACAATTTATTCCAGCTATCCCATTAGTATCCCAAAGAAAAACAAATCATTCTACCAAAAGGACACATGCACTCATTTGTTCATCACAGCACTATTCACAGTAGCAAAGACATGGAATCAAACTAGGTGCTCATTATCAGTGGATTGAATACAGAAAATTTGGATAAAGAAAATATTTTCCATATACTGTGAAATACCATGGAATACTACGCAGCCATAGAAAGAACAAAATCATGTCCTTTGCAGCAACATGGGTGCAGCTGGAGGTCATCATCCTAAATGATATGACGAAGGAACGAAAACCAAAATATTGCGTGTTCTCACTGACAGCTAAACATTGGATACCTATGGACATAAAGATGGGAAAAATAGACACTGAAGACTACTAGAGAGGGCAGAGGGGGAAGAGGAAAGAGCTGAAAAACCAGTCTATTGGGTACTGTGCTCACTATCTGGATGATGGGATCATTCATATCGCAAACATCAGTATCATGCAATATACCCGTGTAACAAACCTATGTATGTATCCTTTGAATCTAAAATAAAAGTAGAAATTATAAAAAAGGAAATAATTATTTACTCTGACAAACTGGGGGATAGAGCAGTATTTCCCTAGTTACAGAAAACTATTGTATACTGAGGCAAAAAAGATAATGATTTTGCCCTAATTTAGAACTTTAATGATAGGCTTCCACAATGCTTTTACATGTACAGATTTCAAATTAGTTTCCAGTATTGACATCCTTTACTTGGTCCTTTATATAAAAGGTTTATGTTTTTTAGTAAACACAAAAAAGAAAAGGTATATATCTGTGGTTGTGTCTACATTTTATCTGTAAAACTGAAGATTGCATAAATACAGGGTTAGCATAATGATTGAGGTATAAATTTTCAATATTCCTATGTTCTATGCAATTTTTAATGTTTTTTATTGACATATATAAAGAAAAATATACACATCATTATATGATAGCAGCTTGATGGATTATTACAAAATAAACAGATCCATGTAACTACCACAAACATTAAGAAATACATATTATTGGTCCCCCAGAATCCCTTTAATGTCCCTTCCCAATTACTACCACTTCCCCTAAAGGTAACTATTATTTTAACAGCAGTGCTTGCTTTTCCCTGTTTTTTAATGACCAAAAGTAAAATTACAAATGTGAGAATTTCTCATTTGTGGAATAAGGAAAACCTTTGGGAAAATGGAAATACTGTATATTAATTATTTTAAGATAACTTTATGACACACAAGCATGTATCGAGTTACTTTGCCAATTTAGAGTTATAAAAATACTTGTGTAGTTTGATTATCTCATAAAAGTTACAAAAATGAATCTTTAAAAGTGGAAAAAATGATAAAGATTAGTAAAAAAAAATCCCCTCACTGTTTAGGGGCAAAATACAAAACATAACTGAACAGCAAAATGTAGACAAAAAAAATCTCTCTTTAAAAATATCCTACGTTTCCTCAGGTCTTTGTATCTTCAGCCTATACATATAGTGGCAGGATACACTACAGACCTGGTTTTCCAGCTTTCACTTTTGGTGACTCAGAGCATATTCCATGTTGGATTAGCCTGACCGAGTATTATTGTCAGAGTAGTTCCATGGCCGTTTATGTAGACACAATCTTTTTCTCTCATTGCAACGTAAGTATTATGACAGGCCAATAATTTTTTCAGCATGTGTGTGAACTTGATTTACCAATGGACAATTTGAATACAGCACATATTACTTGAGAGGTTTATAAGAGTTTGTTAGTCCTTTCTCACACTGCTATAAAGAACTACCTGAGACTGGGTAATTTATAAAGAAAAGAGGTGGCCGGGCGCCGTGGCTCAAGCCTGTAATCCCAGCACTTTGGGAGGCCGAGGCGGGCGGATCACGAGGTCAGGAGATCGAGACCATCCTGGCTAACACGGTGAAACCCCGTCTCTACTCAAAATACAAAAAATTAGCCGGGCGTGGTGGCGGGCGCCTGTAGTCCCAGCTACTCAGAGAGGCTGAGGCAGGAGAATGGCGTGAACCCGGGAGGCGGAGCTTGCAGTGAGCCGAGATCGCGCCACTGCACTCCAGCCTGGGGGACAGAGAAAGACTCCGTCTCGAAAAAAAAAAAAAAAAAAGAAAAGAAAAGAGGTTTAATGGACGCATAGTTCCACAGGCTGTATAGGAGGCATGACTGGGGAGGCCTCAGGAAACTTAAAATCATGGCAGAAGGGTGAAGAGGAAGCAAGCATGTCTTCACATGGCTGCAGGAGACAGAGAGCAAAGGGGGAAGTGTTACACACTTTTAAATAACCAGATCTCGTGAGAACTCACTGGCTATCACAAGAAAAGGAAGGGGGAAATCTGACCCCATGATCCAGTTACCTCCCACCATAACATATGGTTGGGGACACAGAGCCAAACCAGAGTTAGTGCATTTTTTTGAAGAGAATGTGATTCAAGTACTGAGATAGTGACTCTGCAACTATAGATTATTAATATGTATTAACACTATCCAGGAGAAACGTTAATTGGCCTGACATGAGAGAAGATTTGAGAAAGAGTTGAGATAAAGTGAAACTATACGGGAATATCCGTGTATTTTTGTGAAGATTCGTGTGGCTGTATTACTTCGAATAAAACATAATGACAATAATACCTTTTGTTCATGTGACACTCTGATTGTCAGAGTATGTTTATCTTATTTAATTCTCAGGATAGCTCTGTGATGTAAGCAAGGAAAATATGAGTCAGATAAGGAAATTGAGGCTCACGAGCGGTTGAGTGGTTTGAGGCACAGCAGAGCAAATTGCTAGCTCGGCAAGGCCGGAGCCCCCACTCTTGAGTTCCCAGTGCGAGGCCTGTTACATTACAATACTGGGACTTATTCAAAAAATATGCTAAAACCCTATTTGAGCCATTTTTGTAATATTAATTTTTCTAAGTCCATTTATAGGTGAAAAGAATATAAATTTTTATTTCCAGAAAGTGGGTACTGTTGTGGGGTAGGGGGAGTGGGGAGGGATAGCATTAGGAGATATACCTAATGCTAAATGACGAGTTAATGGATGCAGCACACCAACATGGCACATGGATACATATGTACAAAACCTGCACGTTGTACGCATGTACCCTAAAACTTAAAGTATAATAATAAAAATAAATTAAAAAAGTAGAGATCTTGAAATATATCTTTATTTTCTTCATGCATGAATATTAATTGAGGGTCCGTGGTGTAGTTGGCACTGTAAATGACTAATTTCTTGTGAGTTCAGACTTCCCATGACTCCATGTTAAGGTAAAATGCTGCTGGCTAAAAACATGCTGTCAGATATACAGGCAAAAATGTTTTTCCGTCCTTTGATCAGTGTTGTTTAGTCTTATTCAGCCAAATCTGTGCCCTCCTCTGCAGGAAAACAAGGTCTATCAGGCACAGAACTGTCACTGATTTTGAAACAAGTAGCTCTGTACTCAGAGAAGCTTCGTGTGTGTGTATGTGCATGTTGTGCGTGCCTGTGAGCGTGCGTGTGTGTGTAGTACAGAATTTGACCATTTACTTGGTGCATCAAAATTGCTGCCTTTCTTCTGATGCTTTTGTTAACAAAACTATTGTTGGCACATCACTGGGTACCATGTGCTGATTTTTACACTTGCTTTTAGGGCTTGAATCTATCTTATGCATTGTTGCATCACAAAGAACTTCAGTAATTTTATTCTCATTGTATTTGAATTATCAACTTTGTATGTGTGACTTGAACTTGTTAGATTCATTTTTAGCACATGTGTGCCTAGAGAGAAAGCAGGTTTTTAAAAAGAACTACGGAAGTTAATTATTTTGCTGTATAATGCTGTTTTATGAAGTGTTTGGCTTTGGCATTATTCACTGGCATCTGTCATTTCTCTATGCCTGAGGCTTTTGATTCAGATAACAATTCATCAGATAAGCATAATTATTCAGCAAGAAGCCTCTGTGTAAGAACCTGGAGTGTAAACTATTTCAGATGTCCTTTGGGATGATATGGCAGTTTACCAGAGACTGACAAAACCAACATAAAGTCTCCTTGGCCCATGAAATTCATGACTGCAAGGCTTACTTGATCATGTTTCTTTCAATATAATGAGAAAGTGGATTTGAAAGTGCTTTGAACTTTATAGAATGCTTAGCAAACATAAAAGTATTGCTATCATTATCAGTTATGCTTACTGGAATGCACCCCTTAATAATGTGAGATTACCTTGAAAAAGTAGCAAGATCTGCTATCTTTAGTTTTGTGAAAGTTATGGGAATGTAGTAACAAATAATCTCTGTTGACAAAGAAATGTCTGATTTATTATCTATTTTGTCACCGTCTTCGAGGCTTTCAGCACTTGGCAAAGGAGAATGAGATTGAGGAGGTATAGAGGAATCAAGATATAGGAGGGAAATAATTCCTGGAGAGACTTTTACTGAAATGTGCTGGGAAGACTGGCTCTTTGTCTCTCCCTGACCCTATTCATCTGTCCTTGTATTATTATTATTTTTTAAATGTTCATTGGAGTTGATGGAGTCTTTTACTAAATTAAGTCTTCTCTTCTAAAGTTATCTTATATATCAATACAAACTACTACTTTCCTAAGGTTCATTTAGTACTCTAAAAATATGATAGCATGAGGAAAGAATCAACTGAGCACTTTATTAAATGCGTGACTTTGCCTTAAGCATATGGTGTATATTGTAATATTGTTATGGCAACCCTACAAATTAGGGCAAGTTATCCTCAATTTATACATGAGAACAAAGAGGTTTCAAGATGACACATCGATTTGTTCAAAGCTATACAGCTAGAAAATGAGAGAGTCGGCATTCAAGACTAGACTCCTTGGAACCCTTTACTCATGCTTTTAATTCTTACCCGCAATACTGACTTTGAAGTGAAATGCTCATTGATTTGAAGTTTTCAAGGTTCTTTCACCAAAGTAATTTTCTCTGATGCTACCAATAATTGTACTGAAGAGCAGAAGTGATTTGCTTCAATTTTACAAAAGAACCTCAGAGTGTTTGTATCAGTCAAAATATCCACTGTAACAAAAAAACCTAAAATGTGTAATGGTTCTAATATTGTAAAGTTTATTTCCCTTTCATATAAAGTTAAAAAATATCTTGTATATAATTGACAGGGTTGGCCTCTCCTCCAAGCAGTGACTCAAGCATGTATGTTCCTTCAATTTTGTGGAGCCTCCATTTTAAACATATGGCTTCCAAGGTGTACTGGCAGAAGGTTGATAAAGTGGTGGTAAATATTACTTTTGTTTATCTTTCAGTTTTTGCAGGCAATAGTTTTACCAAATGCTTTGCCACTGCATGCCAAGAATCTCCATCTTTCGACCCTCAGACATTAATTTCTTATTATTTACTGCCTGGCCACAAGTGACACATATTTTAGATTTTTGTCATAGCGATAGTCCATTTTGATGCATGACTTTCAGTATTGATTATGATAGAATAGTTGCTCTTATTAAATAAACCTTAGAATTGCTATGGTTTAACATAGTAGTTTATTTCCAGCTCACATAATAGCAATATTGTGTTCACAATGGTATACTTGTGTGTTAGGGATGGTAGAAATCAGGTTTAGGAGGACTGTGTTACACATGGCCATGTGGACATCTTGGCCTTCATTGGTATGCCATCTTTAGCAGGTGGCTTTCAAGATCACGTGGGCTTTCACAGCAAGATAGTGGATGGGAGGGGTTTATGGGCAGGGTCTGGTAATAATGTCTATCACTTCTGTCCACATTTCATTACCTAGAACTAAGTTAGCATACCCACACCTAACTACAAAGGAAGCTAAAAAGTGCAGTAGAGCTGTGTGCCAAGGAGAAGGGGTAATGAGTTGGCGGATAGCTATTCTCTGCCATAGTGGGTAACGAGCGTATTTACACTAGCTGCATCTGTACATTTAACAAAGAACTGAGTGTGTTCACATGAACCGATAGAGTACTGAAAAATATCCCTGCCATGATATAAGAAGAGAAAGAGATAGGGTAGTCAAAGAGGTAACTAGCTCCAGCTAAAAGCTCCTATGTCTTATTTGAGTATACAAATATATTTATAAATACAGTTATGCATTGCTTCATAATGGAGATATGTTCTGAGAAATGCGTTGTTTGCTAGGTAACTTCATAATTGTGCAAACACCTTAGAGCCGGGTTCCCCAACCCCTGAACCATGGACCAGTACTGGTATGTAGCCTGTGAGAAACTGGGCCACACGGCAGGAGGTGAGTGGCAGGCAAGCAGGCATTACTGCCTGAGTTCCGCCTCCTGTCAAGATCACGGGTGGCATTAGATTCTCATAGGAGCACAAACCCTGCTGTGAACTGCACCTGCGAGGGATCTATGTTGTGTGCTCCTTATGAGAATCTAATTCCTGATGATCTGAGGTGGCACAGTTTCATCCTGAAACTACCAATCTACTCCCTTCTGGCCCCCATCCGTGGAAAAATTGTCTTCCACAAAATCAGGTCCCTTGTGCCAAAAACGTTGGGGACCACTGCCTTAGAGTATTTTTACACAAACCTTGATAGTATAACCTACTTCACACCTAAGCTATATGGTATAGCTTATTGCTCCTATGCTACCAACCTACACAGCATGCTACTGTTTTGAATACTGCAGCTAACTAGGACACTGTGGTAAGTATTAATTTAGCTAAACATAGAAAAGGTACAGTAAAAATACGGTATTGGAATCTTATGGGACCTCCTTCATATATGTGGTTTGCTGTTGGCCAAAACATCATTACATGGCATATGACTACAGACAAAACACTAGGTCAACCTGTTTTGGGTATATTTGCTGATAGTAAAAACTTGACTTTCAATGTATTGCATACAATTCTATCATTTGAGAGAGGAAATGTACTTATGATCTATGAGTGAGTTCTCTCATCTTGAAAATAATCCATATTTGCAACTGGATTAAATTCATTTCATGAAAAATTTACATGCCTGCTGATTTAAAAAACATGATTTTGATGATAATGTGTACTTTTCTTTCACTAAGTATGTCTGACTTTAGTGAGAAAGAGAAAGACTGATTGCATAGCTTTCATTGTATTATTAAATAGAAAATATTTTTGAAGACTAAAGTAAAAAAAACTGGATTAGCAGGCAGATGTTATAATCAAATCTAAAAATTGCTATTATGTTAAGAAAAATAAATTAAGACAGTCGAATGAGTACCACATTTTCCTATGCATTTTAAAGAATGCAACATAAGGTTAGAATTTGTAAAAAGGAAATTATGATTAAATGGACTGAAATAACATCAAATTTTAGGAAGGTTGTACTGCTACTTCAGTAGTTTTATATGAAGGTTTATTGTTGCTTCTTTGGCTTGGATATATTTAAGATTAGATGTGTGGAAAAGGGAAAGTTTACACTGAGCAGGTGCAGTGTTCATGAACCATTACATCTGACCTATGGGGAAACATGGGCCTAATACCAGGTTTTAAGAAATATTGAATGAATGAATGAATGAATGAATGGCAAATTTCAGGTTATTTAGTGCAACATACTGTCTGAAATAGAAGTCTTACTGTACACATAATCTTAATTTTGAAAAAGTCTTAATGTATACATAATGATGATCTTTTTCTAGCAAGTTTCAAGTTGTATTCTTCTCCTCCTCCTCAACATGATGAAAACCTTGGCATGCTTTAAATATCCACTGATTAGCATCCTCCTTGTCTTGTTGTGTAGAAATTCGGTTTTGCATTTTTAAACACATGAAATATGTTACTAATTTTGTAGTCGTTAGCAATTAAATCTAGCAGTACTCAAAACATCAATTTCTGTGGTATTGTTTCTGTGAGCCACACCTGACCTCTGAGTTTATTTTCTTTCCAGATGAAGTCTATTCTTAAGTAATTATTTTTCTTATGGAATTAAACATTTTTAAAATTGAAATGTATATATTTAAGGAACACAATGTATTGTTTTGATACACATATACAAAAGAAACTGATTACTACAAACTGAATATAGAATTAACATATCCATCTCTTCAGAGAGTTACCATTTTGTGTGTGTGTGGTAAGAACACCTAAGAGCTAATCTCTTAGGAAATTTCACGTATGTCTTACGGTGCTATTAACTATAGTCCTCATGCTGTACCTTAGATCTCTACAACTTATTTATTCTACATAATGAAACTTTGTTCCATTTGCCCAACATCTCCACCTACCACTCCCCCCACACTCCAGGAAATCACCATTGTACTCTCTTCTTCTATGAATTTGACTTTTTTAGATTCCACAAATAAGTGAGATTATGCAGTAACTTTCTCTGTGTGTCTGATTTATTTCACTTAACATGATGTCCTCCAACTTCATTTACATTGTAACAAATGGCAGGATTTCCTTCTTTATGAAAGTCTGAGTAAAACACACACACACACACACACACACACACACACACACACACACACACAGAGCAATTTTTTTCCCATTCACCAGTCTATAGACACTTAGGTTGTTTCCGTATTTTGGATATTGTGAATAATGCTGCAATGAACATGGGAGCACAGATATGTCGTTGACATATTGATATCATTGCCTTTGGATATGTACTCTAGTGGGATTGCTGAATCATATATATAGCAGTTCTTCCTTTAATTTTTTGAGGAGCTTCCATACTGTTTTCCATAATGACTATACCAAATTACATTCTCATTGATACTGTGCAAGAGTTCCCTTTTCCTCACATTCTCATAAACACTTATTTTTTGTCTTTTTGATAATAACCATTCTAATAGGTGTGAAGTGACACCTCATTGTGGTTTTGATGTGCATTTCCCTGATGATTAGTGATATTAACCATCTTTTTACATACTTAGTGGCAATCTCTATGTCTTCCTTGAAAAAATTTTTATTTAAGTCCTTCACCCATCTTTTTAATTGGGCTATTTGTATTTTTGCTATTAAGTTCTATGAGTTTCTTATATATTTTGGATATTAACTCCTTATTAGATATATGGTTTGGAATATTTTCTTTCATTTTGTAAGTTGCCTTTTCATCTTATTGTTTCCTTTGCTTTGCAGAAGTTTGTTTTTAGCATGATGTAGTCCCACTTTTTTGTTGTTGTTGTTGTTTGTTTGCTTGTGTGCTTTTAATGTCATATGCAAAAAAAAAAATCTTCATCAAGACCAACATCATAGAGCTTGTACCCTATGTTTTCTCTTAGAAGTTTTACAGTTTCAAGTATCATGCTTAAGTCTTTAATCCATTTTGAGTTGATTTTTGTGTATATTGTAAGATAAGGGTCCAATTCCATTTTTCTTTATTTTTTTGCATGTGGATATCCAGTTTTTCCAACACCATTTATTGAAGAGACTGTCTTTTCCCCATTGTCTATTCTTGGTACCCTTGTCAATTATTATTTGACAATTTATTTGTGGGTTTCTTTCTGGGCTCTCTATTCTGTTCCACTGGTCTGTGTGTCTGATTTTATATTAGTATCATCTTGTTTTGATTAGGATAGCTTTGTAGTATAATTTGAAATCAGAACGTGTGACGTTGTCAACTATGTTCTTCTTTCTCAAGATTGTCTGGGCTATTTGGGGTTGTTTGTGGTTCTGTACAAATTTTAGGATTTCATTTCTGTGAAAATGGCTTTTAAAAATTTGATAGGGATTACCAAAAAAAAGGATGAATGAGATCTGGTATTTGATCACACAACAGGGTGACTATAGTTAATAATGAATAATTGTATATTTAAAAATAACTAAAAGAGTGTAATTTGATTGTTTGTAGCACAAAAGATAAATGCTTGAGGGGATGGAAACCCCATTCTCCATGATGTGATTATTTTACACTGCATACCTGTATCAAAACATCTTATGTATCCCTTAAGTACATACATATACTATATACCCACAAAAACTAAAAATTTTAAAAATTAAATTTTTTGTGGAGATTGCATTTTTACAGAGATTGCATTTGATGGTGTGTTTTACAATTTCCTTAAGCTGTCTTCACTTTTTTTCATTTTTTTTTCTTTTTGCTTCTTTGATTGAAAGATTTCCAGTACCCGTCTCTAAGTTTGCTGATCCTTTCTTCTCCTTATCTAGTCTGCTGTTGAGCCCGTGCATAGAAATTTTTCAGTTGTTGTATTATTCAGCTCTATGATACCTGGTACTTTTCTATGTTTTCTGTTTCTTTGTTGGAATTCTCACTTTGTTCATACATTATTCTCCTTATCTCAGTGAGCATCTTTATGACTGGTTTTTTTTTTGTTCTTGTTTGTTTGTTTTTGAGACGGAGTCTCTCTCTGTCACCCAGGCTGGAGTGCAGTGGCGCGATCTTGGCTCACTGCAAACTCCGCCTCCTGGGTTTGCGCCATTCTCCTGCCTCAGCCTCCCAAGTAGTTAGGACTACAGGCACCTGCCACCACGCCCGGCTAATTTTTTGTATTTTTAGTAGAGACGGGGTTTCACCATGTTAGCCAGGATGGTCTCGATCTCCTGACCTCAGGATCCACCCGCCTCGGCCTCCCAAAGTACTGGGATTATAGGCGTGAGCCACTGCGCCTGGCCTATGACTGTTATTTTTAACTCTGTCAGGTAAATTACATATCTCAATTTCATTAGGGCAAGTATCTTGTTCTTCTGTTTGGCACATATTTCCGTTTCCTCATTTTCCTAGTTGGTTTCTGTGCATTAGGTAAAACAGCCATCTCTCCCGTCTTCAGAGATTCTGGGTGCCTCTCAAATTTTGTGCTGCAAAGAGCCATCTTTTTTCTCAATGGTCTCAGAAGACTGAAGTTTACCAAGTTTCATCAGTGCTCTGAGACAGTGAGATAGGATCCATTCCCTAGAGTAGCAGCTAGAAAAGTTGGAGTGCTAGATATATGATCCAATTCCTTTTCTCTTCATGGAGAAGCTGGAAGCTGGGGTTTATTCCCCTCTCAGTCTTCACTGAGCCAGAGAGGAGAGCTGTGGAAAATTTCTGTGTGCTCATTCCGACTGAATGCTCTTTCAAATCACTTCTTTGCTCTCTGTCACTCTCAGGGGTCTAGTGAATGCCAGGCCCCATCAGCTGTCAGATAATGGTGGCTAGAGACCAGCTTCTCAGGTAACAACCAGAAAAGTTGGGATACTAGATGGGTAGGCCAACTCCTAGGGAGAAGTTGGAGGCTTGGTTTTATTCCCAGAGAAGGAGCTCTGGGAATGCCGCATGCCTGTTTAAATTCCCAGGGCATTAGTGATTTCCTGCCTCATCAGCTCCAAGAGCCAGTGACTTTGATGCTAGATTCTCAATTTCCGGAGATATGCAAGTTTGGAGTTAATTCCTTGGGTACTAGCTATAAGAGTTGGATGCTGCATGTGTGGTCCAGGTTCTTCCAGGGAGAAGTTGGAGGTTTGATTTTATCACTGGAGGAGGCTGGGGGTAATGTCTCAGTCAATTGTGTGTTGCTATAACAGCATAGCTGAGACTGGGTAATTTATAATGATCAGAAATTTATTTTCTCACAGTTCTGAAGGCTGGGAAGTTCAAGATAAAGGCACTAGCATCTGGCAAGGGCATTCCTGCTGTGTCACCACATGGCAGAAAACAGAAAGGAAAAGAGACAAAATGGGGCCACACTCACCCTTTGATAATGGCATTGCCCTGATGACCTAATCACCTCTCAAAGGTTCTACTTGTTAATTTCAATGTGAGTTTTGGAGAGGACAAACATTCAAACCATAGCAGGGAGAGAAACCATAGGGATTGCCCACATTCCCCTTTATGCTTCCGGAGGACTAGAGATTGCTTACCTCATCAGCTTCCAGTACAAGCTAGTTAAAGGCCAGACACTCAGGCAGATGCTGCTTTGAAGTGAGAATTTTCTCAGTCACTTTGTGTACGGGAGTCTATATACAAGCTTCTGGATTTTTTTCAGATGAAACTGATCCATGTGTAGCTGTTTATTTGGTGTGTCTGTGGGTGGAGGGAGAATCCTGTGCCTCCTATTCTGTCATCTTGCTGACATCCTTACGGAGATGGTTTGTTTTATATTCTGTAAGTAATTATGTATGTGAAAATATATCTTTATTCATGATGACAGTTTAGTTAGGTATAGATTTTTTTATTAAAAGCTATTTTTTCCCTCTGGATTTTGAAGATATTATTATATTGTGTTTTCAATCTCTACTGTGGCTGATAATTCCATTGTAAAATCTAATTAGTGTTCTCCCATGGCTAATCTCTGTTTCTTCTCTAATAGATTTTCTGCTTGTTGCTGATTTGTCTATTTCTTCTTGCAATTCTGTTGGTTCTTGCATATTGTATTTTCAGGCTATATTGTTAGATTACACATATATTGATCATACACATGTATTCACTGGTATATAATTGTGCATTCGTATTGTTTGTTATCTGGCTTGGACATGTAAAGATTAAACACCATCGACTTTTAATTATGGAGAAAAAAATCATCAGACACAACCAAAGGCTTGAAATTCTCTGGCATTCTTTATGTATGTCATTGTTCTTTTAGTTTCGGGGTCAGAAATCTGCAAAGTAGCTTAAACAAATAAGGGACTTTATTAACTCAGCTAATTGTAAAGGGCAAACATGACGCTGAATGTGTCTGGAATCAGGGAACTAGATGATTCCATAATACTTTTTTCACTTCTCTGCATTTTGACTTTTCTTCTAATGCATTCAGGACTCTTCACATGATGAGGTCATGGTCTTTGTCACTTCTAGGATTTTATATGAAGGGCTTTGTAGCCAGATAAAGAAAGGATACTACCTTCTCACCTTCAGGTAGAAAATTCCAAGGAAATGTTTTCGTTCCAACTTTGGAACTTTGCCCATTCCTTGCCCAATCTCCTGTGCCCAAATAGATGAGTACCATCATTGACCTAGTTTGTTTAATATGGTAGCACTGTGGTCAGGAAGCCAAGGGGTAGAATTTGCTACCAAAGGGAGGGAGAAGACTTGCTGAGTACATAAAAGCAATGATCATAATACCGTTTTCCCACTTTCCCGGAGATTAACAACATGGTCCTTCTTTAATTCTAAGCTTGTTCTACCAATATATCTTTATCTTTGCCTTTATGGAGCTTCCTTAGTCTTATCTATGTGTATTTAATAAATTTTTATGTGCTTTCTTAGCATGTTGTATTTTATAGAATTGATTACCTTGCCTCACAGTTATAGCAGTGTATTATCTTCCTTATGAGACTATAATCTCTGTGGTAGAGGACTGTGTCCTTTTCATTTTTTATCTTTATTTATTCATTAATTCAATCATACATTCATTCTACTAATATTTATTGAGTGCTTCCTTTTTGCCAGATATTGTCATAGCCACTGGGCAAATAGTGGACATTCAATAAATAAATGTCTTCTTGAATAAAACTTCCTGGATATTCTCAGAAAATGTTTCTGTTATGCTAAGGTTTTGACAGGCTAGTTGCTTTCATTTCATTTTCCTGTTATTGTAATTTAAAAGCACAAAGTCTAGAGAATGACCTTTGAAATGTTACACATGATATGCATTTCAAGAGAAAAAATTTGGATTGGCATACCAACCTCCTCATCATGTTTTGAAACGTGATACTTCAGGAATAAGGCAAAAGAGCAAAGCAGGCCAAAATCCTCTCCACAGAGAGATGAACTGCAAGGCCCGGCACATCCCTGTTTTCATTAAAACAGGTAACATACCCATTGTGTTCAGTCAACCACAGGCTATTTCAGGATACTTTTTAACACCTTGAAGTCACTAAAATAAATTCCACTGCTTCTCAGGGTATCACCAAATAGAACAAAAGGTAGAATAAAAAATGGAAGAAATGAAAACCCCATATTCTGTCCACTTGTTACGATCATAAGAAATGTTTTAAAATAAAGTCCCTCTTTCTAAGACAAAATAATCTTTCTTTAGAAACAAGCAACTGATGTTCCCACACAGCTTGCTATTTTCCTGCAGATCCTGTGATGTTACCAAAAACCTGCATAATACTGTGTGTGTGTGTGCTTGTGTGCGTATGTATGCACAAGTGTATGAGTTTATTAAACTCTGTGACACTTACCTACACATTTTCCCAGGACAGCTGTATATGGTTTTGGGAAAAATAAAGCATCACGAGCCAGGAAGCTCCTTAGAAAATCAAAAGTGCACTCATTCATTTATTTTTATCCAATATTTTATCTCACCTTTGTGATTTTATACATCCTGTTTCTTATTCATATACTGCTCCGCTTCTTCTGTGTATTCAATTAATTTTAATCTTCCAACTATAAGTAACAGGAAATCTTCAACTCACGTAACTTAAACAATAAGGAAATGTATTATGAGACCTAGAGTTTCCTGGATTGGTTAATTCACATCTCAGTAACATTACTGAGATCCTAGATTCTTGCTGTTTCAAAATTCTTTGATCCTCAGCATATCAACTTTGACCTCAAGCTATTTGTCTGATGGTGGCAAGATGGTATCACAACCAGTCACAACAATATCCTGCTGAAAAGGATCTATCTTTTCCATGTATGTCTTTTTCAGAGTAGAGAAACTATACCCAGAAGCCCCAGGAGACTTCCCCTCATAGCTCATTTGCCAGGGTTAGGTCACAAACCCTGACTAAGCCAATCCCTGGAGAGGGGAATGGGGTTACTATGACGGCTTTGAATTAAAAGTATTTACTTTGGAGTGGTAAAAGAGAAGGGTAGATACTGCACAAAATCTAGGCTCTTCCAGCAAGGAAGAAGAGGAAATTTGATATGAGGCAAGTGTTAAGAACAAATAACTTAGATCGCGTTTTTTTTTTTTTTAAAGTAGATTTACTTGCCTTTAATAATAAGCAGAATAAGTAAGTTGTACCTACTAAATTAGGAATATCAATTCTTTACTCAGCTTCTTTATGCACTAACCCATGTAAAGAGTTACACTGTTCTTGAATGTGTCTCTCCCTGACCACTGGAGATAGAATTAATCTTTCTATTCTGTGCTCTCCATACATACAAACTTGAATGAGCATGTGGAGACACATATTTTAGTTTTTGGAGAGAACAAAACTCTAACAATATTTCAAAGCATCTTTTACAAACTTTTCTCTCTTCAGTGAACAATAGTGGCAAGATTACATGGATAAAGACAATGAGAGTGTAGAAGGTTTTGAGTAACTGTCTCAATAATTATTCTTCAGATATTGATCTATAATGTGTCATAAAACAGTGTAAAGAAAGATGCTCTTTTCATAAATTGTAAATATTTCTTCTATAGAGAGACCAACCTTATTAATTAAAAAAGCTATTATCCCAATGTGTTTTTTATGGAAAGCCCAGAAAAAAAGAAGCCATTTGTAGGTGAGCACAAAGAAAATCACTTAATTCGCAAAGATATCCTAAATGCCTTTGTTAAAGGCATAAGCAATTTTAAATGAACTAATCCATTAATATCTACCAGTGGTTAAATGTAGCATTCTGTTTATTTAAGTCAGTAATTGCTATAAATGATAATGATTCTTCATATCGCTAGATATCCAATGCATTATTCATTCCTCCTTAGGCTGAGATGTGACAACATCAGAGCTGTTATAGGTTTTATGTAGTGATTTATAAGAAGAATAGATTATTAAAATAATAGACAAATATTAGACATTGTTGACTATTTTTCTGATGTTTTATTAACTTTATTATTATTATTTATTAATTTTACAATTTAACATCTTCATGTGGAGCTGAAATTCTAATTAGTGTGAATTTTAGTGTCCTTATTGGAGATCAAATACCTAAGTGTATTGAACATATAATAATATCACCTCTTGTTTTTTGTTAACTCTTTATATGGGTTAGTGTGTAATGAAGCTGAGTAAAGGATTAATATTCCTAATTTAGTAGGTACAGATTATTTATTTTGCTTACTATTAAAAGTGAGTAAATCTACTGTTAAAATAGTTGGAGGCCTAAGTTGTTACTGGTTGTAAATATCCTTCCTTGAATATTAAAGTCTACTTATTTTTTGTCAGTATCTTTGGCAAATTTTTTTAAGTTGTCTTTTGTTTTCTTGACTTGCCAATGTACTCCATTTGTTATTTCATTCATGCCATCACCTAAGATATGATGGAGACTCACTATGCTAACAAAGGCAGGCCATTCCATCTAAAGCTTCTACCTGCTAAAACATAGATAACTGTTTAATGCTGCTTCTGATTTTTTAAGGGCTTAAGCCTGAAAATTTCCTGTCTTAAAAACAACCAACCAACCAAACAAACAAATCAAAAACCTAGTTATTGACCTTGCATCCTGTATTCCATGGTTACAGGGTGAGCATAAATGATGACAGAATATCTGAGAGCTGGCTCTATGTTTTTCTTTTTCATCTAACTATTTTGGTTCTGGACACACTTTTGTTAGTGAAGCAAGAGTTATGGAGCAAAAATTCTGAATATTTTTATTTTCAGTTCATTAAAGCTTTCTGACTCCTCCTCTCCTCACACACATGGATTTACGTTTTTTTTAAAATAATTACTCCCTAAATTCATGTATAAATTCTGGACTTATTTTTAGTAAGGAAAGGCTACTTTTATTTTGGATTGGAGAACAGCTATCATAGTATTAAAATTGACTTCAGGCCTGTAATCTCAACATTTTGGGAGGCTGAGGCAGGCAGATCACCTAAGGTTGGGAGTTTGAGACCAGCCTGACCAACATGGAGAAACCCTATCTCGACTAAAAATACAAAATTAACCAGGCATGGTGGTGCATGCCTGTAATCCCAGCTACGTGGGAGGCTGAGGCAGGAGAATTGCTTGAACCCGGGAGGCGGAGGTTGGGGTGAGCCAAGATCACACTATTGCACTCCAGCCTGGGCAACAAGAGTGAAACTCAGTCTCAAAAAAATAAATTATCTCAATCAGCTATCTTAGACATTTGACTTGTACACATTTTTAGCAAGTTGTATATATGTCATCAGGTTATTTCACGACAGAACATATAAATAATTGCTGTCACTACAGAAAAATGTCACATACATCTCATTATCACATAACAGATTTCATCTTAGGGAAATAAACAATTTTTTTAAAAAAATAAAGTTCAAGTATTTCTAGTTACTGCCAACACATTAATGCATGATTGAATGACTCTGGAAGACTAAATATGAATGATGGCAGTTGATTTTTTGAAAATCCAGATTATTTGGACAGTCATTTTAAAATTCAGACACAAATTAACTAAGTACTTTGTTAATTTTACAATCGTGTACTGCATGATGACATTTTGGTCAAATGTGGACCACATATACAATGGTGATCCCCTAATATTATACTACTTTGTTTTTACTTTACCTTTTCTATGTTTAGATACACAAATACTTAGCATTGTGTTCCAATTACCTACAGTGTTCAGTACAGCAATACATTGTACCGGTTTACCTAGAAGCAATGGGCTATACCAGTGGTCACCAACCTTTTTGGTACCAGGGACTGGTTTCTTGGGAGACAATTTTTCCACAGACTTTGGGAGGGGAATGGTTTTGGGATGATTCAAGCACATTATATTAATTTTGCATTTCATTTCTATTTTTACATTGTAACATATAATGAAATAATTATACAACTCATCATCATGTAGAATCAGTGGGAGGCCTGAGCTTATTTTCCTGCAACCAGACAGTCCCATCTGGGGGTGATGGGAGACAGTGACAGATCATCAGGCATTAGATTCTCATAAGAAGCATACAACCTAGATCCCCTGCATGTTCAGTTCACAATAGGGTTTGCACTCCTATGAGAATCTAATGCCACTGCCAATCTGACAGGAGGCAGAGCTCAGGTGGTAATGTGAGAAATGGGGAACAGCTATAAATACAGATGAAGCTTCAGTGGCTCCCCTGCTGCTCACCCCTCCCCGTGCAGCTCAGTTCCTAACAGGCCACGGACTGGTACCATCTGTGACCTGGGGGTTGGGGACCCCTGGGCTATACCATGTAGCCTAGGTGGGTAGTAGGCGATCTCATGTAGGCGTTTGTAAGTATACTCTATGACATTCACACAATGATGGAATTCCCTAATGACACATTTCTCAGAAGTGATTCATGATGTTAACTGACAGATGACCATATTTTAGACTTGGCCAAAAATCATCTCAACATAGAGTACGTTGCCCTCAGAGGTTCATAGAAATGATCACAGTCCATTGAGCTCTGAGTCAACTCTGTAGCAGCTCATGCAGATTACTTCTTTAGACCCCGAACAATTTACTAGTCTTAGATAAGACATTTTCTATGCAGTATGTGTGATGCACACTTTTCTGTAATTGTTTGAAAGTACCAAACTCTATCTTGTCTCAGAGCTACTATAGATGTGGCTTCCTCTGCCTGGAGCTATTTTTGCCTTATTTGCAAGGCTAGATTCATTTTATATATTAGGTTTCAGCCAAGTATCATCACTTCTGAGTTGCCACTTTTTCACTACTCCATAAGAGTTCCTCTTCCTGTTATTCTCTGTCTTTATGCATTGTTATTTACTTCCCTTTACTTGTTGCAATTTATAATTATGTATTCATTTATTGTCTGTTGTCCCTTCATTCCTATCTCTCAGCGACTGAAAGCTCCATAGGAGCAAGGACACGTAATAGATACTATTAATAGACATTTATTAAATATTTGATGACTGAATGAATGATCCTGGTGTCAAGGCCAGAACCTAATCCTAGGTCTCCAGAATCCCTATTATTGTACATTAGCCACTGCACACTTACAACAAAATATCAATTAAATTATTTCCTATCTTCTACCCATGTAGAAAATAAGCCTTCACATGACCTGAATTCAACCACTGTCTAATTTCCATGATATATTTGGGAAGCATAACAGAACTAAGTAATTAAGGCCTCTCTATGAATGTTATTGAAATAATACAATATCAAGAATAGTAGGATTTAGAACAGAAAGAAAATGAAAGTTTTTTTCTACTGTAGGAACCCACCTCTTGTGTCAGTGTGTCCTGGATGTGAGGCATGGATTCCAAGAAGATCATTTTAGAGCTTTAAGATTTAATGACTGCCCCACTGGGTTTCAGACTGGCATGGGGCCCTGTGGCCTCTTTGTTTTGGCCAGTTTCTCCCATTTGGAAGGGAAACATTTACCCCAAAACAAAGTTTTTTTCAACAGTTAAAAAGCTTCTGCTTTTCAAAGAGACTGATCAACTCTAAACCAATCAAAACTTTTGGCTTCAAGTCAATAGCTACCTTCTTTAAAGATAAATCATTTCTTTTGTTTGTGCTTCTTTTCTCTGAGTTTTGGAAAATTAATAGAAAAAGAGTAAAACTTCATTTGATATCTATTCAATTCAGCTTAATTAAGATCTATTTATTTTCATTTAAAAACAAAATGAAACAAAAATTAATTATTCAATATCACTCCCTCTACACACACACATATACCCATCCTGCATTTTTTTTCAAGCACAAGTTATCTTGGAGACTTACTTGATTAACTTAGGTGTGAAATAATTTTCTCGTCTATATAAAGGACAGAATGACAAATATTCTCAGATTCTCTTAGCAACAGGCATTTTATTTGCTGTCTTGAATAGAGCCTTATAAAGTTTCCTTTGTAGGAGAAATACCATATTTGAAAATGTTGTCATATTGTTGTTTTAGTATTTTCATATTATTATTTTATTACTAAATAAATTTATGTAACTTTAGAAATAGAAAGTAGTATGGTTTGGCTCTGTGTTCCCACCCAAATCTCAGGTTGAATTGTAATCTCCACATGTTGGAGGGGAGGCCTGGTGGGAGGGAGATGATTGGATTACAGAGTGGATTTCTCCCTTGCTGTTCTCATGATAGTAAGTGAGTTCTCATGAGAACTGATGGTTTTAAAGTGTGGTATTTCCCGCCCCCCGACCCTCTCTCCTGCCACTATGTAAGATGTGCCTTGCTTCCCCTTCACCTTCCCCCATGATTGTAAGTTTCCTGAGGCCTCCCCAGCCATGTGGAACTGTGTGGCAATTAAACCTATTTTCTTTATAAATTACCCACTCTCAGGTAGTTCTTTGTCACAGTGTGAAAAAGGACTAATACAGAAAAATTGGTACTGAGAGTTTGGGGCACTGCTATAAAGATACCTGAAAATGTGGAAGTGACTTTGGAACTGGGAAGCAGGCAGAGGTTGGAACAGTTTGGAGGGCTCAGAAGAAGACAGGAAGATGTGGGGAAGTTTGGAACTTCCTAGAGACTAGTTGAATGATTGTGACCAAAATGCTGATAGTGATATGAACAATGAAGCCCAGGCTGGGCTGGTCTCAGTTGAAGATGAGAAACTTACCAGGAACTGGAGCAAAGGTCACTCTTGCTATACTTTAGCAAAGAGATTAGCAGCATTTTGCCCCTGCCCTAGAGATCCTAGACATGGAACTCTGAATTCAAAGAGATGATTTAGGGTATCTGACAGAAGAAATTTCTAAGCAGCAAAGCATTCAAGATTTTTCTGAAAGCATACAATCATGTGCGTTCACAAAGAGATTGTCTGAAATTAGAGCTTATGTTTAAAAGGGAAGTAGAGCGTAAAAGTTTGGAAAATGTGCAGCTTGATTGTGTGATGATAAAAAAGGAAAACTCATTTTATGGGAAGAAATTTAAGCTGCTTGCTGTTGGAATTTGCATAAGTAAAGAGAAGCCAAATATTAATAGCCAAGACAATGGGGAAAATGTCTCCAGGGCATTTCAGAGATCTACATGGCATAGCCTCCTATCACAGGCTGGAGGCCTAGGAGGAAAAAGTGGTTTTGTGGGCCAGGCCCAGGGCCTTGCTGCTCTGTGAAGCCTCTGGACATGGTGCCCTGTGTCCTGGCTGGTTCAGCTCCAGTTGTGGCCAAGGTACAGGTTGGGCTGTTGCTTCAGAAGGTGCAAGCCCCAAGCCTTTGCAGCTTTCATGTGGTGTTGGGCTTACAGTTGTGCAGAAGGCAAGAGTTGAGCTTTGGGATCCTCCACCTAGCTTTCAAAGGATGTATGGAAACACCTAGATGTCCAGACAGAAGTCTGCTGCTGGGGTGGAACCCTTGTGGAGAACCTTCATTAGGGCAATGCAGAGGGGAGGGCAATGCAGAGGGCAGTGCTGCCTAGGGGAGCTGTGAGAAGAGGGCTACCATCCTCCAGACCCTAGAATGGTAGATCCACCAACAGCTTGCACTGTGCACCTGGAAAAGCCACAGGCACGCAATGCCAGCTAGTGAAAGCAGCCACAGGGGCTGTATGCTGCAGAGTCACAGAAGTGGAGCTGTCTGAGGCTGTAGGAACCCACCTCTTGCATTAGTGTGTGCTGGATATGAGGTATGGAGTCAAAGAAGATCATTTTAGAGCTTTAATATTTGATGACTGCCCCACTGGGTTTCAGACTGGCATGGGGCCTGTGGCTTCTTTGTTTTGGCCAATTTCTCCCATTTGGAATGGAAACATTTACCCAATGCCTGTACCCGCATTGTATCTTAGATGTAACTAACTTGTTTTTGATTTTACAGGCTCATAGGTGGAAGGGACTTGCCTTGTCTCAGAACTTGGACTTTTGAGTTAATGCTAGAGTGAGTTAAGACTTTGGGGGACTGTTGGGAAGGCATGATTGGTTTTGAAATGTGAAAAGGACATGAGATTTTGGAGGGGCCAGGAACAGAATGATATGGTTTGGCTCTGTGTCCCCACTCAAATCTCGTTTTGAATTGTAATTCCCACATGTTGGAGGAGGGGCCTGGTGGGAGATAATTGGATCATGGGGGTGGATTTCTCCCTTGCTGTTCTCTTGATAGTGAGTGAGTTCTCATGAGAGCTGATGGTTTTACAGTGTGGTACTTCCTACCTCACTCTCAATTTGTCTCTCCTGCCGCCATGTAAGATGTGCCTTGCTTCCCCTTCGCCTTCTGCCATGATTGTAATTTTCCTGAGGCCTCCGAAGCCATATGGAACTGTGAATCAATTAAACCTCTTTTCCTTATAAATTACCTAGTCTTAGGTAGCTCTTTATAGCAGTATGAAAATGGACTAACACAGAAAATTTCTTAGACATCATCTAGTCCAGTACCCTCATTTAAAATTTATTTTTTAAAGTAACATAATTAATTTGTATTTACATAACACATTTTTTGAAATGTAGTTGAAATTAAATTGTAAACAAATCTTTAAATAAAGAATGATTTCTTATTTTCTTATCTCATTAAAAAGAAGGGGAAATCTAATTCTCTAAATGTTTCAGCAACTCTTTTATTCCAGGGACTCAGTTTTGCCCCCATTTGGATTTTCCTTAACATATTTTCTAAATCCTAGCTAGAGCACATCTCTGTTTTATCTTGTTTCAAATAATGAGGACTTTTTAATACCTAAATTATCCTATGTTCTATGAGACTATTTGTGGCTTTAGGGAACCAGATGCTTTGAAGCTTTTTTTTGAGGTTTAGAACTTTGATTTTAATAACACTAGTAATAAAAATGATATCTGGAGTTTTATAACAAAGCTTTGCTCACCTCTTTACCACATCTAAAGATCTTTTTCTCTTAATTTCAGATTATTAATCTCCCTCTGAGGTAGCACTTCTGTTTCCCTCAGGCCAGTTTTGGCTAATGCAGTTTTCCCTTTGTCCTGAGGTGGCAAGCCATTTCCTGTCTCCTTTCCTCTCTAGATGTTTGCACTAAAGCCTTTTCTAATTTATTGTTATGCTCAGCAAATAGAATAAGCTCAGTAAATATTAATTGAATGTGAATAAAAGTGTAATTTATTGTATTTTCACCATAAATGTTATTTATTCAATTTTCAAATTTATTTAGTTGGTAAACTTAACGTATCATGTGACTTTATTTCATAATTTATCATAACATTTATCCTATAAGTAAATTTCCTTAGTGTTTTATATTTTCCTGAAAACCTTATCAAGTAATACAGGAAGAAAATGATATATATCTGAGGGAAAAAATTGAAACTTATCTTTACTTTTCAAAACAAAATATTTTAAGATTCTTAAGGACAGAGGCTTTGCTATTTATTTGTTTTATGATCTTCCATTTCATTTGCTATACAAGTTAAATAACAGATTGCTATTAAAGTCTTAGAATTCAAAAAATAGAAGATTTGTACTGGACTCATGTTCCTGATATTTCGGGGCAAGAAGGAATTTTAGTGATGGTCCAATCTAATCTTCTCATTTTTCAGACAAGGAAACTGAAACATCAGAGACTGTTGCAGCTAGTATAGTGTGTGCTGTATACACATGCACAAACACACACACACACACACTAATACAAATAGCCAATGTGTATTCAATATTTTGGTTAATAGGTAGAATTCTAAATGCTTTACCTTGTTAATCTTGGTAACTTTATATATATATATATTTTTTTTTTTTTTTAATTTTTTATTTTTTTTATTTTTTTTTTGTAGACAGAATCTCGTTCTGTCTCCCAGGCTGGAGTGCAGTGGCATGATCTCAGCTCACTGCAACCTCTGCCTCCTGGGTTCAAGCGATTCTCACGCCTCAGCCTCCTGAGTGGCTGGGATTACAAGTGCATGCCACCATGCCCAGCTAATTTTTGTATCTTTAGTAGAGACAGTGTTTCACCATGTTGGTCAGGCTGGTCTCTAACTCCTGACCTCGTGATCCGCCCACCTCAGCTTCCCAAAGTGCTGGGATTATGGGCGTGAACCACTGCGCCCGGCCACTGAGATATATGTTGTTTTTATCTCCATTTTACAGATGAAAAAAATGGCCCAGGGAGGTTAAATAAGTTCGCCACCATCACATAATTTGTAAGTGGTAAAGCTGGGAGTGGGATCTATTTATTTAATCTCTTTGAGCCCTCACTCGTAAACACATATACTTTATTGCTTCTCTGATTAGAGCTGAGATATTCTGAGCCCTAATTCCTAATCCTGTAATGTTTCCATTATGGGTATTCTCCGAAAGGTTTGGAGATGGCTGAGGGTTATAAATGAGACATATATATTAGAGTGGCAGTGAAAATAGTGGGAAATGGGAATGAAAGTAAGCTGGTGAAACTGGCAGAATGAAAAGAGGAGCAAGGAGAAATTTTAGAAGGAATGATGGTTTGGAATTCTGGCTGGACAAGTAATAACAAAATATTGGAAGAAAATAGATCTTTCTGAGTAATCAGAGAAATAATATTTGTTCAGAGGAGTTTAAACTCAATCGCTATTTGAGGGTTGGTTCTTCCCAAGAGCAGTAGCAAAACAAGAGATAATATCAAAGCTCATCTACTGAAATTTCTATTAAATACCTTCCTCATCATGTCTTTCCTTCTTTCAAAATAAATTTTCTATCATGATTGTTGTCTTTTACAAGGTTTCCTCAAATGATATTGGAAGGACATCTAGACAGAGGACATAAAGGCCACTCTTTTTATTTGGCTTTTGCTGAGCTGTGAATATGTAAGAGATGAGGCGTAAGATCATCACTACTGATGTTATTTTTCTTTATGAGGGAGTCTCTCATAAATGACACAGAGGGCAAGTGGTAAAGGACACGGAATTCAGGCTCCTCATTTCACTTCCTGCTGATGTGTGAATAACTCAGGGGCGACACACAACGATTTTACTTTATGCCACTTGGCACTTCATTCAGGCAATTGAATTGTTGGTGCTTTCTTACCAGAGGTCATAGTAGGGCCATTTTAGTAGACCTGTGCTTTGGAAGAATTCAGAATTATTTGAAAATTCCAGTTACTAAGGTATGCTTTATGAAATAAATTATATGAAAAGAGCAGTTATATTGTTTATTATAAAGTTAGTCTAAGTAGAATTTTCTGGATTGTTATTAAGGGAAGCCCACTCACATCATAATTAAATATGTATTGAAATAAGAGAAATTTGGGGTATAAAATTTTACTAATTATGACTCTGTCTTGTATTGTCATTTTGAAAATGTGTTTGAGCCACATAATTCTATGCCCCACAAAGCAAACTTCCAATTAACTTGGACTACTAATTGGCAATAACAAAACAAAACATCCTTGTGTAACATTACACATAAATGTCTTACTATCAAGATTAGCTAATGACCTATGTCTTAATTTTATGAATGACAATAACTCCACTATATTGATTATCAATCCAGAAAATGTTAAAGTCAGAGGAGAATATTGGCATTTAGGCGTGAATTTGAAAGCATTAGTATTATAAGATTGAACGTAGTATTCTAGTGAATGAATGTAAGTTTATATAGAGATAATTATCCTGGGAACATGTTTAATTTAGCTTTAGTATGCAGTGTTAAATGACTTTATTTAATAATAAAACAGAATGAATCTAGTAAGTTTAGATTGGACAAATTTACTATCGACAGTAAGTGCCTAGGAAATGGTAGAAGGTGCAGATTGTATGACAATGAAATCTAAATATTCTTAGAAGTTCCTTCTTTTTTTATTTTTCTGATTGTTGCCATTCCCCATCTCCTGCCTTGAATCTTAGAATGAAATCTGTTATTGACAGTGAACTAATTTAATGAAGGAGTGTTAAATATTCAATGAAGCAGCAAATCTGCTCACATTTTTATTAACATATATTTTTGAAGAAACAAAGCAGGTCTACAGGCATAAAACAATATTATGTCTATATGTCGTGTATGTACAGGTATTGAATCAGGACTAAAATATTTGGCCTCTCTGATATTCTATGAAACCACCACACTACAGAGCCACAGAGCTCATATTTAGAGAATTCATTATATTACTTAGTACTAAATATACCGCCACCAGCTAGGCCGGACAAATTTGCTATTGGACAAAGTTGGGAAAGGCCACAACAGAGGAAAAAATTATTTTCTTATTTATAAAGAAAGGGAATTTATAAAATTATGGAAAGAACATAAGAAAAAATAAGGCTAGAGTCAAGAAAAAGCACTTGTAAAATAAGATGCTGATTATAGTGCTAGAATTAGAGAAGCTGATACAATAGGAAAAGTCATCTGTAAAATTATTATCTCTTGAAATTAAACATAGAAATGTGAATAAGAAAACATCTATGTGTGAATGGATTTTGAGTGGGGCATATAAGTGTTTTTAGCAAAGAACAGCCCAAATCAAGTACCCCCAAATTCTGCAATAAACAAACAAAACCCCATCGCCTACCTCACCAAAAATTGTCTGACACAGTTGGGCTAAATCCATGTCATCAACTTAGAAATTCTGCTTTGGAAACCAGCAAGTGAAGTTGAGTCATATTTTGAGAGGCTTCCTCTTCCTCTGTGGAAAATCATCAACACATTTTCATTTTGTAAGCTATGTTTTTTTTTTTTTTTAACCAGCATTGATTTTAAAAGCTTTATCCAATTCTTGGTTCTTGAATGTCCCTGAAGATATTTTTGAAGGATTATGCAAAGTGTTGCTCCCTCTGGTACTCCCATGTAGGCCCTGGAGATGTTGGGAAATGCTTGTGAGTAATTTTCATGCATAAAAAAGGACACTCAGCTGAATGCTAGATTGTAATTCAATCAGGAAGTTCTGATGACATTCTGAAACTGTACAGTCTGAATGCTTTATGAATAATACCACGATGCCAACACTGAATTACAGCTAGTATTTTTACACAAGGACTAGGAATACTAGGAACATAAAACAATTTTATAGCCAGTTACCTTTGAGGTTGAGGGAGATGACAATTCATCACACAGAGGTCTTTGGTGCATCCCACAAAGATAATAATATGTGTAAGAGTGAAGGCTTGCCCCTTGTTAGTCTATGAGAAGGATTTGAGTATAGAGGACACAGTGGTCTGCAAAACCTTATAGGACCTATGAAATGAGGACAGCGTTGCAATGCTTTTGAGGACACTCGGGTTGCCAGGAACACAAATCCTAGTCCTCATAAATACCACATTTGTGCTTTAATCATAAAAATTCTATTGAGACTAACCTTTCAGTGAGGGAATATTATCTAAACAGAACACAGTCATTTCAGCTGCTAAATGAAAAACTTGTATTTTATAAGCCTAGAAAAAAGTGAGTTGAATGTTATCATAAGATAACACATGGTCTTGAGGCACCCTGGGGCGCTGATATCTCACATCATAGCGCAAGCTCAAAACACTCCTAGCTTGCTTAATAATTGTCAGAGTTATCTTAATTTGAACCATAACCAATTATTTATGTAAAAAAATAAGAATGATAGTAGGAGAGCAAGAACATGAAAATGTATTTTTTCAGGCTTGTTGAGATTAATGAACCCTCAAAAATGTTATTAACTTTGCGGAATGGGTACCACATCTAAACAGCTCTGCATTTCAAAATACCTTGGCTTTCTTCTCAAAAGAAAGAATTAAGTTGATACTCATGACTGAATCAGAAAGGTACTACTGACAGGTGTTCGGCACACTTTCCCCTGCATGACTCACCCTAAAGATACCTTATTTTCTCCATGAAGCCTTTTTATTCTGATGTTTTTCTTTGGTCTTGTTTGAAAGCTCTATTCCCAGTGGCTTGAGAGAAGAAGAATAAACATCCAGGCCCCAGTAGCTTTTTTTTTTTTTTTTAACCCAGGGGGATATGCTCTGCCTATTGTGTTACAGTATCTAGTATTGCCAAATCCTGCTTAGAGAGACATGAAAAACCTGAGAAGTCCTTCCAGGGCTTGCCACAAAACGGATTATGGGTCTGGAAAATAAAAATAATCAGGAAGTGGCATTACAAATATAGATCAGAGAAAAAAAGGCTTAGTGGTTCCTTGCTAATGGTACTTAAGAATGTGCAGAAGTTTTCGGCAGAGGACACCAACTAGCTTATTTGATCTTCTCTAGGGATAGGCAGAATAAGAGTAAACGCCCGTAAACAACTACACAAAGGGTTTAGAGACTGAGCTAAGAAACAGCCGCCAGTCTAGAGTCAGTAGAAGAAAATTAAGAAATAGAGGGCAGTGGAATGCCAAAGAGAGGAAATACTTTGAAGGAAAAATAGAAAAAAATCATATTTGGAGAAGAGACATGAGCTCTGCCCTCATTCTCTTGAGATCTTTTCCTTGATTGAGGGTGTGGGCTTTCCCCTGCCATGATTGAGATAAAAGGCTATGATCAAGTAGAGGCAGTGCTTTGGAAGCTGCCTAGGCCATTCCTCCCTCCTTTTCTTTTGTTCTGGTTCTGATTTAATTCATGGGTGTGTGTGTGTGTGTGTGTGTGTGTGTGTTCATGCACACAAGCTGATGTATTAGAGAGGGATTTGAAATTTTTCCTTGTTGAAAGGAAGGCTTCAAATGAAACAGCAATCTATCTCGCAGGAAAATTCCCATCCTGGGGATCCCCTTCAAGGCAGAAATTCAAGCAATGATGAGAAAGGTGCCCTTAGACTTGCCCAGTAATGAGATGTTACAAGCCATTAATTTTATGAAACTCCAAAGAAACACAGCCAGGCCATTAAAAAAAGGTTAAAAAATAGATCTTCTATGAATCACTGAGAAAATACTATCTTTCCAAGTCCAGGGAATAAATTTGTCTGGGCCCCCTCTATTTTTCCCTCTCTGCATTATATTTGAAGATAGTTGTGTTTTGTTAGCTTTTTCATTTACCCCCAAAACACTTGCAAAATGCTTTAGTTTTAGGATTTTCATGTAATTGAGGAGCTGAAACCCACCAAAGGTAGGGAGTCAAAGCAGAAACAGTTACTCCGTGCCTCTGGTAGCTATCCATTGTTCTAGAGATCAGGTCCCTACTCGTTAAGGTAGCTTAAAAGGGACGGCAGGATGGCACTCTTATTTAACTCCTTACCCACATCTCTCCACCTGGACAGCCCCACCCAACCCTCCCCTCCCGCCATACTTATCTCAGTTTTTTGACATGCCATGCCAGGCTGCGCTTCTCTCTGGCCTTGGACATTCCATTTCCTCTGCTTCAAATTCCTTTCACTAGGCTAACAGCTACCCACGGTGTAGGTTTAGCTTAGACTTCACTTTCTTCAGGAAACTGACCGGTAACATTCCCTCCCCCTCACGTCTGGGTTATGGCCCCTCCTGCGTGCTTCCATCATACCTTCCCTATCGTGGTAGTCTTCACACTCTATAATGATTTAGATGCCTATTTACTTGGCTGTAGTGGCCCTCACTAGACTATAAATTCTACCGTTATGTTACAGAAGAATTCATATAACATAAACTACCTTTTGTGGAAGGATTATTTCAAACTTGGGGGCCTAATTTTAGCTGTGGCAGTACGTGAGGAACATTTATAAGGTGGGGCACAACTATACATTCACTTGGTTCCTCTTGAGTGCTTATTCTCTTCCATCTTTGAGTATGTTTTTTACTGCTGTTTTAAAGTATAGCCCTAGGGTTCTTGAAAACCAAAGCTTTTAGCTTCACATGTAGACTTCATTCAATTTTTTTTTAAAGTATTGTCTTGAGGATTGATTGGTTTGAAAGCTTGGTTGTTATTAAAAGCTCTTATCTTTCCAGGGTTATTCCTTAGTTGTTCTTACAGAAACCCCTAAACTGTAGGAATATCTTTAATATGCTGTCAAATAGAAAGGTTGGTGATAAACACTTGCCTCTAAAGAATGTTTTAGGAGCTTAGGAAATATGCAAGTCATCTGTGAAGCCCTCCTCCCTTTGAACTGCACTTTTTTATTATGAGAGTCAGGATACATTGACTCTGCCTTTTTTTTTTCTTTACAAGTTCTCTCTCTGTCGCCGAGGCTGGAGTGCAGTGGTGTGATTATAGCTCACTGTAAGCTCGAATTTCTGGGCTTAAATGATCCTCCCACCTCAGCTTCCTGAGTAGCTAGGACTACAGGCATACACCACTATGCCCAGATAATTTTCACTTCTCGTTCAGACAGCATCTTGCTATGTCCCCAGGTTGGTCTCAAGCGATCCTTCTGCCTCACCTTCTGGAAGGCTGGAATTACAGGCATAAGCCGCTGTGCTCAGCCTGACTCTACTTTTTGTCTCAAAGCCAGGACACCTTATCCCAATGGCATACAATTTTTATTCCATTATACTCTGTACCATTTTAGTGATTTTTCCTCTAAGTTCTACACATACTGGTTTCAGAATGGTATTGCCAAAAGGAAAGAAAAAGAAACTCACTACACTTTTTTTTTCTGGGAATGCTAGTAAAATCTGCATCTAAATTATATAAATGGTATTATTGTCTTCTTAAGTGGCACATGGTGTTACGGCTCACTGCTTATTATATCATCTTTTACCTTTCATAAGTATTTCCAACATTCTTTTATCCATCAGTTAGTCTTCAGCTGTGCTGTCCAAGATGGTAGCCTCTTTTCACATGAAACTATTGAGCACCTGAAACGTGGCTAGTCTGAATTGAGATGAGCTGTAAATGTAAAATACAGACCAGACTTCAAAGACTTGGTTAAAAGAAAAAAGATTCAAAATATCTCATTTTTATCTCAAATAAACGAATTTATGTTGCTTACATGTTGAAATGATAATCTGAAGATATTGGGTTAAGTAAAAGGCATTATTAAAATTAATTTCATCTGTTTCTTTTTACCTTTTTAATGCAGCTACTAAAAAATTAAAACTTGCATACATGGCATGCTATATATATACATTTTTAATTTTTCATTTTAATTTTTGTGGGTACATAGCAGGTGTATATATTTATGAGGTACATGAGTTGTTTTGATGCAGGTATGCAATGTATAATAATCACCTCATGTAAAATGGGTGTCTCCATCCCCTCAAACATTTATCTCTTGGATCACAATCAAATTATGCTCTTCTTGTTATTTTTTAAATGTACAATTAAATTATCATTGACTATAGTTATCCTGTTGTGCTGTCAAATACTAGGTCTAATTCATTATAATTTTTTGTACCCATTAACCATCCCCACCTCCCCCAAACCCCTTTGCTACCTTTCCCAGCCTGTGGTAACCATCCTTCTCCTCTCTATCTATGTGAGTTCAATTATTTTGATTTTTAGTTTCCACAAATAAGTGAGAACATGGAATGTTTGTCTTTCTGTGCCTGGCTTATTTCACTTAGCATAATGACCTCCAGTTTCATCCATGTTGTTGCATATGACAGGCTCTAGTTCCTTTCTATGGCTGAATAGTACTACATTGTGTATAAGTATGATGTTTTCTTTATCTACTCATTTGGTGATGAACACTTAGGTTGCTTCCAAATTTTGGCTATTGTGAAGAGTGCTACAACAAACACGGGAATGTAGATATCTCTTTGATACACCGATCTTTTTTCTTTTGGGTGTATACCCAGCGGTAGGATTCCTGGGTCATATAGTATCTCTAGTTTTAATTTTTTGAGGAATCTCAAAACTGTTCTCCATAGTAGTTGCACTGATTTACATTCCTACCAACAGTGTATGGAAGTTCCCTTTTCTCCTCTCCTTTCCAGCATTTGTTTTTGCCTGTCTTTTGGACATAAGCCATTTTAACCGGGATGAGATGATATCTTATTGTAGTTTGACTTGTGTTCCTCTGATGATCAATGGTGTTGAAAACCTTATTATATGCCTTTTATATGCCTTTTTTTGAGAAATATCTATTCAAATCTTTTGTTCATCTTTTGATTGGATTATTAGATTTTTTTCCTATAGAGTTGAGTTCCTTATGTATTCTGGTTATGAATCTCTTGTCATATGGGTTGTTTGCAAGTATTTTCTCCCATTTTGTGAGTTGTCTCTTCACTTTGTTGGTTGTTTCTTTGTTGTGCAGAACTTTTTAACTTAATGTTACCTCATTTGTCCATTTTGGCTTTGATTGCCTGCACTTGTGGGGTACTATTCAAGAAATTCTTGCCCAGAACAATGTCCTGGAGAGTTTCCCTGAAGTTTTCTTTTAGTAATTTCACAGATTGAAGTCTTAGATTTACACCTTTAATCCATTTTGATTTAGTTTTTGTATATGGCAAGAGATAGGCATCTAGTTTCTTTCTTCTGCATATAGATAACCTGTTTTCCCAGCATCATTTATTGAAGAGACTGTCTTTTCCTCAGTGTATGTTCTTGGCACCTTTATTGAAAATGAGTTCACTGTAGGTGTGTAGATTTATTTCTGTGTTCTCTATTCTGTTCCATTGGTCTGTGTGTCTGTTTTTATGTCAGTATCAAGCTGTTTTTGGTTTCTATAGCTCCATAGTATAATTTGAAATTAGGTAATTTGATTTCTTCAATTTTGTTCTTTTTGCTTGGGATAGCTTTGGTTATTCTGGGTCCTCTGTGGTTCCATATAAATTTTAGGATTGTTTTTTTCTATTTCTGTGGAGAATATCATTGGTATTTTGACAGCGATTGAATTGAATCTGTAGATTGCTTTGGGTACTACGGAAATTTTAACAACATTGATTCTTTCAGTATATGAACATGGAATATTTATCTATTTCTTGGTGTCCTCTTTAATTGCTTTCATCAGTGTTTCATAGTTTTCATTACAGAGGTCTTTCAGTTCTTTAGTTCATTCCTAGGTATTTAGTTTAATTTGTGGCTATTGTACATGGGATTACTTTTTAAATTTCTTTTTTCAGATTGTTTACTATTGGCACATAGAAGTGTTACTGATTTTTGTATGTTGATTTTGTATCTTGCAACTTTACTGAATTTGTTGATCAATTCAAATAGTTTTTTGTGGGGTGTAGGTTTTTCCAAATACAAAATCATATCATCTGCAAATAGAACAATTTGACTTCTTCTCTTCCAGTTTGGATGCTCTTTATTTCTTTGTCTCATTGCTGTAACTAGGAATTTCAGTGCTATGTTGAATAACAGTGGCGAAAGTGGGTATCCTTGGCATGTCCCAGATCTTAGAGGAAAGGCTTTCAGTTTTTACCCATTCAGTATGATAATAGCTATGAATCTGTTATATATGGCTTTTGTTCTATCGAGGTATGTTCCTTCTTTTTTTTTTTTTTTTAAGATGGAGTCTTGCACTGTCGCCTGGGCTGGAGTGCAGTGGCACAATCTCAGCTCACTGTAACCTCCACCTTCCAGGTTCAAGCAATTCTCCTGCTTTGGCCTCTTGAGTAGCTGGGATTACAGGCACCTGCCACCACACCCAGCTAACTTTTTGTATTTTTAGTAGAGACAGGGTTTCACTATGTTGGCCAGGCTGGTCTCGAACTCCTGACCTCGTGATCCGCCCGCCTCAGCCTGCCAAAGTGCTGGGATTACAGGTGTGAGCCACCACACCCGGCCAGTGTGTTCTTTCTATTTCTGGTTGTTTGAGGATTTTTATCATGAAGGATGTTGAAATTTATCAAATGCTTTTTCAGCATCAATTGAAATGATCATATGGGTTTTGTCCTTCATTCTGTCAATGTGATATATCACATGGATTGACTTACATATGTTGAACCATCCTTGCATCCCAGGGATAAATCCCATTTGGTCATGATAAATGGCCTTTTAAATGTATTGTTGAATTTGGTTTGCAAGTATTTTGTTGAAGATTTTTCTGTCAATATTCATCGGAGATATTGGCATGTAGTTTCCTTTTTTTGATGTATCTTTTTCTGATTTGGATATAGCAGTAATACTGGCCTTGTAGAATGAGTTTGGAAGTATGCTCCCATCCTTTAATTTTGGAATAGTTTGAGGAAAATCGATATTAGTTTTTCTTTGAATGTTTGTAGAATTCAGCAGTGAAGCCGTTGGTTGCTGGTCTTTTCTTTACTGGAAGACTTTATAACAGCTTCAATCTTGTTACTTGTTATTGGTCTATTCAGGTTTTGGATTTTTTCCTGGTTCAATCTTGGTAGTTTACATGTGTCTAGGAGTTTGTCCATTTCTTCTAGATTTTTTTAATTTATTGGCGTATAGTTGCTCAGAGTAGCCACTAAGGATCTTTGGAATTTCTTCAGTATCAGTTGTAATATCTCCTTTTTCATTTCTTATTTTATTTATTTGGGTCTTCTCTCTTTTTTTCTTAGTTAGTCTGGCTAAAGGTTTGTGTTTTTCGTTTATGTTTTTTAAAACCAACTTTTTGTTTTATTGATCTTTTGTATTGTTCATTTCAATTTCATTTATTTCTGCTCTGATTTTTATTATTTCTTCTACTAAGTTTATTCAAAGGGATAGTGACAGAGAACTTCCCAAACCTAGAGAAAGATATCAATACTCAAGTACAAGAAGGTTGTAGAACATCAAGCAGATTTAACCCAAAGTAGTCTGTCTCAAGGCATTTAACAATCAAATTCCCAAAGATCAAGGGTTAATAAAAAAAAATCCTAAAAGCAACAACAGAAAAGAAACAAATAACATACAATGGAGCTCCAATGTGTCTGGCAGCAGATTTTTCAGTGAAAATCTTACAGGCCAGGAGAGAGTGGCATGATATATTTAAAGCAATAAAGGAAAAAACTTTTACCCTAGAATAGTATATATCTGTATATATATATTTGGGTACTACCACTAGGAATGTCCTGGGTCAGACCTGAAGCCAGCACAGCACTGGGTCTTGCCCAAGGCCTGCTTAACTACTCCCTGGCTATGGCCTGTGTTTGCTCAGTGCCATCGGGCTCTACAGTCAGCAGGTGGCAAAGTCAGCCAGGCTTGTGTCCTTCCCTGCAGGATTGTGATTTTCCCCAGGCCCTGGGAGGGTCCATAGGTGTTGTTTGGGAGCCAGGGACTAGAGTCAAAAACCTTAAAAGGCCATCTGATGTTCTATTGTACTTTCCATTTTTCCCTCCCCTTTCCAAAGGCAGAGGAATCTCCTCCCATACCCACCACCACCCCAGGCCATGAGGAGTACTGGCAGATTACTACCAATGTTCCCCTTAAGGCCCAAGGGCTTTTTAGTCAGCTTACTGTGAATGCTGCCTGGCCTCGGACTCACTCTTTAGGGTAGTGGGCACTCCTCTGGCCCCGAGCAAGTTCAGAAATGCTATCCAAGGGCTGCTTTGTATTTTTATTGGACAGTGCTGGCCTAGACAGTAACTCAATAATGAGAATTTTTTGTTTTCTTTTGCTAGGAAAGAGCTATTTAGTCACCATGGCTAGCAAAATTTGGTGACTTGGTTGACTTGGACAAATGGGATCCTCAAAACACAAATATATCTAATGTCCTGAGACACACCACTCATAATAATATTAATAGTTACTCCAGTGAACTAATAATATTATTTACCTCTTTGGATTTTTTAAGGATTCAGTAAGATAATATGTGTGTGGAGGTTGTGACCTAAATAATATTATCTTACAGGAGAAGGGTGCAGGTGAAAATTGTCAGAGATGAAAATGGTTAGGGAACAATTTTAAAACTATTTTCATACCTGATGCATAGTAGTAATGTGCTCGATTATCTGTGGAATTAATTCAATCATCAGAGAAGAGATCTCTTTTGGTTTATGTGAAGACTTTGAATGCCAAAAGCATTTTTTTGTGTTGCTATATAATCTTTGTAAACATTCTTGTAAATGGTGCATGACATTTTGTTTAATCAATATACCAGCCTTTATTTAACCATTTTCTTTTTCTCGGACACTGGGTTGCTTCCATTTTTTTTCACTATCATTAATATTATGGTGATATACATCTGTAAAACTCTCCCCACATTGTGCGTAAATTTGCAAGGGTGTCAGACTGATTTTAATGGAGATGAATTATGTAAGAATGGAAAACCATTCAAATTCCTGACTAAAACTGAACAATTATCCAACTAGAAGGTAGTTGGATGTAAGTGATTTTCTTACCTGTCTTGCATTTGTAGGGTAGAAAAGATAAATGGAGAAAAGATTGGTTAAATGTTGACATGAGATTGTTCTTATTGAGAATATTGGCAGTAAAAATGGCAATAATATCAGTAGAGATTTGGGGGATATTTCAATTCCAACGTCTAGATCCCTTTTATTGGAATATTGAATGTAGAGTTTTAGTCTCATTGAATAATTTTATCTAAAGTAGTCAAAAAGACTGAGAGTGTCCCACAGCTGCAGAAAGACATATAAATGACCAACATTACATGTGAATTAGTTTAAATCTACACAGTAGGTTTGGCAATACACCAACTTTGTTTGTAAATGGGCTCATACCTTCCGGTTTCATAAAACATTTTTGGGAGAAAGGTTTCACTTTGTCCATGACTGTGCATTTGTAAAAGTTTTATTTTTAGAGCAGATGTTTAAAGCCCCAAAAGTTGAGTTTACATTTTGTGAAATATTTGTTGTCTTAATCACATAGTTTCTGTACTGGTAGTAGGTTAGAAATTTCAATTCATTTCAAATAAAGTTGGGTGGAAGTAGGAAGGCAATGCCAAATTAAAGCAGAGTACTTTAATAATGATTCCTTTTAAAATAGGGCTTCTCATTATCATAACATTATAAACTCCATTTGTCCTCAGAGTTCCAGAGTTCAAGAGCTCCTACAGCAGAGCTCATTCATATGGAGAGAACAGTGCAGAGAATGTATATACAGTGAGGCAGATTTGTATAGTTTATGTTTGATGTGTATATAGCCATTAATTTTAATATAGTTGCCCTTACTCTCAAGAACACCTGCTACCTGAACAATCCAGTTTTAAAACCAACTCTCCAAGAATTATTTCCTACTTCTACTTCCTGGTTTTCAGGGCATTGCTTAAGCACTGCTTTGTATAAGATTCACTTGCCTCCTGTAGTTCCAGCTGCGGCAGGAAGATTTCTTGAGCCCAGGAGTTTAAGGCCAGCCTGGGCAACATAGTGAGACCCTATCTAAATAATGATAATAATAATAATATGTTTTTAAGTTACAATTACCATTATATTGGTTGAATATTTGAAAGATTCTAGATGCTTTACAGACTATGACTGTTGTCCTGCATTACATGCTGTGAATTCTAATAATTGTGTGCTGATAAGATGACATTCTGGGTTTCAAAGGAAAGATATTCTATTTAGAATTAGAACCCCAGGGCTCAGGTGCTGACTATGTTACTTGGGCAAGTCACATAACTCTGAAAGCTACTGTATTTCCTTCTCGGGAAAAGGAGGGTGATAATAATTACCATACCTTTCTTGCACCTCACCAAATGAACAAACATCTGCGAGTGGTTGTCAGGTGCTGGGAATAGAAGGGGATCCTCTACAAAGGATCATATAAAAAGTTTTGGATGATGAAAATGCTTTATATGTTGATGATGTTGGTGGCTACATAGCTATGTACATTTGTCAAGGCTCAGAACTGAACGTCCAAAAAATGGATAAATTTTACTGTATGTAAATTATACTTAAAAAAGGAACTTTGTAAATACTAAATACTAAATAAATAAAGGCTATTATTTTTTCTTTCCATGGGATGTCAATTTCATAAGACAGGCAATAGCTTTATAGTGACTGTTAGAGAAGAAATGGTTCTTCCTTGTGCTTGGATTAGAGCAGACGTCGTTGTGGCTCTTGAATCTTCATCTGGATAAATTATCTTTCTCTGTCTTTGGGCCAAAAACAAGAATGAAACTTTTATTAAAGTGATGTCTCCAGGGCACTATCCCTCACCAATATCTTTTTTCACTCTCTGAGCTCATCCATTCTTCTGGCTTTAATTATTCTGATGGCGTTCAATTCTCTGTCTCCTACTTGGACTTCTTTCTTGAACTCTAGATCTGTATTATTTTTGTATGGAAATTCCACAGCCATCTTCAAACTCATTATATTCAAAAAACAAACTCATTTTTTCCACCAGTTTCTTGCTTTTTCTCATTAATTCTTCATATATTTATTAAGTGCACACTTTGTGAAGGCATTGGGTTAGGCACTGGAAAAGCAAATAACATAGTTCCTTCCTTCATTAAGATTATAGACTAATATTAATAAATATATTATAAATTAAGCAATGTATAAGGAATATTCCCCTCCTTAGTTTTTGTGAAAGGTAGATAGTATCCTTGATTCCTTTTCCTTTCATTTTTTACGTATTCCCAATGAATAAATTCTTCTGATTTTGTCTCTCTAATTTTTTTCTCAAGTTTATCTCCATCGCTCTATCCTTCTGTAATGCAACAGCCTTAGCTCAAATTATCAGAGTCTCTTTATTGGGCTATTGTAATAGCATTTCTGATTGTCCTTCAATCCTCCAGGACTGTTTCCCTCAAACCTATCATGAGTGATCAGCCTAAACTGTATGTTTTTCCCTAATTGAAACTCTTCAGTAATTCTATATTATCTGTAGGATACAGCTGAAGATTCTTAGCAGGACATTAATTCCTCTTCAATAATCCTTTCACTTTAGTCTCATGACCAAACCATTTCTTCATGCTTTATGCCCCGAGATCTCACACAACATGCCATTTATCACCTCCAAGCCTGCACTTTTAAAAATATGTACTGGAAATACTTTTTCTAACTTCTGTTTCACCATCCTCTGGTTACCTTGTTCTCATTCTTTAAGGCTTGGCTAAGATTCATCTTTCCTGACTTCTGGGATAAGTTAGTGTCATTCACTATGACTTAGCTTACTCAATATTGAAATTCTCTATTTATGTGCTGGGCTCATTTACTTAATCTTAAGTTTACATCATGTGCTGGGCTCATTTACTTAAATCTTAAGTTTACATAAGATTGTAAACTTACTGAGGGTAAGGACTGTGTCTTAGTCTTTGTATCCTCAGTGTTTGACACATGTTACAAGGAATGTGGTCCTGTTTTCTCCAACCACATTTACTTCCACTTGTTTCTCCCTCAGTTGTTCCACCTCAGTGAACTTTCTTTTTTGAGATGGAGTCTCACTCTGTCGCCCAGGCTGGAGTGCAGTGGCGCAATCTCAGCCCACTGCAACCTCCGCCTCGCGGGTTCAAGCTATTTCCTGCCTCAGCCTCCCTAGTAGCATGCGCCTCCATGCCCAGCTAGTTTTTGTATTTTGAGTAGACATGGGGTTTCATCATGTTGGCCAGGCTGTTCTCAAATGCTTGACCTCAAGTGATCCACCCACCTCAGCCTCCCAAAGTGCTGAGGTTACAGGAGTGAGCCACTGCGCCTGGCCTCGGTGAACTTTTTATAGTTCCTTGAATATTGCACAACCTAGCTTCTAGAGAGCTTACAGGATGATGTTCTTCCACAGCCTGGAATACTTTCTCGCCTGTTTCTCTGTGGGGTTAGTTATTATTATTCTTTAAGACTGCAGCTTGACTTAGACATGTCTTCCTTTTGGAAGGCTCTATTTTTCTTCCCCATCATGTTAGGATAGATTAGAGGGTTCATTTCTGTTTTTTTAAAGCATCTTCTGTGATTGCGGTACTATTTATGCTAACTGTCTTTTTGGGTTTACTTGTCTTTCTCCTCCACTTGGGACTTCTGGTGTCTATCACTGTCCCAAGCATATGGTAGGCACTTGATAAAGCTTTCTTTTTCTTTAAAAGAAATATATTTATTTCTGCATTAACACCACCCCACAACAATACCCGGAATGATTTCCCTTCCTGTGTCCATGATTCTCATTTTTCAATTCCACCTATGATGAGAAAATGGTGTTTGTTACTGAGAATGATGTTTTCCAGTTTCATCCATGTCCCTACAAAGGACACGAACTCATCATTTTTTATGGCTGCATAGTATTCCATGCTGTATATGTGCCACATTTTCTTAATCCAGTCTATTGTTGTTGGACATTTGGGTTGGTTCCAAGTCTTTGCTATTGTGAATAGTGCCGCAATAAACATACGTGTGCATGTGTCTTTATAGCAGCATGATTTATACTCCTTTGGGTATATACCCAGTAATGGGATGGCTGGGTCAAATGGTATTTCTAGTTCTAGATCCCTGAGGAATCGCCACACTGACTTCCACAATGGTTGAACTAGTTTACAGTCCCACCAACAGTGTAAAAGTGTTCCTATTTCTCCACATCCTCTCCAGCACCTGTTGCTTCCTGATTTTTTAATGATGGCCATTCTAACTGGTGTGAGATGGTATCTCACTGTGGTTTTGATTTGCATTTCTCTGATGGCCAGTGATGATGAGCATTTCTTCATGTGTTTTCTGGCTGCATAAATGTCTTCTTTTGAGAAGTGTCTGTTCATGTCCTTTGCCCACTTTTTGATGGGGTTGAAAGAATTAAAATTTTGAGAACCTTGTATGTGCCTATCACTATGTGCTATATGCTTACCTACATAGTATTTGAATAAAAGTAGTCATGGGCAAGAGGTTTAGCAAACAGAAAGCCTTTGCGGTTCTATAATCTTAGATCTGTGCTTCCTCATGAGCTTGGGGAATCTATATTATTTTCCCCCTGTGTGCTATAACAGGCTGTTTCTCCCATCAGAAAATGTGTGGACCTGTTGGGGATGTCTGTAGATAGTTTTTTTTTTGGTAATATTCTCTGCTTTATTTGGAGAAAATGTTATTTAAATAGACTATAAGGTGCTTCTTATAACTGTGGCAAGCATTCTCTTGGCAGTGTGAAGCCACAGAATAAGCAGACACAACTTTCTAGTATGTTAACATTTACTCATAGCTACAGATAGTTCTAGTTAAAGATGGTGGAATAAAGGCATTTTAATGCCACTTTCCTTTTATAAATTCTTAATAAAACAAGAAAAAGACCCTCATTCTCTCACAAATCCCAAAAGAATAAAAAATTAAGGAAGAAAACTCCAAGTGAAAATAGAACAGAAACACAATTATTAAGACTATCAGCCAAATGTAGTGAAATTTGGATCAAATATGTAAGACTAATTGGGAGCCAAAATAACTTATTTTTTCAACTTTTATTTTTGATTTAGGGGCTACAAGTGCAGGCTTGTTACCTGGGTATTTTGTGTGATGCTAAGGTTTGGAGTACGAATGTGATCCTGTCACCCAGGTACTGAGCATAATGCCCAATAGTTTTTCAACTCTTACTTCCCTTTTCTCTCCCCACTTTAGTAGTCCCCAATGTTGACTGTTGCAGTCTTTATGTCCATGAGTACCTAATGTTTAGCTCCCACTTGTGAGAACAAGCAGTGTTTGGTTTTCTGTTCCTGTGTTAATTCATTTAGGATAATGGCCTCCAGCTGCTTCCATGTTGCTTCAAAGGACATGATTTCATTCTTTTTAGGACTGTACAGTATTCCACGGTATATATGTACCCATTTTTCCTTGTCCAATCCATTGTTGATGGGTATCTGGGTTGATTTCATGTCTTTGTTGTTATAAATATGCTGCAGTGAACAAGCAAGTACATGTGTCTTTTTGGTAGAATGATTTATTTTCTTTTGGATAAGTACTCAGATAATGGGATTGCTGGATCAAAGGATAGTTCTGTTTTAAGTTATTGGAGAAATCTCCAAACTGCTTTCCACAGTGGCTGGACTAATTTACAATCCTACCAAGAGTGTTTAAACATTACCTTTCCCTGTAGTCTCACCAACATCCACTGTTTTTTTGACTTTGTAATAGTAGCCATTCTGACTGATATGAGATAGTATCTTATTATGGTTTTGATTTGGATTTCTCTGATGCTTAGTGATGTTGATAATCTTTTCATAAGTTTGTTGGCCTCTTGTATGTCTTATTTTGAGAAGTGTTTGTTCATGTCTTCTGCCTACTTTTCAATGGGTTTTTTTTTTTGCTTGTTAAGTTAGTTATTGATTCTGAATATTAGAATTTTGTTGGATGTGTAGTTTGCAAATATTTTCTCTGATTCTGTAGGCTGTCCTGTTTACCTTGTTGATAGTATCTTTTGGTGTGAAGAAGCACTTTAGTTGAATTAGTTCTCACTTGTTAATTTTTGCTTTTGTTGCAATTGCTTTTGAGGATTTAGTCATAAATTTTATCTCAAGGCCAATGTCCAGAATGGTTTTGTCTGAATTTTCTTCTAGGATTCTTATAGTTTGAGGTATCATATTTAAATATTTAATCATTTTGAGTTAAATTTTGTCTATGGTGATATGTAGGAGTCCAGTTTCATTCTTCTGCATATGGCTAGCCAGCTATCCCTGCACCATATGTTGAATAGAGGGTCCTTTCCCCATTGTTTATTTTTGTTGACTTGCTGAAGATCATATGGCTTTAGGTGTGTGGCTTTATTTCTGGGTTCTCCATTCTGTTCTATTGATCCATGTGTCTGTTTTTGTTACTAAACAGATCCAAGCTGTTTTGGTTACTACAGCTTTATAATATAGTTTGAAGTTGGGCAATGTGATTCTTCTGACTTTGTTCTTTTTGCTTAGAATTGTCTGGGCTATTTGGGCTCTTTTTGTGTTCCATATGAATTTTAGAATAGTTTTTTTCTATTTCTGTGAAAATGGTAGTGTGATAGGAATAGCGTTGAATCTGTAGATTGCTTTGGGCAGTATGTTCATTTTAATGATATTTATTCTTTCAATCCATGACCATGGAATGTTTTTGCATTTGTTTGTGTCATCTATGATTTCTTTTAGCAGTGTTTTGTAGCTCTCCTTGTAGAGATCTTTAACCACCATGGTTGGATGTATTTCTAAATATTTTTGTGCTATTATTGTAATTGAAATTGTGTTCCTGATTTGGCTCTCAGCTTGAATGTTTTTGGTGTATAGAAATGGTACTGATTTTTGTACATTTATTTTGTATCCTGAAATTTTACTGAAGTTGTTTATCAGGTCTAGGAGCCTTTTGGAGGATTCTTTAGGGTTTTCTAGATATAGAATTATATTATCTGTGGGGAGAGATAGTTTGACTTCTCCTATTTGGATACTTTTTATTTATTTCTCTTATCTGATTGCTCTGGCTAGCACTTCTAGTTCTATTTTGACTAGGAGTGGTAAAAGTGGGCATATTCCTCTCTTTCAGTTCTCAAGGGGAATGTTTCCAGCTTTTGCCTATTCAGTATGATGTTGGCTGTGGGTTTTCATAGATGGCTCTTATTATTTTGAGATATGTTCCTTGAATGCCTTGTTTCTTAAGGGTGTTAATCGTAAAGTGAGGTTGGATTTCATCAAAGCTTTTTCTGCATATATTGAGATGATCATATGTTATTTTTATTTTTAATTGTTTATAAATTTATTGATTTGTGGATGTTGAACCAACTTGTATGCCAAAAATAAAGCCCACTGGATCGTGGAGAATTACCTTTTTTAATGTGATGCTGGATTCATGTTGCTAGTGTTTTGTTGAGGATTTTTATATCTGTGTTAATCAGGAATATTGGCCTGTAGTTTTCTTTTTTCGTTGTGTCCTCACACACATTGGGATCAAGGTGAGGATGGCTTCATTGAATGAGTTAAGGAAGAGTCCCTCTCCCTCAATTTTCTGGGATAGTTTCAGTAGAATTGGTAGAAGCTCCTCTTTATATGTCTGATAGAATTTGGCTGTGAGTTCATCTTGCCTAGGGCTTCTTTTCATTGGTAGCTATTTTATTACTGATTCAATTTCAGCACTTGGTATTGATCTGTTCAGGGTTTCAATTTTTTCCTGATTCAGTCTTGGGAGAATGTGTGTTTCAAGGCATTTATACATTTCCTCTAGATTTTCTAGTTTCTATGCATAAAGGTATTCAGAATAGTCTCTGAGGGTCTTTTGTATTTCTATGGGATTGGCTGTAATGTCATCATTGTCGTTGGTGATTGTGCTCATTTGTATCCTCACTCTATTTTTCCTTGTTCATCTAGCTAGTAGTCTATTGATCTTGGGTATCCTTTCAAATAAGCAGCTTTTGGTTTCATTGATCTTTTGTATCAATTTCAAAGGATCTCAATTGGGTCTCAATTTCAATTAGTTATTCTCTGATTTTAGTTATTTCTTTTCTTCTGTTAGGTTGGGGTTAATTTGTTCTTGTTTTTCTAGTTCCTCTAGATGTGATGTTAGATTATTAATTTGAGATCTTTCTAACTTTTTGATGTAGAAGTTTGATACTGTAAGCTTTCCTCTTAACATTACTTTTGTTGCATCCCAGACATTTGGTTATGTTGTGTCTCTGTTTTCATTTTATTTCAAAGAATTTATTGATTTCTCGATTACTTTAATTGCTTACCTAGAAGTTATTGAACAGCAAATTGTTTAATTTCTATGTAATTGTGTGGTTTTGAGAGATCTTATTGGTATTGATTTATATTTTTATTCCACTGTGGTCTGAGATAAAGTATGATTTCAGTTTTTGAAAATTTATTGAGACTGCTTTTTGATCAAGAATGTGGTCCGTCTTGGATTATTTTCTGTGTGCAAATGAGAAGAATGTATATTCTGTGGTTGATAGGTGGAGTATTCTGTAGATGTCTATTAGGTCTAATTGGTGAAGTGTTGAAGTTTTAGTCTAGAATTTCTTTGTTAGTTTTCTGCCTTGATGGTCTGAATAGTGTTTTTGGTGGGAAGCTGAAGTCCCTCACTATTACTATGTGGCTATTTAAGTCTTTTCATAGGTCTAGAAGTACTTGTTTTATGATTCTGTGTGCTCCAATCTTGGGTGCATATAGATTTAGGATAGTTACGCCTTCTTGTTGAATTGAATCCCTAATAATTGTGTAATGCCCCCCTTTGCCCTTGTTTGTTGCTAGTTTAAAGTCTGTTTTATCTGATGTAAGTATAGTGACCCCTGCTCTTTTTTCATTTGGATGATAAATCTTTCTCCAACCCTTTACTTAGAGCCTATGGGTGTCATTACATGTGAGATAGGTCTCTTGAAGGTAATAGACAGATGTATCTGGTTTACTTATTCAACTTGCCACTCTTTGCCTTTTAACTGAGGCATTTAGACTATTTACATTTAAGGTTAATATTGATATGTGTGGTTTTGATCTTATTATTAAGTTGTTAGCTCGTTGCTTTTTACTTTCTATTGTGTGGGGGCTTTACAGGGTCTGTGGGCTCTGTACTTCAGCGGGTGTTTGTGGTAGCAAGTATCATTCTTTCATTTCCATGTTTAGAGCTCCCTCAGGGATCTCTTGTAAGACCGATCTGGTGATAGAAAATTCCCTTAGTGCTTGCTTGTCTGGAAAAGATTTTATTTCTCCTTTGTTTATTAAGCGTAGTTTGGCAGGATATGAAATTCTTGGTTAGAATTTCTTATCTTCAAGAACACTGAAAATAGGCCCTCAATCTCTCTTGGCTTGTAAGGTTTCTGCTGAAAAGTGCACCGTTAGACTGATGGAGTTACCTTTGTATGTGATCTGACCTTTTTCTCTAGCTGCCTTTAAGATTTTTTTCTTTAGCATTGACCTTTGACAGTCTGGTGACTATATACCTTTGTGAGGTTTGTTTGTATAGTATCTTACTGGAGTTCTCTGGATTTCTTGTATCTGGATGCTACCTCTCTAGCAGGGTAGGGAAATATTTATAAATTATTTCCTCAAATATGTTTTCCAGGTTGTATCGCTTCTCGGCCTTTTGGCTAAGATCGAGTGTTTTCAAGGTTGTTTACTTTTTCTCCTTCTTTCTGGAATGTCAACAATTCATAGGTTTGGTTGCTTTAAATAATCCCATTTTTTTAAAGACTTTGTTTACTTTTTAAAATTTTTTTTAAAAAAATTTTGTCTGACTGATTTAGTTAGAAAGATCAGTCTTCAAGTTCTGAAATAATTATTTCTGTTTCTTGGTCTAGTCTCTCAATATAGTTTTCACTTGTATTTTGATATTCCTTAAGTGAGTTTTTCAATTTCAGAAGACAGAATGCAATCTTTTAATGGTGACACTACCTTCAGATTTTTCATGGTGCCAGAATTCTTGAGCTGGTTCCTTCTCGTCTGGAGATGCTGTTAGTTTTAATTTTTGTCATTGTTTTCATGCTGGTAGGATTTTTTTTTCTTTTTGTGTAGTAGTATTATTTTTTGTTCATTTTCCTATCCCTTCCCTTCCTAGGGAGTACAATGGTAGAGAATGCTGGGTAGACTTCTTTGGTTTTGCTTCTATAGCATATTTTTTTGGCAGGTTTTATATTGGGCTGTGCAGTTCAACCTACAAGCCCATAGATTGTGCTTACAGGTAAGAATTGGCTGCGGCTAACACGTCTGGGTACATACTTGATCCTTATTTACTAGCAAAAGCTCTTTGTTGCCTCAGATAATGGGCCAATTCATGGAATGCATAGTGGTCTGAGCCCCTGCTCAGCTCTGGTGGGCAGTGGAGGCCATGCTGGGCAAGACCAAGATGGCCCACCTAGAAGTCGCCTGCTGGCAGGCACAAGCACCAGTCCCAAGGGAGAATCCAGTGGGTAGCTACCAAGTGCTTAGGGGTGTGCCTAAGCATGCAGCTGGGAAACCTCCTTGGCTCCAGCTTCCTTGCCTGGGGTTGTGGGGTGAGCTGAACTCCTAATCCAAGACAGTGGATGCTTCAGATGCCTAAAGATCTGCTTGGGTGTGGAACAGAGAAGGCCTTGCTGTAACACACTCTAAGTCAGGAAAGGTGTGGTGGCTCAGGAGGCTGGACCAGATGGTGGGTGCTCCAAATACCTGGAGTTCTGCCTGGGCATGAAGGAGGGAGGGCCTTCCTGTACTAGGATCTTTGCACAGGAAGGGTGGTGTAGCTCAGGCTGCTGATCCAGGTGAGCAGGTGCTCCAAGTCCCTGGAAATCTGCCTGGGCATGGAGTGGAGAGGGCCCCACTTCATCACAACCTCAAGGTAGCAGAGTGGGGTACCCAGCAATAGCACACATAGACCCGTTCCATGTCTTCAAGCTGGCTGTGGCTACAAGTCTTGCCACCCAGAGGAAACTGCAGCAACAGCAGCTTTTCTTTTGCCCCAGGATTGCAGTTGGGGGGTAGGGAGCAAAATTCCAGCACCTACTGCTGAGGTGTGTTCCACAGTTCTTGCTGTGTAAGCCCTTACCCTGCTCCAGAGCAGGTTCTCCAATCTCTGGCCTGAGACTAAAGTGCCTACGTGGCAATGCTGCCAGGTTGCCAAAGAATGTCTGATTTTGTATGTGACCAGATTAAAAATGGCATCTAGCTCTCAACCCTGGATCTGTGAAAATGTCTACAGCTTTTCCTGGCACCTTTCCCTCACAGTTTCCGGAAGCCTCTCCCCAACTTAGCTCCAGGGCTTGGGAGAAACACAGTGCTCTCCCTTGACCTTGGTTGATCAGATCCTCAGTGGAAAGGTGAGTCACAGAGGGAGGCTCTCTGCCTCTCTCAAGTACTGGAGCTTCGCTTGCTTTTATCAGCAAATTGGTGTCATGGGGGCAGTTTGCTCGTGTTCACCTCCCTGGGATCTGGGGTGTCCTACATGATTCAAGTGGATTTTCATTTTTCTTCTTGAATTAAAAAAAGCTCACAAAGTTGATCATTATGCATTATCCTGCTATTAATTTTTTTTTTTTTTTGAGATAGAGTCTCGCCCTGTCACCAGGCTGGAGTGCAGTGGCACGATCTTGGCTTACTGCAACTTCTGCCTCCCTGATTCAAGAGATTCTCCTGCCTCAGCCTCCTGAGTAGCTGGTACTACAGGCACGCGCCACCATGCCCAGCTAATTTTTGTATTTTTAGTAGAGACGAAGTTTCACCATGTTGGCCAGGATGGTCTCGGTCTCTTGACCTTGTGATCTGCCCTCCTCAGCCTCCCAAAGTGTTAGGATTACAGGCATGAGCCACCATGATATTTTCAAGTGGCTGAGGCACACTAAAAGCCTCTAATCCTCTATCTTGGGGAAAAAAACCACTCTTCTTAGATCTTGGGTTAAATAGATTTCTATAAACATATATATCACAGTTCTGAAAGGCCCATTTAATGAGCTTTCAGTTGAAGAAAATAGTTATAGGGGCATGGGAGAGCCTGTAGGAGAAGTGAGGAAGATTCCCACAAAGTCCAAGTTCCACTCTTAAAACCCCGAGAGTGGGGCAAAAAGGGGAGCCACATAGGCTAACTATCCTGGTAACTGTAACCTAGATTCTTACCTGAGGGAGATTGCTAGAGGTGAGAATGGGTAAAGGAACAAAAAGGGAAGCTAATATTATCAGGACTTGTAGTTTGAGGTTCTTCACTGTAAGCCAGACCAGTCTCATGAATGTCTAAAGCTGGAAAGAGACGAGAACCCAGAGAAGAGAACACAACCGATGTGGTAAGATGTTATTGAAAGCAACAAGCCAAAATTAAAGCTGCAGACTTCCCCAGCTCAAATACTCACAAAAATAAATGTATCATTACCAACAGCGACAAAATTGCAGGGAGCTATGACAACGTATTACAGGGGATTTGACAATGCCTGGCTCGGGGATGCTTTCTCTGAGAAAGCAGTTTGATGTATAAGTCAGAGAACTGATGTATAAGTCAGTGAGGCAAATGCAAGAGAATATTCTTGTCAGAGGGATGAACACATTCAGAGTCTTGGTGGTGGGAGAGAGCATGCTGTGGTTGAGAAACAGAAGGCAAATGTGATTGCAGTACTGAGTAGGAGTGGAGTGTAGAGAGGAGAATAGTGAGAGGTGAGACTAGAGGAAAGGAGGGTCAGATCTGTAGGACTTTAGAGTTCTTGTCAAGGATTCCTAAGAATAATGATGAGCAATTGAAAATTTTTATTCATAGTTATGACATGGTTAGATTTACATTCCAAAATGAGCCTTTTGGCTGTAATGAAGACAATTGTTTTGGGAGCAAAGGCTAGTGTAAAGGTAGGGAGACTAGTCAGGAGGCTATTGTAGCAAAACAGGTGAGAGGTGATCATATCTCAGACAAGGGCTGTGACGGTGGAAATGGGGGGAAATGGGTGCGTTTGTGAAATGTCTAGGAGGCAAATAGATTTACCTCGGTGATGGATTAGATTTGGGATGTGTGCAGCAGAAACCATTAAATACCCCAGTATTTGTTATTCCTTTCTTCCATTTAGAGATAGTGCCACCTACGTCACTCTGAGTTTGAGCTGCATAGGTGACCACCTAGCTAACGTCTACTTTTGTCAAGCTGTCTTTCAGTTCGATATGATCATGGACTAAATTTGGGCCAACATTCGGGCCCCCTCCTAAAATACAAAGTTGCTTGCCCTGGACTCTAAGCGCCTTCCCATGGGCTGGAACATGGACACCTTGCTGATGGTCATGTTTCCACCTATGCAGACTTGAACATTAGGAGAAGATAGACAAAGCCTAGATTCTTGAATAGTCTTGTGAAGCAGAGCCTCCCCACTGCCTTTGTTCTACTCATTTTGCATTTTTTATTTGTGATAGAGCATTTTTTGGATTCCTTTGTTACAGCAACTTAGCCAAATTGTTTCAGATGGTGGAGAGGACTGAACTGGATAAATGGTGATGCCATTCACTGAGATGGAAAACATTCATAATCTTTTTCAGCTTTTGGTCTTTTATATATTTAATTGAATATTATTTTATATTTAATTTGAGTAGTTAATAAAAATGTTTTAAAACTTTTTCATTCCTTGGGTTGTCACAGACTCATTTTTTTTTTTTACAAAATTAAGCTTTGGGAATTATAATTTTATCTAACTGTGCTATCATTTGCTTATATTTACTAAACCATTAAGGTATAATGAAAAACAAAACTGACTTACTGAAACCTAGATATATTTATTTCTATAACTTTGAACTAGCCTATCAATCTAGTTCAACAAACAAGGTGCAAATAAGGCAAAACAAAATTAATAAAGAGGAGGAGAGAAAAAAGAAAAGAAAAAATTAGGGTATTTTTGTTTGAGTTTAGTTTTTAGTTCCCCTATGAGAGTATCTAGAAATCATCACTTTCAATTTTAAGAAGGGTTTACATGCTCTACACTTAATACAGTTGATTTTATTTGAAATAGAAGCCAGACTCAGCATTCAGAATAAACCCTCTTTCCTTTCAAAAATCAAAACAGCCATCAAATGCAGATTTTTAGCATCTCTTGTTTTCCATGGTATCTCAAAGATTATTTTAAAATATTTCTATCAAGACACTTTCTATATTATTTATCCAGAGACTTAATTATTACCAAAGTATTAGAAGTTAGAAATAGGTAGAATAAGTGATTATTTTAATAAAAATTATCCTTACTTTACAAAATCCATATTAACCTCACTTGAAATTTTATGAGCTTTTCCTATAAGTTTAAAGAGATAGAAATCAGTGAAGGACCTCAATAATTCCTGCAATGATCTTAATACAAAATATTTTATACCTTCTCTCCCAACACTTCAACTCCTTTATACTTATTCATAGATAATTCTTTGAAAGCATATTAGGGCAGCTGTTCCTGTTTAAGACATGAAGTGGTGGAATCATTGATTAACAGAAGCTTTCGTAGGTTTCTATACTAATCAGAGACTAAGTAAGGCATCCACTCTCAGAGTTATGACATCAGTCCAGGGTACCTTCCATAGGCCTATGCTTTCTTATGGCAAATGGAAGTTCATGATCAAATCAAAGAATAATACAGTGTATTCGAAATGAAGCTGATGAATGAGCTAATTGCATCTAAATAGTGATCTCTGTGGGTACTTAATTCCCAGAATTTTCAGTGTTATTTTAAAGATGGGAAAGTCAGTTTAAGAAATAATTATTCTTCTACTAGGAAGCAAGCAGATTTTAGAGGGTACAGGATCCATACATTAATACACATAATGCAAACAAAATTACTTGAAAGACAGATTTACCAAATAGAATTTAGTCATGATTTCCAAAGCCATTTGAAATGGGCTTGAATACATTCAACCACTGTGTGTGTGTGTGTGTGTGTGTTTGTGTGTGTGTGTGTGTGTGTGTGTGTAGCCAGCCACTATTCACAGTTCACAATGGTGACAAGGCAATCTCTGCCTTTATAGGACCTTCTTTCTAATGGAGGAGATGTACAAAACATCTAAAACAAAATATCATCATGCAATCAAGAAAAATAAATCATAATAAAGAGGGAGAGATAAAGAAGACAGGGTTTTTTTTGGATAAAAATGTAAGCTTGAAGAGGTGATATTTAGGCAGAGACTCAAAAGAGTGAGTAATCTCAACATTTCTGGGGTACCATTCAAAACAGATACAAAGACCCTGAAGTAGGATGAGCTTGACATCTGCTAGAAACAGTAAAAATACTGGTATGGCTGAAGCAGATTGAGTGAGGGGGAGATATGATTAGAGAGGCAGCCAAGGCCAGATCACATAGGGCGAGGTAGATCAGAGTGAAGACTGGACTTCGTACAAAATGCTATAAAAAATATGGAAAGTTTTGAGCAAGAGACTACTTGACTTGATCTGTTTTTAAAAGATCACTCCACTGCATGTAGAGAATGAACCAGGACTGGGAGTAGAACCAATGGGGAGTCAGAGAAACTACTGCAGCGATGTTGAGAAGAGATGCTGGTAGCTTAGAGTAGTAGTGGTGGAGGTGGTAAGAGGAATTCAGTTTGGGGTTTGTTTTGAAGGTAGAGCTCATATGAGTTGCTGATGGACTGGATGTGAGGTACAGGAGAAACAGAAATCAAGGGGAAAGCTAAGTTTCTTCCCTGAGCAACTTGATGAATGGTGGTGTCATTTACTGAACTGTCAAAGACTGAATGGAAACAGGTTGGAGAGAAAAATAAAAAGTTTGTTTTGGACATGTTGAATTTGAGGTGCTTTTTAGATATCCAAGCATAGATGCCACATGGGCAATTGGATAGAAACGTCTGGAGCTCCTGACAGAGGAACAAGATGCAAATACCAATTTATGAGTCCTTACCATGTTGATGGTATTTAAAGCCCTGGGAGTAGGTGAGCTCACACAGAAACATGATGAAAAGAAGATATCTGAGGACTGAGTTCAGGCACTCCAACATTTAGAGGTCAGGAAGAGGAGAAAAATCCAGGAAAGGATTATGTATATAATTTATACATATATATGTATATATTATACATTCAACCACTGTGTGTGAATGTATAATTCACACATACATATATATGTATATATTACATAATATATACATATCTATTATATTGTATATATAATATTATATATAATATATTTTATATAATAAGTACTGGACAGTGGGCATATTAGTCCATTTGTGTTACCATAAAAAATGCCTGAGGCTGAGTAATTTAAAAGGAGATTTATTTAGCTCATGGTTCTACAGGCCGTACAAAGATGGCACCAGCATCTGCTTGGCTTCTGGTGAGGCCTAAGGATGCCTTTACTCATGGCAGAAGACACAGGAGGAGCAGGCGTGTCACATGGCAAGAGAAGGAGCAAGAGAGATACCAGGCATGTTAAACAACCAGCTCTCATGTGAACTAATAGAGTGAGAACTCAGTCATTACCATGGAGAGGGCAGCAACCCATTCATGAGGGATCCACTCCCATGACCCATACATCACTCACTGGGCCCACCTCCAATATTGAGGATCACATTTCAGCATGAGATTTGGAGTGGACAAATATCCAAACCACATCAGTGAGGTGGGGAAATATCAAGAGAATTTACATCAAGAGAGAGGATGTCTCATTACATTTTCTTGTTCAATATACTCTCCTACTCTCACGATTAATTATTTCCCACCTTCTTCTTTCTCCTCAATCTCCATCATTCTCTCCTCTACCTAATCCTATCTCACCATTAGCTTTTGATCCTGCTTTGTACTTCACAGAGAAAACAGAGTGGCTCAGATGAGAACTTCATGATCTTCCCATCACAAGTATATCATCTGTGTCTAATCTGCCTTCCCATCTGCTAAAACAAGTGGACTGCCTCTGCTCCACTGTAGGACAGAACCTTCCCCTTATGCACGGGATCTGATTTCCTCTTTCTGATACAAGGACTCTGTTCTTATAATCATCCTGCTATCTCTTGCTGCATCTATCACTCCCATGTTGCTTGTATCATCTCTATTAGCATACAAATATGTGGTATTATCTCCCATCTTAAAAAAAAAACAAAGCAAAAATAACAATAAAATTTTTCCTTATTCCTATGTCTCCTTCCATCTTCAGCACTTTCTTTCTTTCTTTTTTGTTTCTTTGTTTCTTTGTTTCTTTCTTTTTCTTCTTTCTCCCTTTCTTTTCTTTTCTTTCTTTCTTTCTTTCTTTCTTTCTTTCTTTCTTTCTTTCTTTCTTTCTTTCTTTTTCTTTCTTGTTTCTTTCTTTCTTTCCTTCTCTTTCTCTTTCTCTCCTTCCTTCTTTCCTCCCTTCCTCCCTCCCTCCCTCCCTCCCTCTCTTCCTTCCTTCCTTCCTTCTTTCTTTCTTTTTTTTTGACAGAGTTTTGTTTTGTCACTCATGCTGGAGTGCAGTGGAGAGATCTCAGCTCACTGCAACCTCCACCTTCCAGGTTCAAGTGATTCTCCTGCCTCAGCCTCCCAAGCACCTGGGATTACAGCTATGCGTCACCATGCCCATCTAATTTTTGTATTTTTAGTAGAGATAGGGTTTCACCATCTTGGCCAGGCTGGTCTCAAACTCCTGAACTCAGGTGATCCGCCCGCCTCAGCTTCCCAAAGAGCTGGGATTACAGGCATGAGCCACCACGCCTGGACATCAGCACTATTTATTTTCTCCTCTTTACAGTAAAACTCTGGGTAAAATGATACCATATGTATAATTGTTCTTTGACAATACCCATTCAGATGATCATATGGTTTTTAAAAATCATTTACTGTGAAAATAACATTTATAAATTTTTCTATTTTTAAATGGCCGTTTCATTTCTGACCACATTTTTCTTGTATTGTTAGGTTTTCTTAAAAAAATTAATTTGGAATTTTTGTATCTATGTTTATGATTGGGAAAGGCTGAAGTTTTCCTTTAATAAACAGTAATTTTGTTTGCTTTGGGGATTAAGATTATACTAGATAATAAAATGGGAGTTTGGGAATATTTTCTCATATTTTGTTCTTTGGAACATTTTGAATATTGAGATATGTTCCTCACAACTTTGGTAGACCTTGCCTATAAAATAATATAGGTCTTTAAAAATATATATGGATTTTGCATTGTCATTTAAATGCTTCAGTAGTTACAATTCAGGCTTCCTATTGAGTAAGTTTTGGTCAGTTATATTTTTCTATGAATTTATACATTTTTATAAGTTTATAAATATTGGCATAAAGTCGTTCATGTTTTTATCTTTAAACATTCCTATATCTGTAGTTTTACACCCCTTTCATATTCAATATCCATTTATTTGTGTTTTCTTTTTTTATGTATCAATCAATGAGTTTTCTCAAAGCTTTTAGTCTTTCTGAGGCAGGATTTTTTCTGCTTTGCTTATTTTTAATTTTAAATTTATTTACTTTTTTCTACTTTCTTTGAGTTTATTCTATGTTTTCTGACTTCTTAAGTTCAAAGCTGTACTCATTAATTTTCAACATTTCTTATTTTCTAATATAAGCATGTAAGGCTACAGGTTTAGCTTAAACCGTAGGAAATTGCTGGTATTCAGCTGCTATTGAATTACCAAAAATGGTAATTTTTTATGATTAACTTAATGTTTCCCTCAAAGTATTGCTTTCACAGCTTCCCACAAGTTTCAGTATGCAATATTTTATTAATCAATTCCAAGATTTTTGAAAAGGTTTTGTTATGATTTCTTCTTTGGCCCATGAATGATTTAGAAGTATGTGGAAGTATGCATGTTTGCTTTAAATATCCAACTTATGGAGTTTAAAATTATCCTTTTCTATTATTCTTGTTATTGACTTCTAAATGAACAGTATTGCATCAAGAGCATGTGGACTGTGTTGAAAATTATTTAGGCACTTGTTAAAGATGGTCGAGAAGACTTTATTCAAGAAGGGGATTATTTCAATAGAGTTTTTCAGTAGGGGGAAGTGATGGCTGCAGAGGGGTTTTGCAGTAAGTGAAAGAGTCTTGGCTGAACTCTGAATACAAGAAGGTCTAATGGGATTTAATAGCCAAGGATCATGGTGGGAGTCAATGGAAAGAAAATTACTAAGAGGAAAACATCAGGGCAAGGGAGATTTTGTAAGAGCTGACTTGAAAGTATTCTTCCTGAAGAAGATATCAAGGGTGGAGAATGAGGCATCTGATTAGATATTGAGGGAGGGGAATTCTTACTAAAGTAACACAACAGGATAGTTGCTAAAATTGGAATAAGCAGACAAAGGGCAGAACCTAAGATCAGGGCCTGGTCAAGAAGAGGTCTCAGAGAAACCTGACTCAAGGTTAAGAAGACACTTTTTGTCAGGGAGTTGAGTTCAATCTCTTTTCCCTACCGCAAAGCCCAATTGCAGTAGTCTCTTGAATAGTCTTCCTTTACCATCTTTAACAAGGTTCATGATTTTTTTTTTCCTTTAGCAGCTATAAATTTGTTAAATTTGTGAAAATTTCTAAGTATTATGTTGTGAAAATATTCCTTCAGAAAATGTTTTATATTGGTTAAACACATGGGCACTAGAGCCAAATTACAAAGGGTCAGATTTAAACTTTGTCCTTACAGACCTATCTCTTGGCAGTTTTATGAGAATTAAATGAATTAGTTAATGCCTGTCAAGTGTCTGTAATATTCTTTGGCACATAATCACTCAATCAAGAAATTAGTTAAGTGATCATTCGTGTAAAAGAAGAATATGTGTTCACCCATTTTAGGTATAGAAATATATGTAGGAATATATGGACACACATATCTTCAAACTTGCTAATTGAGTTGTTCAAATCACTTACACCTTACTTGCGGTTTTGTGTCCTTGACCTGGCAATAAGTAAAGCATGTCAAAATCTCCTAATATATACTATCTAATAGTATATACATCTCGTAATATATCTAATAATATAATCTAACTTTCTTTTGGCTAATATTTAAAAACACTTGAATTTTTTAACATTTAAAAAATGTTAAAATTCAGCAGTGGAGAAGACGATGCTGTATTCTAATGCTTAAAAAAATCTTTCTGTGTGCTTAAGTTTTAGAAGTGTTACTTGTACACAGTGTAATTATGTAATTGGGTAATTTTTTTTAATTCAACTAATACTCCAAATTTAGTTCAATTATGTTTATTATGATTAGTTATATACTGTTTTTCCCCTTTGGCCTCTCTATTTTTTTTTTCCTTGACTTTTTAAAAATCTTGCTTTTTATTTTGAGTGTGGCTAAACTTTTAAATTAATTTATTTTCTCCATGAACTTCAGTGGTTCTCATGTAAAGGTGATACAGTACTCTCCCTGCAAACATCTGGAAATCTGTGGTGTTTTTAGATTGTCACAATGACTGAAGTGGGTACTACTTGCATTTGGAGAGCAGAGTTCAGGAATGCTGAATATCTTGCATAAATGGCAGGATAGTTTTGTCTAATGAATAATTGTCCTGCACAAATTGTCATTTACACTCCCCTTGAGAAACATTGCTCTACTGGTTTGAAAGTCATACACTATTTCTATTGTTCTAGTTATCCTTGTAAGCTTACCACAGATGCTTAATTTAAAATAAGTTAAAATCTTAATCCTCCTCTTTAGCAATTCAAGGATTCCAGAACATTTGTGCTGTAATTAACCTTCTTGTGTTATGTATGCTATTGTGCAGAATTTTAATTCTTTATTTGGAACCCCAGAAATTATGCATTATTGTCATTATCATTATTTAATTTATTATATTAGTAATATTATATAATACTATTTAATATTAATATTTGTATTATAACCTCCCAATATCATTGCCTGCCATACTTTCTTAAATTTCGAGTTTTCTTCAGAGATGATTTCTTTGCTTTCTGAAATTCCTTCAGTGAAGTACTATTGCTGGTAAATTGAGTTATCACTTGTGTGAAAATGTTTTTTTCTTGCCCTCATTCTTGACAGAGTTTTCCTTAAAGCACCCTACCACCCTTGTACATGGCACCATGTTTACCATAATCTAGATTATTGCAATATTTTCCCAGCTAGTTTCCTTGCTTCTCTTTCCATCTTATAATCTCATTCAAGTCATTCTTTACAAACGTAAAACAGATCATGAGATGGTTCTGATTAAAACCCTCTAATAGCTTTCCATTTCACTCAGAGTAAAATGGAAAAACCTTTGTAGTCACCTGGAAGGTCTCAGTGGTATCCTTTACCCTAGCTTTGTTATCTCTCCAACCTTGTTTCCTGCTGCTCTCACTGTCACTCCCACTGCTATGGCCACACTGGCATTCTTGCTCTTCCTCAGCCATGCCCTGGAGCTACCACATGGCCTTTGAATTTGCCATCTTTTCCTTAATGCCTTCTTCATAACTATGCTTTTACCTTTCTTTCCAACTTCCCTCAGGTCTCTGTCCAAATGTCACTTGATCAGTGAGAACTTCTCAAACCACAATAATTTTAAAAATTGCAAATTCTCCTTTTTCTTGCTACTACTATTCCCTTTTCTATTCTATTTGCACCGTTGCATCTGACATATTTAATTACATTTTCATTATCTGTTCCCACCACTACAATGTAAGTTATATGAATTCATTTTTTTTCTGTTTCTGACACATAGTGGCATCTAAATAAATGTGAATGAATAAAGAGATGTACAATTTTATGTCACTTTTTTTCAGTACTTCTTAATGTTATTTTCCCCCTGTCTTCTTGGCTTTCATTTTTTTCTGTTCAAAAGTGTGCTGTCAATCTTTAGATAATATTAGCTTGTTTTCTGACTGGCTTAAGATTTTCTCATTGTGTATACTTCTTCAGTTTTTATTATAGTGTGTCTTAGAATGGATATTTTTTCTTTGTCCTGTTTGTAGATATTGTGTCTCTTGTGTCTTTGGATTCATGTCTTTTATCAATTTGAGATTCTCTGCCATTACCTTTTCCAGTATTGCCTTTTCTCCATTTTCTCTTTCTGGACTTTGGATAGGGGATTTTTAGATCTTTTAAATCTACTCTTCATTTCTTTTATATCTCTTTAATATTACATATTGTGTTTTTCTGAGCTGCATTGTGGATTATCTATTTATTTCTGTCTTCTAGTCAATGATTCTATTTTCAGCTTTGCTAAAATGTTGTTATTTCAACCATTGAGATTTTTTCCCCTTAGAGACAGGGTCTCACTATGTTGCCCCAGTTGGTCTTGAACTCCTGGGCTCAAGTGATCCACCTGCCTCAGCCTCCTGAGTAGCTTGGATTACAGGCATGCACCATTTTTCCTAGATCCATTGAATTTTTAATATCAACAATAATGTTTTTAATTTATACAAGTTTTGTTAGTTACTTTTCAAATCTCCTTGGTCATTTTTTTTTTTTACCACATATTACCACAGACTAGTCAGCTTATATAAACAGAAATTTATTGGCTCATGGCTCCGAAGGTGGAGAAACCTAAGATTGAGGGGCTGGCATCTGGCAAGTGCCTTCTTGCTGTGTCATCCCATGGCAGATGAGCAAAGAAAGGGCAAGAGAGAGTAAAGGGGTCTGAACTCATTCTTTTATATGGAATCCACTCCCACAATAACAAATCTGCCCCCGAGATCATGGCATTAATTCATTAATGAAGGCTGTGACTCCAGGATCGAAACACCTCCCATTAGGCCCCGTCTTCCAGTGCTGAAGCATTGGGGATCATCAAGTTGTCAATACATGAACTTTGGGGGAACATTCAAACCATAGCATATTGCTTGCTTATTTTGTGCTTTCATGTATTATTTCTTTGGTATTTTCATAGATAGTCTTTATCCTAAAAGACTTTGACTTTATTTTTTTGCTGTTAATTTCACTGTCTGAAGTCTTTGAAGAGATCTAAATCTATCATTTGTTTTGGTTTGTTTTTGATTATGGTGTTAGGTGATTTTTTTAATTGAAAGTTTATATTTGTTATGCCTTAATTATTTAGAGTGCTATGGGCCTAAATTGGGATGCCTTTCTTCAGAAAGAATCCCAGGCTTTTTTGCTCAGAGCCTGGGATCCTATCAGTCTGGACCACTGTAGCCTCTTTGAAGTATTTGGACTAATTTGAGAATCTGAGGTTCAGCTTCCCTGTCTTGCAGCTGCCTAAAGCTTAATCTTAGTTAGTTGTGATGAGGTCAGCAATTGTTTGCCTTGCACATACCCCACTTCCTCTTCTCATTTATTACTGCACAGTGTTCCCTACTTAGGTTTCAGCTCTTGGATTTGTTCTATGTTGTGATGTGTTTTGGTGGTGGTTATAGAGATGCTTGGATATTGTTCTTAGTTTCTGCAAACACAGCAGTTCTTTAAAGCAGAATGTTTTATTCATGATCTACTTGGTTTATAGCAGAAGGGTCTCTTTCAGAAACTCTAGTTTGCCATTTCTGGAAACCATCATTCTGTCTGAAAACCACTCCAATCAGGCTTTCTTCCCCATGATTTCATGTCATAAAACTATACTTGTCAGGGTCATCAATAACTTCCAGATTGCTGAATCCAATGACTAGCCTTCATTTCTCTTAATCTCTTAGCATGATTTCTCCCTATCTCTTGAATGAAAACTTTAACATTCTTTCACATAACCTGTTGAGTAGCTGGGCTTTGAATTGCTTGATTTTGTGAGATGTTTCTTTTTTATTAGAGTGAATAAGAAGATGGCTAAGTAGTTCTCAACAGTGGCTCACTCTGGGGGCTAATCCTACTCAAAATCACGGCATCACACAGTTCCAGAATCCAAAAGGACAAATATAGTACTAACAATAGATCAAAAGAAATGCGCATTATTGGAAACCCACTATACTCACACACAATTTATCTCTCCCCTTAGCTAACTCAGTCTTTCAACAGGGAAGCTGAAGCTCTTTTAACAATCTCTCCTCAGAAGTAAAGGGGTGAGAGAAAAATTATTGCTTTCTTGCTGGCTCTGGTAAATTTTCAGAAGCTTACAAAACTATTGCCCACCTATCAATACCAGTGAGAGTGTTGGAGATGATGCTAATCATTCTGGTGTTTTTGTACCATCCTGCTTTATCATTGCTGTGATGCCCCATAGGCCCTTCTTCACCTTGGACAACTGTTTTTTCATTAACAATAACTGAAGCCACCCTTGATGAAATTCTACAATTCCCACAAAGACAAGTTCTTCCAGTAAATACTGTTAAAGACTAAATACAGACATCAGAATTCAGGATAAAATTTTGTTTGTCTTATCAGTCCTTAAAGTCAGGATAGAGGCAAATGATGTCACTGGCTCATTCTTTATATGAAAAGTGAGGAGCTGCATGTACAGTCATCTGCTGCATAATGATGTTTCAGTTAATGAAAGACTGCATATACAGCGATAGTCCCATAATATTACAAAAGAACTGAAAAATTCCTATCACCTAGTGATATCATAGCTATTGTAATATTGTAGTTGAGTTGATGCTATTGTAAACAAAACGATTGCCCTGTCAGCTGTATAAAAATATAGCACAGGCCGGGCGCGGTGGCTCACGCTTGTAATCCCAGCACTTTGGGAGGCCGAGGCAGGCGGATCACGAGGTCAGGAGATCGAGACCACGGTGAAACCCCGTCTCTACTAAAAATACAAAAAATTAGCCGGGTGTGGTGGCGGGCGCCTGTAGTCCCAGCTACTCGGAGAGGCTGAGGCAGGAGAATGGCGTGAACCCGGGAGGCAGAGCTTGCAGTGAGCCGAGATTGCGCCACTGCACTCCAGCCTGGGCGACAGAGCGAGACTCTGTCTCAAAAAAAAAAAAAAAAAAAAAAAATATAGCACATACAACTATGGACAGTACAGAATACTTGATAATGGTAATAAATGACTGTATAACTGATTTATGTATTTATATATTTCCTATACTATACTTTTCATTGTTATTTTAGAGTGTACTTATTCTGCTTATTTTTAAAAAAGTAAACTGTAAAACAGCCTCAGGCAGGTCCTTTAGGAGGTATTCCAGAAGATGGCCTTGTTATCATAGGAGATGACAGCTCCATGTGTGTTATTGCCCCTGAAGACCTTCCAGTGGGTCAAGACCATGGTACAAGACAGTGATACTGATGATCCTAACCTCACGTTAGCCTAGGCTAATATGTGCATTTGTGTCTTAGCTTTTAACAAAAAAGTTTAAAAACTTTAAAAAACGCAATAAAAAATTTAAAAATAGAAGAAAGCTAAAGACTAAGGACAAAAAGAAAACAGGCTTTTTTTTTTTTTACAACTGTACATTGTGCTTTTGTTTTAAGCTAAATGTTAGTACAAAATAGTCAAAAGTTTAAAATATTAAAAAAGTTTCTAAGGTAAAGAAATTAGTAAGCTAAGGTTAATTTATCATTGAAGAAAGAAAAATATTTGTGTATAAATTTTGTGTAGCCCAAATGTTGAGTGGTTGTATAGTCTACAATAGTGTACAGTAATGTCCTAGGCCTTCACCTTTACTCAGCACTCACTCACTGACTCACCCAAAGCATCTCCCATACCTGCACACTCCATTCATGGTAAGTGCTCTGTACAGGTATACCATTTTTAATCTTTTATAGTGTATTTTTTACTGTACCTTTTCTGTTTAGATATTTTTACATACATGAATATTTACTATTGTGTTACCAATTGAAATTTTCTTTAGAAAGAAATAGAACTTTAAATAATCAGTGATAGAAAAAGAGTATTATAATTGTGACATGTATAGAAGTTGTGAAACCTAAAAAAATGTATAATACAGAAGGAAGCCACATTTACCCTATTACTTAAATTCATCGTCATAATTTTGAACATTAGCTGCTACTCCCTGTGAACTAACCAAACTGAGGGTTTTACACACACACATAATTTAGATGATTCTTTATGGTAAAGATAAAGATGTTTACATCTTGAAAACCAGTTTACTCTTTTATCATGATAAGTAGATACTTTATAGTCAGAAAGTAAAATATAAATTTGTTAAAACTCAGTGCCATGTACAAATATAATTTTGTAAACTAGTGTGTCTTCATTTATGTTTTTAAATTTATTTTAAATGGCTACTCTTATTTGCGATGATAACTTCTAATGTAATCTCCCTGAAGTTAACAGGTGAAATGTTTTTTAGATCAGGTTGTGGTAGTTTTGTGAGCATGTGTATGTGTGTGTATATGTGTGTGCATGTGTGTGTGGTGGTGGTGATGGTGCAAAAGTGGAGAGCAAAATACAAAGACATGGGTTTTAAAGATGTCTTTGAAAGAATGCTGATAACATTGGTGATGATCTTTTTATTTTTTATGAGGTAAGCAGTATAGAATTCAGTTGTTACAATCTTAAGTTTGAGTCTTGGGTTCTCATAAACCAATAAAAGGACATCATGTGTGAGTTTGCTCCTGTAGGAAGGAGCTAGCTTTACCTGACCTGGAGGAGGGAAGTAGGTCTTTGTCTCCACAGCTCCACAGAGGAGTCTTTCTTTCCACAGTTGTGTGGGAAGAAGTGAAGTCATTATATGAGGTGTGGAGAATAGTCACTCTTGGAGTATCCTTTTGGTGTATAAAAATCTGGAATCAGAGATCATGGAAGCATCTTCGGAATGAAGAACCTTAGAAAAGAAGGCCCCCTTTTCCCCCCAAGGGCCAAGAGTGATGCTGATGTAAAAGATTAATGATTTAAAAAGTAAGATTTATTGACAGGATTCTTAATTTCCATGTTAAAACCACACAGATAACATTTATCTTACATGTAGATTTTAGTTAATAGGTATTAACATATTTCAGTTAATTGGCATATATATTTCAGTTAACTGAAACTCTAGTACCTTGTACAAAGAGTGCTTCCGGGGATGGAGGTGGCCTGAGTGAACAGAATACATCTAAGTATTTTGGACCAAATGTGGCAGGAACAGAGAGGAAAGTACTAAAACTACTAAACTGAGCTCTTGTAAAATGAGATGAAAGAAGAGTTATTAAGTGACTTTAGTAATCCTTTATTGAATCTTTCTATTGTGAGGCACTGGCCTAAGCATAGTGGGGGATTTAAGATGTCCTTACAAAGTGTGTGTGAGGCTGGTTAAGGAAACACGTATCCATACCTAACTGTAATATGGAGCATAGCACAGTGTGTGCCACGTGGAAGTACAAAGTGCCAGGGTACAGGAGAGGGAAGCAATTAGTCCTTACAGGAAGACTTGGAGAAAAATTTATGGAAAAGGTGAAATTGTAGTTTGACCTTAAAAGTTGAGTAGGATTTCAATAGGCAGGGATACAAAACAGGCACTCCAAACCATGGATGGAGTAATACAGAGCGGATTCTAGAAATAAGTGGAAAGACTAAATAGTGGCGGGAGTGGCAGATAGGTGGGAGGCATGAGGTAGGAGGGAGATCAGGCAAAACAGTAGGTTAGGACCCGGCCACAGCAGACTGAGTGTCACACGAAGGAGTTTTCCCTTTATTCTGCAGCAAGAGTCATTGAAGGTTTGGAGGCAGTGAATTTATAGGAACAGATTTGTATTTTATGAAGATAATTGCTGGCAGTGGGAGTTCATTTCCACAAATACGTATTGAGTAGTTGTGCAGGGGAATATGAAGGTGACTAAGACATTTCTACTCTCAGAGAACTTAGTCTATTAATATGAAAAAATGGGTTGGGAATGGATGAGATTGGAGGCGGAGAGATCAGTTAATAGTTTCTGTAATTGCCTCATTGAGAAATTCTAAAAATTTAAGCTAGGACAATAGCAAGGAAAATGGAAAAGTATGAGGCAAACTCAAGAGACATTTCAAAAAAGTATCAAGAGTTGTTGACACTGAGTGGAAGTTGCAGGTAAGGGAAATGGGAGCCTCCTTACAAATCACTCAAGTTTCTAACTATGTAACCAGGAGGATGGTGCTGTTATTCGGCTAAGGTGAGAACACAGAGGAAAGGAGGGCTTAGAGATGACAGGGTGATATGGTTTGGCTGTGTCTCCATCCAGATTTCATCTTGAATTGTAGCTCCCATAATTCCCATGTGTTGTGGGAGGGGCCCAGCTGGAGATAATTTAATCGTGGGCGTGGTTTTTCCCATACTATTCTCGTGGTAGTGAATAAGTCTCACGAGAGCTGCTGGTTTTATAAGGGGCTTCCTCTTTCACTTGGTTCTCATTCTGACTTGCCTGCTGCCATGTAAGACTTCCCTTACTCTTCTGCCATGACTGTGAGGCCTCCTCAGCCATGTGGAACTGTGAAATCAATTAAACCTTTTTCCTTTATAAATGACCCAGTCTTGGGTACGTCTTTATCAGCAGTGTGAAAACGAACTAAAACAGAGGAAGAGCAGATTGAATTCTGTTTCAGATCTGTTTAGTTTGAGATGCCAACATGATTTTCTATCAGGAGAGGTATAAAAGGAATTTAGAAAGACAGATCTAAGAGGGGAAAAAAGAGAAAGAGAACTAAGATTATAAATTCGGAAGAGGCTGCCAGAGAAGGTAGTTGAAATTTTGTCTGTGGGTGAGATCTCACTGGAATAGTGTAGAGCAAAAAGGAGGAGAGGGTTAGAACAACATGTGCCATCAGTGAGTTTTCAAAGAACTGGTGAGATAATTGACTTAGGATATTATAAGAAAATTTAAGAAAGAGAGGGTATTCATAATGAGGGCTGGTTAGCAATATCAAATGCTGTGTAGAGGTCAGCTAGAATGAAGGGTAAAGAGCTCATGGTACTTTTTAATGAGAAATTTATTGGCCACCTCTGGAGACCAGCTGTGGTAGAGGAATGGGCTCAGTAGTTTCTATCTATTGCAGTGGAATGAGGAGTAAGTGTGAGATGAAGCAATAGGGAAATAGATTTCTCTTTACCCATTTAATCCATAAATATTTATTGAGCATTTGCTTCTCATTTGTGAAGTGAGGAGAAGGGGGAGACATGAGGTAGTTATATAAAGGAGAAATCAGGGTCAAAGAAACATTATTTTTGATGGGAAAGATAAAACTATAGCACAGGAAAAAGAGGCAGTGCAGAGGGAGAGACTGAGGCTACAAAAATGAAAAATAAATAATAGAACCAAGTTCCCAACAGGTAGGAAGGGATAAATTCCAAGCACAGGTAGAGAGATTTGCTTTGGTCCAGAAGATGTTAGAGTGGGTGGGGAAAAGGGTGTGGTTCATTTGGGGCTGTATATTCAGAACTCTCAGTTTAAATCCACACTAGCAAGTGGCTTTCTTTGTGGCTTGTTATTGTCTGTGATAATTGTTTATGACAGAGCATAATAATAGAATTTTTCTTTGGAATGGACCCTCGCATTTTTTTTCAGGTGAACAGAGATCTCTAAACATCATTTGAAATGTATTTTGAGCTACAGTACAAAGACTCCGCCTAGCCATTTAAGACAATATTACAAAATGAAGCTGGGTGTAATTTTCAGTAGTGTAGTCACACAGCAAAAATGGTCTCTCAAGCAATAATTTACTTGCCATGTAGACCATTATAACCATTCGCTGGAAATGATTCCTATCGGCATCAATTGGTGATCATGTAAAATAATAGCAGTGTCAGCCTCTGAATGTATAATGATACACATAATATTTAAACATTTTTGAGAGCTGAAGAAACTATTATGCTTTTATTCATAAAAAATATGACAGTGTTTAGAGCATGTACTAGTCTTGCAGAAGAGACCCTTTGTTTAGTTTGTGATGTAAATATGACTGTTTCCCCCCGTGTGAGTTGCAGAAAATGTTTGCAGGGGCTAGTTGAAACAGCCTCATAGTGGGATAAAAGAAGCTTGGTTTATGGTGAAGAATATTCATACTTTGGTTCAATTTGTGTAGAAACTCCTTTGGCTGCAAAGGTATTGTTTAATAAAGATTCATTTTAGAAAGGTTCACCAGGCAGCCTGGGGAATGGATTTCTTAGAGGATTTAGAGCAATTGAGGAGAGATCAAAGTTGACAAGATAACTTAACTTTGATTTAATGCAAATTGCTACAAAAATGAAGGGGGAGGAGTCACAAGGGAATCCTATTTTCATTATTGACATGAACTGGCTTGACATTCACATATTCTAAGTGGAGACTGTCTACACATAGGCAAGAATAAAATGAACTGAAGAATGCGCAAAAATTCGACACTGAAATAATACCCCTCCCCTCCCTTGGCAAAGGAATGAACTTTGATACAGAGACATTACTTTCTGACTATTAGGAAATACGCAAACTATACTTTTGAGCATTTACTTGAATTACCTGTTTTCATCTAAAGGACTGACCTATTCCTCCCCTTCTCTTCGGATGATTGTTTTTATTGCTTAGTTTTTGCTATGTCCTCGAAAATCTTGTATATTTCTCATTGGACATGAATTAATAATGCTTTACCTGCAACACAAAGAACTATTAAAGTGATAAAAAGACAATGAGTGTATTTCAGCTCTCCAATAAAAAACAAAAACCCACTCCTCCTCCCCACTAGACTATTAAATGCTGAAGAAATCCACAGGCTCTCTGCAAAGAAGGTCACATATGGGTCTATTAAATAAATAAGTTAATTAAACCTTGACATTCTAAAACAATTCTGAAAAGTTCTAATTAATTATTAAACAATATTGAAATAATGATTTCATATCTCACATTCATTTAAAGTAGTGTAACCCAATCAGTCCCACACACAGTAAGCCACAATAAGCTGCTGATTTTCTAATGGTTAGAAACACAGTTCATTGGTCTGAATAGTAATCATGATAGCTTGGGGGGAGGTGAACCACTGAGGGTTTATAGAAGTGACCAGAATCTTTAATGACTTTATTGACTCCCTAAGTATTTGCTTTGTTTCTTCTTGATAATATATTGAGGCCCAGAAGCTAATATATTCAACTGCAATGTTTTTTAAAGCCAGTGTTTACTTCAAGTATTGGATTGGCTCTTTTCACTGGAGAGATTTTTCCAGTTCAATAAAAAGGTTTGGATTATTTTTCCCATGGAGTTCTCCAATTATGTCTCAATCCTCCACTCACATAACTGTACAGGTATATGATAAAACCAGTTCTTAATCACTGGTAAAGATTCATTGCTTTATTGTAGTGTCCATTGCTGCTGCTGTTTATTCTGTTGTTGGTATGTTTAAATGCTGGATGTTTAAATGAAATTGTGTGCTTGGGCAAAGTTACAAGAGAGGTGGTGGGGAATAGTAGAGAGTGAGCTGAATCTGGCTGGAGCCTAGAGGCCTGAGCTCAAGACCAGTGATCTTTCTAAAATGTATTGCTGCCCTTGAGACTATCTTGCTTATCTACAGCAGAGTTTCTAACCACCTGGATGAGAGTTCCTGATATGCTGGTCAAAAAGGCAGACCCAAGGAGCTCCATTCCAACCTACTGAGTCAGATTCTCTGGGGATGGTGTCCACATACTTGCATTTTAAACAAGATTCAGGACTTCATATTAAAGTCTGAGGACCTGACCTATATGATAAAGTCTAAGTTTCTCGGCACATCAATGACAGCCCTTCCAGAGGTGTTCTCTCTCATCTCTCACCATTCCCACTAACAGTGATCAGTGAGGAAACATAGGCATTTTTCTCCACATCATACTGTTTCAGGATCAGCAAATGCTGTTATACATGATTGTCTTAGTCCATTTGCGCTTCTATAACAAAATACCACAGACTGGGTAGTTTTTAAACAATAGAAATTTATTTTTCATGGTTCTGGAGGCTGGGAGTTCAAGATCAAGGAATGAGCAGGTTCTGTATCTAGTGAGTGACTGGTGTCTGCTTCCAAGATGGCACCTTGTTGCTACATCTTCCAGAGGGGAGGAATGCTGTGTCCTCATGTGGTAAAAGGGATGGAAAGGGAAGAAAAAGGACCAAGCTCACTTCATCAAGCTCTTTTATAATAGTAATAATCCATTCGTAAAGGCAGAGCCTAAACATTTCCCAGAAGGCCCCATCTCCCAACACTGCTGCACTGAGGATTAAGTTTCCAACACATAAATGTTGGGGGACACATTCAGACCACAGCAATGACTTTGCTCCAAACTGCTCACCTGACTATTCCTATGGGTCCGTTTATATCAGAGAGCTCTGTGAGACAGCAAGCTCCACGAGGGCCATGACTTTGTCTATTTTGGAAGTTGTATCCTTAGCTCCCAGCACAATAGATGTTGATATGGTTTGGATGTTTGTCCCTTCAAATCTCATGTTGAAATGTAATCCCCAGTGTTAGTGGTGGGGCCTGATGGGAGGCATTTGGAGCTCCCTCGTGAATAGCGTGGTGCCATCATCGCAGTAATGAGTTCTCACTCTGAGTTCACATGAGATCTGGCATGTGTGGCATACACCCACCCCTTGCTCGATCTCTCACTCTCTCTTGCCATGTGACACATGTTCCCCTTCATCTTCCACCATGACTGGAAATTTCTTGGGGCTCTCACCAGAAGCAGATGCTGGCACCATGCTTCTTATACAGCCTGCAGAGCTGTGAGCCAAAATAAACCTCATTTTCTTTATAAATTATTCAGTCTCGGGTATTCCTTTATAGCAACGTAAACAGACCAACACTTAGGCCTACAAATATTCTTTGAATGGATCAGTGCTTAGACATCATAGCCCTCACTTGCCCAAGAAAGATGGCTTTCTACTCTTACTTTTGCATATAGTTTTAACACAAAGCTAGTTCATGACAGTCAGGATCCAGATATACTGACCCTGGAGCCTGTTTCTTGGTTTGTTAGAATACATTCCTCCAACAAGAACTTGTAGCATAAGTTGAATAACTTAGAATGTGGCACACATTCATTCAGTACTGCTACCTAGAGGGGCACATTAACGTAGCTTTAGGCTGGTGATGATTCCTATTTTCCTGATCTCTCCTAACACAAAAACATTCAAGGTGTTCTTTTAGGAAGCAGTTAGTTGTTTAAATATTAGAAGTGGTTATTGCCGAAATTGGCAGTGAGTCCAACTGTTGCCAAGCACCAGTTCCATAATCAGAATCCCTAAGGATGGAGCTCAGACACATGTCCTCTTTAAAACCTACAGGGAGGATGCTGAAATTTAACCAGTGTTAAAACACTGCTTATAACTGCATGCAAAATAATGTATTTAGTGACCATCTATGTGGTGTATGCTCTTTAAACTATTTGGTATTGTGGAAAGACAAAAAAACTAAGACTCCTACTTCTGGCACTAACTAGCTTTGTGCCTGACACCAGTTATTATATTTATTGCTCCTGGGCCTCAATTTTGTTATATTTAACATGGGGTATTGCGTAGACAATCTCTCAGATTCTTGACAACTCTACTCTGCCATACTCTTATGAGTATAAGCCAAAGTAAAATCAGACACTGGAATGGCAAAATTACACAGGTGGTATGTATATCCTGTATGTGTATTTTTTCCTAAACAAATCTTTCTAAATTGGTGCTTGTACTGGGGATGCCTGTCAGGTTTAGTTTATTATGCTAAATAGTGCCCTCTTGGTGAAGCTAATTTAGCTTCCAAAGTCATGGATTAGCAACTTCCACAGTGAGAACATCTGATCGGATCACATTTGCACTCTAAAGCTTCATTTGAGTTAGCAGACATTTCATGAGTTCCAACTGGTATATCAAGCACTGTGCTACACTCTGAGATTCAGAGATTAATAGGACATACTCCCTGTCCTTGAGTTGCTAACAAGGATAATTGATGGACAAATAGAGAGGGGGTAAGCAGGATGATTGCCTATAATGGAAAAATAATTTTATTCTTTACTGGTATTATCCCACTCTAGGTATTTCTGAGGATGCTAGTCACTTGAATAGGAAATATCATTTAATTGAAATATCCAGATAATTGCCATGCTTTCTGCATTAGTCAGGATACACTACATTATGCTTCAGTAACAACACTCCCCCAAAATGTCAGTTGCTTAAAACAACAGAGGTTTATTTCTTGCTCATGTAACATATTCATCTCAGGGCAGCAAAGGAACTCAGCTAATTTTAATCACTCCAGCCCTCCGGTCTCCACCATATCAAACATTCCTCCTTGCTGTACTAGAGGGAAGTGAGCACTCTGGAGAATCTCACACTGCCTGTTAAATACTCTAATGTATGTGACTGGTTCATTGGCCAGACATAGAAACATGGCTCCATCCAACCACAAGGAAGATAAGAAGGACCATGTGCTATAGGGAAAGAGAATTTTATTTGACTAATCATACACATGACTGTCATGCATTCTAATAGTTCCCCTGAGTAGGCACAATTTGAGAATATAATAAAAACAAACATTTCAATGGCTTTTTAATAAGGGTTAGGTACTGTCTTAATCATTTTATGTGTAAAATATCTAATCCTCACAATGGCATTTTTATTACTCTCATTTTAAAGATAAGAAATAGAGGCACAAAAGATTAACTAACTCGTCCAAAATCCCATCACAGCCTGGGATTAAAGCCAGTCTGGCTTCAGAGTCCATGCTCTTAACCACTAAACTGTATTGTTATATCTGTATCAGTCATAAATAATGTGATTTCCTGGAGACATGATTAATTAATGGCACATTTTCTAGGAAAATTCTGAGTGTACAGGCATATCAGAGGTGTGAAATATAATTGTTGCTAGTATTTTGTAAGCCTACAAAAATAGAAGTGGCCCAATCCTGAGGGCATTTATTATAGCGGGCATTTTTCTATTTTTTATTCTTTGGAATTTCAATGCATGACTGGTATCCCTATGGCAAGCTCTAATTTAGACTGATTTGTTTAGGAGAAATAAATGATAGCTTATTTATAGAAATCAAAATGCAATCTGACTTTAAAACATGTTTGCCCAAAAATTAATGAAGGTAGCATGTAGGGCTGTTAACTTTTAATGATGAGAAATAATGAGGATGCAAAACCAAGCTGAGAGAATCTCGCTGTGGTGTAGAGGGGTCCCCTGAACAATTCTGCAAGCCTCATGCATCAAGTCAAGGTGATGGGGGACAAGCAGCAGGATCTGACCCTGGTTGTCTTAAGCAGCAAATAGATTTATTAAATGGAACCTGAGTAGCTGGCAGGGCTGCTGGGGATGCTGGAAAATGAGCCCCAGAAAAGAGGCAGAACCAAGTGGTGCTGGGATCCTAGAAACACAGCCAATATCATGAGCACCCATCTGGCGAAGCGCCGCTGCACCAGTGCTGAAGGACGAACGCTGCAGCTTGTCCCGCTGGCATGGATGCTGCCACTGCACCTGGAAGCTCCATACTGCTGCTGCTATCAGTGCCGCCAAAATAGATTCTCTTCTCTCCCTGCTTCTTTGTGCCCTGGATCCACATTCAAAGTCGTGAGTGGCTTCAGCTGTTTGGCCAGGCCTAGGGCAGGTGCCCATGCTCTAGTTACCAGAGAGCTTAGGAAAGTGAGTCAGCCTCCTTTTTAAGTTTTACAGTGGGAGGTAGGCTCTTCCTTCTTCACATATGGAGAATTATCCAAATGTAGAAAGGGCATTCAGATTCTGAACAGCCAAAATAAATTTTTTTAAGAAGACAAATATTCACTGTAACTGGTTAGATGTGTCTTTTTGCGGTGTCATTTTGTGTGATTAGTTTGGAAACCTTATCCTTGTTTCCTTATCTATTGTGTTGCTTTCTTTCATATTAACTTTGCATCCTAAAGACTTAATTTGCTCATTCACTTTTAAGCTAAAAATAATTATTGATCCTATAACATGTAAAGCCTTATTCTAGGCACTGAGAGTTACAGAAACAAAAAAGACGTGGTCTCTGTCTCTCCAGCTGCACAGGTTGTGTTGGAGAGGGGTAAGGAAGTGATACATAAATTCAGAGAATGGAGAGATAGTTCAGAGAAGCAAACAAGGAAAGGCTTCAAGGGAAAAGGGCATTTGAGATGAAAATTAGACATGCGGAGATGGGAAGACAAACATTTCACATGGGGAAACACACAAGAAAGGAGAGAATGTGGTTGTATTTAGGGAACAACAAGCTGTGTAACTGATAGCTTTTGAGATAAGTCAGAAGACTTAAATTAGGCTTTGGGCCTGGATGTTCTTGAATTACTGGCTGGGGAGTTTGGGTTTTGTTCATGAGAATTAGAGATCTATTGAAGGTTTTCTGAAGAGAGGGAGTGATAAAATCCAATTGTGATTAAGGAAAATCAATCAAATAGTAATACATAGAATGGATAGACAGAAAAAGAAACTGAAGTCAAAGAAATGATTTAATAGATCATATTATCCGCCCTAAAGGCCCTAAAATAAGTTGGTAAAATTTATTTTAAAATAAATTTTGAGCTAAAATAAGCATTGGATTAAAGAGAAAGGATGAATGTTGGAAATATATATTGTATTTAAGGAAAGGATATATTGTATTTGGTCACAAAAATAAGAAAAGGGCTCCTGATGAAGAGGCAACCATAGCTAGCCCTTGAGAGAGAGTGACTAGCAAAATCATACCAGCCCTTTCCTAAGCATCCCCCTAGGATGCTGCCATCACCTTTCTGGGCCATGATGATGCCCCTTCCTATCCTGACCTAGCTCTAAACACGGACCTTCTCCATTAGTTCTTATAAAATGAAATTGGGATTTTGTTTAAATAGTAATAATTGCTAACATTTATCGACTGGTTATTATATACAAAGCATTTTGCATGCCTTGTTTCCAGTCTTCACCACAACCTGGAGAGGCAAGTATTGGTTATCACATTATGAATGAAGGTGTGTCCGGAATTGGTGGATTCTTGGTCTCACTGACTTCAAGAATGAAGCCACGGACCCTCGCGGTGAGTGTTACAGCTCTTAAGGTGGCGCGTCTGGAGTTTGTTGCTTCTGATGTTCGGATGTGTTCGGAGTTTCTTCCTTCTGGTGGGTTGGTGGTCTCACTGGCTCAGGAGTGAAGCCACAGACCTTTGCGGTGAGTGTTACAGCTATTAAGGCGGCGCGTCTGGAGTTGTTCATTCCTCCCGGTGGGCTCGTGGTCTCTCTGGCTTCAGGAGTGAAGCTGCAGACCTTCCTGGTGAATGTTACAACTCATAAAAGCAGTGTGGACCCAAAGAGTGAGCAGTAGCAAGATTCATTGCAAAGAGCGGAAGAACAAACCTTCCACAGTGTGAAAGGGGACCGGAACGGATTGCCACTGTGGGCTGGGGCAGCCTGCCTTTATTCTCTTATCTGGCTCCACCCACATCCTGCTGATTGGTAGAGCCCAGTGGTCTGTTTTGGCAGGGTGCTGATTGGTGTGTTTACAAACCTTGAGCTAGATACAGAGTGCCGATTGGTGTATTTACAATCCGTGAGCTAGACATAAAGGTTCTCCAAGGCCCCACCAGAGTAGCTAGATACAGAGTGTCGATTGGTGCATTCACAAACCCTGAGCTAGACACAGGGTGCTGATTGGTGCGTTTACAATCCCTGAGCTAGACACAAAGGTTCTTCAAGTCCCCACCAGATTAGTTAGATACAGAGTATGGACACAAAGGTTTTCCAAGGCCCCATCAGAGTAGCTAGATACAGAGTGTCAATCGGTACATTCACAAACTCTGAGCTAGACACAGGTTGCTGATTGGTGTGTTTAAAAACCTTGAGCTAGATACAGAGTGCTGATTGGTGTTATTTACAATCCCTGAGCTAGACATAAAGGTTCTCCAAGGCCCCACCAGAGTAGCTAGATACAGAGTGTCGATTGGTGCACTCACAAACCTCGAGCTAGACACAGGGTGCTGATTGGTGTATTTACAATCCCTGAGCTACACATAAAGGTTCTCCACGTCCCCACCAGACTCAGGAGCCCAGCTGGCTTCACCCAGTGGATCCCACACCGGGGCTGCAGGTGGAGCTGCCTGTCAGTCCCGGGCCGTGCGCTCGCACTCCTCAGCCCTTGGGTGGTCGATGGGACTGGGCGCCGTGGAGCAGGGGGTGGTGCTCATCAGGGAGGCTCCGGCCGCACAGGAGCCCATGGAGGGGGTGGGAGGCTCAGGCATGGCGGCCTGCAGGTCCCGAGCCCTGCCCCGCGGGAAGGCAGCTAAGGCCCGGTGAGAAATGGAGCGCAGCGCCGGTGGGTCGGCACTGCTGGGGGACCCAGTACACCCTCCGCAGCCGCTGGCCCAGATGCTAAGCCCCTCATTGCCTGGGGCCGGCAGGCTGCTCCGAGTGCGGGGCCCGCCAAGCCCACGCCCACCCGGAAGTCCAGCCGGCCCGCAAGCGCCGCGCGCAGCCCCGGTTCCGGCTCGCGCCTCTCCCTCCACACTCCCTGCAAGCTGAGGGAGCCGGCTCCCGCCTTGGCCAGCCCAGAAAGGGGTTCCCACAGTGCAGCGGGGGGCTGAAGGGCTCCTCAAGTGCCACCAAAATGGGAGCCCAGGCAGAGGAGGCACCGGGAGCAAGCGAAGGCTGTGAGGACTGCCAGCATGCTGTCACCTCTCAAAGGTACGGGATTAGAGAAGTAGGCAGAGCTAACATTCAAACTTGAGTCTTTTTATCCATCGCCTGTAACTTTCGTCTTTAAGCTGCCTTTCAATGAATGTTAACAAAAAATAAGCGAAATAAAAAATGTAATAAGTGTCATAAAAGAAAGCAAAATGACAATATCCACACATGGATGACTTTCAGAATCATATTTTCCACCGTAAATTAACTAAGTCCTGCTACGGTTTGGCTTGGCTTCTAAATTTTATTAGAACCTGCCTAGTTCCTCTCCTCCCCTGTATAACCCTATCTTAATCAACTACTTCTCACAATCTTTCATTGTTCATGTTTCAGTGTTTCTTTTTTTGGCAGAAATGTAGTCAGTAGCTTTTAGTGTGTTGGGCATCCTTGGGTAAATCCTGTAACACCTCTGACACCTTCACTTCCTTTGAACCCTCAGGCATCATTCTCTAGAGACAAATAAAACCAGATGGAGGTGAAAGCGTGAGAAAACTCACCTGAAGAAAAAGCGTTTTAAAATGTTACCTTTCTCACCTGAGAAAAAGGGCACTGAAAGGGAGGAAGGGAGGGCTGGCTGGTTTGAGAGTGCTGACGGCGAGACCTGTCCTGGAGTAGCCTCCCTCTGGTATTTTCTGTGCAAGGTGCTTCTGATGTTCTGCAGTGTTAGTAGAACCGTGAGTTCTGCGGCTAAGAAGGGCCCATAGCATGGCATGTTCAAGGGGGACCTAACTTGACCTTTCCAAATAATTCAGAATACAGCATTGTTATTACTGGAGGAATCTATGTAGGGGCTGCCACTACCCATGGTCTTTACTCTCTAGTAGATTGACTAGGACACACTTTGTACATCTAAAATAAGTTTCTTAAGTTGGCCTGTCTGTTTGACAGCCTTTGGGTTCTCGAGAAGATAATCGTATGTGCAGCCTCTTCCTTTTCCACTAGGCTGTGGTCCCTTGATTGCTGACAGTGTTCCTCTAAAATGCAATGCTTCTGCAAGTTTACAGACTTCAGGACTTCACGGCTTTATCGACCATCTGCCACTTTCACACAATTAGTTTTGCCCTTTCTCTCTGATTTTAATTGTTCCATTTTACAGAGCTCTTTACTATTCATAAGTCTTTTATCACTCAGTTAACCACCCAATGCTTAATGAAGTTCCTGACATGTGCCTAACATAGTGCTGAGTACCTGTAGGGAATACGCAAAGACCATGGCTTTGTTATTCCCCACATTGGGCTGCAGTTGCACAATACTTGGCTCCTTTTGCTGTACCTCTTGTTTCACCTTCTACCTGGTTAGTACATTAAATTTCCTGTTTAGTGTTAACTTTTGAACAACTTGTGCTTAAAGAGCTACAATAAATAAAGATAACATTTTAACAACCTGGAAAAAGAAGGTGAAATATTTATTTTTTAAATAAGCCTAATGGAGCAGTGCTGTTATTTTAAATGCTTCCTACCACCAAAGTGTTCCTATTGTTGGGAAATGTATTTAGCATTTTTTTTTTTTGAATTGCTTGAACTTTTCAAATGAATTGTTTGTATATGTTTTTTTTATTTGCTGAGTTGGGGAATACAGTTGGCTCACTAAATTCTTCACTTTTCATGTTCTTTATAAGAAGAAATTATATTGAAATACTGTAACGTACATCCTCTTCCTTGCAATTTGATTGCAGAGAATGCATTGTTTGAAAAAAAAAAAAAAAACTCTTGACATTTTGATATTTCATCTTTCATCTTCTTAGGTGTCCAATCCCAAAGCAAACCTCACAAAATCAGACATCATTTTTTGGCTGACTTGTCATTTCACTATTATTAGAACTCTTGCTCTTACAAGGGACTTTAGTATTAGAAGTTATGATAATGTATCAGGTATTTAAAACTACCTTAGTGAGGCCCAGGTGGGCAGATCACTTGAGGTCAAGAGTTCAAGACCAGCCTGGTCAACATGGTGAAACCCGCCTCTACTAAAAAATACAAAACTTAGCCAGGTGCAGTGGCACGTGCCTGTAGTCCCAACTACTTGGGAAGCTGAGGCTGGAGAATTGCTTGAACCTGGGAAGTGGAGGGTGCAGTGAGCTGAGATCATGCCACTGCACTCCAGCCTGGGCGACAGAGCGAGACTCCATCTCAAAAAACAAACAAACAAAACTACCTTAGAGAAAACTTTAAAACTTGGAGAGGAAGCTCAAGGGGGTGGGGTGTGTAGGCAGATCTTTGTTAGTCTGTTAACATATAGCTTTAGACTGAGAGTCATCAGTTCTATATGGTTACAATTATACAGTCCTCTTTAGAAACAAAAGCCTCTGCAGGCTGAGCACAAAGTAATTCTCCACAATCTTTAAGCAATGAGCTGTATTAAAATCCTGTGTTCTGTGAGGTAGTCCTAAATATTTGGAATGCATGATAAATTCCAGAGGTGGAAAGAAAGTGATACATACTAATGCCAAATTCAAATTCTCCGGAGGCATAGGGGCATCCAGCAAAGCAACACCTTTTCTAACCACTTGATGGTGTCTTTTCTGCTTATACCTTGAGCAACAAACCATAGGAAACTAATGGTGTTTTAAATGGAAAACAGCAGTTGATTAGGATGGGTTAATAGGTTCTTGGCAAAATTTCAACTTAACGGGTATGCAAGTGTATCTGTGTGTGCTCAGCAAGGCCTGTCCCAGGCTATCTAATGGTGTCACTCAGTACTATAAATTTACTTTGACAGCTAGTAAACATCTAGATAAGTGCGTCCTGGGAGCAGGGAGTATGGAGCTGCTTGCAATTTCCAAAAGGGGCAAGGCAAATAGAGCCAGGCACATATTAACACAGCAAACATTTAACTTTTCTGCTTCTCCAATCTTTAATAGAATGATAGTAAAATAGCAAAATATGATGCAAAAGCTTCATTTCTTAAAATCCTTAAATCATAGACCCTAGTTAGGAATTTAAGGTCAAAATAAAAATACATTCATAAAAATATATACTTTAGGGGAAATAATCAAAATAAAAATACATTCATAAAAATATATACTTTAGGGGAAATAACCAAGGGCCAAGCAATAGTTTAAAGATATCAGCTTTCTTGTTCTGTGTTAGATCAATATTTCTGTTGGCTACAGCTTAGTTGATAGAAGATTCATATAACAAGCAGACAACCATCTAATTTAATTTCGCCAGCCACAGGAAACTGCAGTATATGTTTATATTTCATTGTTTGCTGAGGAAGCTTGACCTTACTAAGCAGGTTGCGAAGCATTGTTTCACGGTGTATGTATGAAATTGCCATATGCGTGAGAAATTGCTGTAGGTGTTCATTCCACAGAGAGTACTATAGCTTTCTGTTCTTTTTCAGGCAGCCAAAATAATACTGCCCACCCCAGAGAATGCTTTTCTTCCAATCCTTGCAACAAAGTCATTTGAGAGATGAATCAGGATTTAATGTCAATGAATGGAACTAGCTTAAGCCTTGAGAATTTTGAAAGCAGAGAAAATGGAAGACTTTACTATTTCATTTTTTGTTTGTTTGTTTCAAATTAGCACCTAAAGACAACAGGAAGGGAAGAGGGCTGGCTTCTGTTAAGTCTGAGACTCTGCTATTAGCGCCAACCTAATAGAAAGCAGCTGTGGATAGTGGAAAGTGCAGTAGACCTAGAGTCACAATCTAGGCCCAAGTTCCAGTTGGGCCATTTAACCATTGCACTTCCTGGAAAGATTCACATAACCCCTCTGGGCCATTTTTCTTGACAGCAAACGGAACAGATAAGGGTTCTTTCATACAATCAAGGTTTTTTGCAACTGCCCAGTATTCTAGGAGCTTCTTAACGTGTAAAACTTGCTCCACATTCCAAATTCCTATTTTTGACATTCCCATTTCTGTTAGTAATATAAATATTTCCCCCAGTCAAAACATCTGTAATTGCTACTGTTGTGTATGGTATCAGTTGGTGCAGGATACCGATTATTTACCTAAACTAACTAAACTAAAGTTTACTTTCTAAGTTTTTACCTACACAAATATTTCGAGGTGAAACAAAACTAGCTTGTCATAAGGCAATTATGTTTTTATTTATTTGTTGCACAATTATTCACTGAGGACTTGTAAGTCCAAGACATTGTGCTGTGCACTCTGGGAAACTGGATAAGGCTATGAATAAGAGTCTCTTCTGGCCTGCTATGATCTTGCAGCCTAGTGAAAGGTCCAGATGTGTCCATAACTAGCCTGATAGAAATCATATCTCTTAGAAGAACTATTAGATCACTCTAACCTGGAGGCTTCAATGCTCATTAGTATTCACTCCAGAAAGGGCATTTGCTTTTCCATGTGTGCCTTTTTCAAAGGGCATTTCATGTCCAAATTTTACATCACATCAGTCTGGGTAAAAAAGCACAGCCTCTTAAGCACATGTGTGCACGCACACACACACACACACACCCCAATGATTTTAACAAGTATTTCTTGAGTTCAGTAATTTTACTGAATATCTGAGAGGGGTCACAAGTACGACCACATTATACAATCACAGTGCACTCCTCAAATCCCTCTCCTTGTCACATGAATAGCAGTCCCAGGACAATTCTTGATATATGTGCCACACTTCAAACACTTCACCAAAGTACTTTTTTTTTTTTTTTTTCAAAAAAATAACAGATTTCTTCTAAAGATTTCTGGTGAATAAAATTGTCACCTTATTCCATAAGCTTTTATGAATTGTAAGTTTGTATTATATAACAAAAGCTTTTTTCCACCTACATGTTTCTCCTTCCTCTATTATGTGTTTTTCCCCTTAGCAGTGCAGCAATGAGCTAGTGACATATATAAAATGAATAGCCAGCAATTAGCTCTTTGAGAGCTGTATGCAAAATGGTGATCTTAATGGAAGAAGAGGAAAGCCTTAGCAAATTTCTCAGACTATTAGGGCACCATTGAGGACAATTCTGAAACAGTGTCTCTATGCATTCAGCAAAATGAGCCATAGCACACCACAGTGCAGTGGGTCATTGACAATCCCTTCATGTTGAAAGAAAAATTAAAATAAGATTAACTGGGCTGTCATTTATTCAGTTTTTTTGCACATATGGCTTATGGCCTACATAAAAATCTCTAACTAGTCAGTATCTTTCTCTATGTAGAAAAACCAACACCTCCTTTTATTCCTCCTCAAGTTTGCAGTCTTCAGGCCAAATAGGGTGTCTTTAAAATAATGGTGGCTTTTCAGCACCTGCAGGGTTACTAGTCCTAGATTGTCTGTAGATGTCACATTCTATCTATGTTAATGAAAATAATATAACATGATTTTAGGTATATTTTTATACATACTAACAGTATGTATAAAATGTATAAAAATGTTCCCATTTTTCAAGCTATTTTAAGTAAATAATTGTTGTGGTTTGAAAGGGCAAAATTTGAAGTGGACCATATTATAATATATTTGAAAACAGTCCTTTGAGTAAAACACAACTATTTCACCCTCTGAAACAGTAGTTATATTATATTCCAAAGAGATTATTTCCTAGGTGTCTAAATGCTTGCTATTTTCATTTTTGTGACATCTATGTTCTAATGGCTATTTATTCTATAGCCATTATCAAGTATGGAAGTATCAGGAAAGAAACTTCTAAGGCCTTGGTATTTTGAGAGATACTCTTAACTGTGGGACATAAACCTTCTCACTTGACAGAGAGTAATAGATGAAAGTAAAGTATAAGAATAGTAATTTTGGCCTTTGGTATGAAAAATTTTTTTATAAACCAGTCTCTACAATTATTGAGTTATAGTAATTATTAAGAAAATAATGTGGTCAATGTATCAACAAAAAGGTAATTCTCTTATTGAGTGAAGAAAACTATACATTCCACAATAATCTGAAAACATATAGGCTCTACTCAAAGCACTCAAAACCTAAGAAATTGAGGAATTTATATTGAATAGTCAGTCCCAGAATTTGTGTTTCTATGAACAGCAGATAGTTGTTGCTTGCTTTTTCAAAATTTATCTAAATTTACAAGCTCTGCCTTTTAATTATATTTAGACAATTTACTTTTAATCTAATTATCAATGGAGTTGGGTTTCAAACCCAGCATCTTGCTGTTCATTCGTTAATTTGTCCTATCTGTTCTGCGTTCCTTTGTTCCTCTTTTCTTTCCTTCTTTTTGAATGAGATTTTTTATTATTGTACTTTGGCTACAGCAATAATTTAATAGCTATACTTTATTTTATTTTTTACTGATTGTCTTAGTCCACTTGGGCTGCTGTTACAAACTACCATAGACTGGGTGGCTTATAAACAACAGAAATTTAGTTCTCACAGTTCTGGAGGCTGAGATGTCTAAGATTAAGGCACCAGCAGATTTGGTGTCTGGTGAAGGCCTGCTTCGTCGTTTATAGGTAGGTCTTCTCACTGTGTTTTCATAGGGTAGAAGGGATGAGCCATTTCTCCTGGGCCTCTCTTAGAAGGACGCTAATCTCATTCATGAAGGCTCTGCCCCCATGAACTATCACCTCCCAAAGGCCTTATCTCCTAATTCCATCATCTTGGGAGTTAAGATTTTAACATATGAATTTTAGCAGGACATAAAATTCACACCATAGCAATGGTTGCTCTAGGGTTCACAGCAGACACGTCTTTAACTTATCAGTTTACATTCAAGTAATGTTACACCACTCCATGTATAGTATAAGAATCTCCTGTCCTGGGTCTAATTATTGTTGCACATTTAAATTAAATGTGTTGTAAACTCCACAATACATTGATATTGTTTTTGCTTTAAATAGCCTATTAGGATTTGAAGAGATTAAAACTGAGAAAATTGTATTTATATTTACCTATGTATTTATCATTTCTGATGCTCTTAATTCCTTTGTGTGGATTCAGCTTTCTATCTGGTATGATTCTCTTTCTGACAGAGAACTTATTTTAACATTGCCATATAGATCTGATAATGAATTCTCTCACCTTTTGCTGTTCTGAAATAAGTCTTTATTTCATCTTCATTTTTGAAAGATTTTTTTTCCTGGTACAGAATTTCACATGAACAGTGCTTTTTTTTCTCTCTCTCTTTAGCACTTTAAAGATGCCATTCATTGTCTTAGTTTTCTGATGAGAGGTCTACCGTCATTCATTCTTATCTTTCTTTCTCTGTATGTATGTCTTTCTCTGGTTACTTTTAAGATTTTACTTTCTGTTTTGCTGTTTTTCATCAATTTGATTATATTGTTCCTTGGTGTGGTTTACTTCATGTTTATCCTGCCTGGGGTTTGATGAGATTCTTGGCTTTGTTTATAGTTTTATTCAAATTTTTAAAAAATTTATCCATTATTTTTTCAAATATATTTCTGCCCCTCTCCTGCTTTTGGGATTCTTATTGTATGTATTTGATCACTTAATAGCATGAGATTCTTGATATTTTGCTCACAAATTTTAGGCTTCTACCTGTTCAAACTCTGATCTCTGTCTCCTCAACCTGCTGAAATCATTGCACTCTATTTTGGTTCCCTTCTCTGAGCCTTGGCCTGGACACTACTTCCAGGCAATAATCTGGGACTACTGGAAGGTGAACCTAGCTTGCTCCCCTTCCCTTAGGCATTACAGTCCTTTGCCTTAAAAACTGTTGTATTTTATTTTTTTTTCTGGTTTTCTAGTTATTTATAGCAGGACAGCAATTAATTCTTCACAGTCAGAAGCAGAAGGTTCTCCTGCTTTACTTTTAATCAATTCAAACATTTTAAAAATAACTGATCTTTTCAAAATACAAATAGGAATATATGATCTTGGGAGCAAATCTGTTGCATTTAGGATAACATCCCAAATCCTTTTCCAGGCACAGAGGCCCTGCATGATCTAGTCCTGCCTTTCCTTTGTAAGTGCATCTTTTACTACTCTTTCCTCCATTCAAACCCTCCAATGATACTGGCTAAATCCTTTTATTCCTCAGACCTACCATGCGTGCTCTTGCCTCTGCCTGGAATGCTTCCCCCATTTTCTCTTAGGGACCTATTACTCATCTTTTAGACATAGGCTTGAATGCCACTTACTCAGAGTGATTTTTTTCTCCCTGAACCCTTCCCATGTAAAAAAAAGTAGGTTTCCCTGTTACATTCTGCCATAGCATCCTGTAGATTTCATTTACAAATACTGAACCTAATTACTAGTTACGTTTTCTTTCTATGCTTATTTTTAATTGTTCATCTGCTTGGTAGATGATAAGCTCCAAAATTGCATCTATTTTGTACATTCTTGTATTCCTCAGCTCTGGCAGATAGTAGACACTCAACAAATGTCTATTGACTAATTGTTGTGTAAACTAGATAATGGAGCACTGCATTGTTGCTTGGATTCCATGCTCTGCATCATTACACAGTGCAGGGCACAGAATGCAAGCAACAAGCATCATTATAAGAAAACAGACAATTATAAGAAGATATCTAAATGTCACGGCTTCTTTATTTCTGTATTTTTAGTACCACAAGAAGTTTGGTGTGAAGGGTAAAAGCAAAAGGCAATGTCATGTCTTGAGTGTTTTTGTGCTCGTGACTATTAGTTGCTACAATCTTTTAAAACACATAGCACAGAAGATCTTTCATTTTCCTATTGCTTTTTAATTATTACAAAACATTCTGATTGCAGATTTTGAAAAATGCACAACAGTTTTCCACATGCCTCTTAGTCTCCTTTGTTGGTTCATAATCTTCCTCCCATCCTTTTTAGTATGGATTTAAGATTTTAGCCTTGGCTCTTTGGCTCTCTGCCCTTCTTGTTAGAACTCTTTCTTTAGCCATTCTTACCCTTGCCCATAGATTGTCTTTCAAACTTAATGTTTTTAATCCTGATGTTTCCTCTGGATTCCAGACCCATGTATCCAACGTCAACATGACACATGACACTTTCATCTGGAGATCTCACCTATGTTCAGAAATAAATTAATCATCAGTCTTCCAAACTCATTCCATGACTTCTGTTTCTTATGCCAGTGGCTGGCACAACCATTTGATTAGACACAGTTATTTAGTCCATAAACATAAACATCATCATGAACTTCTCTTTCCCCTCCCCATAACTGTGGTTAAATTCTGTATTAGTCTGTTTTCACACTGCTGATAAAGACATATCCGAGACTGGGTAATTTACAAAAGAAAGAAGTTTATTTGGACTTACAGTTCCATGTGGCTGCAGAAGCCTCACGATCATGGCAGAAGGCAAGGAGGAGCAAGTCACATCTTACGTGGATGGTGGCAGGCAAAGAGAGCTTGTGCAGAGAGACTCCCATTTTTAAAACCATCAGATCTCGTGAGTCCTATTTACTATTATGAAAACAGCATGGGAAAAACCTGCCCCCATGATTCTATTGTCTCCCACCAGGTTCCTCCCATAACACATGGGAATTATAGGAGCTACAAGATGAGATTAGAATGGGGACACAGAGCCAAATCACATAATTTTGGCCCTTCCCAAATCTCATAGCTTCACATTTCAAAACCAATCATGCCCTCCCAACAGTTTCCCCAAGGTCTCAACTTGTTTCAGCATTAACTCAAAAGTCCCACAGTCCAAAGTCTCATCTGAGACAAGGCAAATCTCTTCTGCCTATGAGCCTGTAAAATCAAAAGCAAGTAAGTTACTTCCTAGATACAATGGGGGTACAGGCATTGGATAAACACAGTCATTCCAAATGGGAGAAATTGGTCAAAACGAAGGGGCTACAGACCCCATGCAAGTCCAAAATCCAACAGAGTAGTCAAATTTTAAAGCTCCAAAACTATCTCCTTTGACTCCATGTCTCAAATCCAGGTCATGCTGATGCAAGAGGTGGGTTCCCATGGTCTTAGGCAGCTCCGCCCCTGTGGCTTTTCAGGGTACAGCCTTCTTCCTGGCTGCTTTCATGGGCTGGTGTCGAGTATCCGCAGCTTTTTCAGGCACACAGTGCAAGCTGTTGGTGGACTTATCATTCTGGGGTCTGGAGGATGGTGGCCCTCTTCTCACAGCTCCACTAGGTGGTGCCCCAGTAGGGACTGTGTGTGGGAACTCCAATCCTACATTTCCCTTTCACACTGCTCTAGCAGAGGTTCTCCATGAGGGCCCCACCCCTGCAGCAAACTTCTGCCTGGTCATCCAGGCATTTCTATACATCTTTGAAATCTAGGCGGAGATTCCCAAGCCCCAGTTCTTGACTTCTGTGCACTGGCAGGCTCAACACCATTTGTATGCCCCAGAGGTTTGGGGCTTGCACCCTCTAAAGCCACAGTCTGAACTCTACATTGGCCCCTTTCAGCCATGATGAAAGTAGCTGGGACACAGAGCAACAAGTCCCTAGGCTGCACACAGCAGGGAGACCCTGAGTCTGGCCCATGAAACAACTTTTTCATCCTAGGCCTCTGGGCCTGTGATAAGAGGGGCTGCTGTGAAGACTTCTGACATGCCCTGGTGACATTTTCCCCAGTGTCTTGGGGATTAACATTCAGCTTCTCATTACTTATGCTAATTTCTGCAGCTGGCTTGGATTCTACTCAGAAAATCGAATGTTCTTTTCTATTGCATTGTCAGGCTGCACATTTCCTGAACTTTTATGCTCTGCTTCCCTTATGAAACTGAATGCCTTTAACAACACCCAAGTCACCTCTTGAATACTTTCCTGCTTATAAATTTCTTCTGCCAGGTACCCTAAATCATCACTCTCAAGTTCAAAGTTCCACAAATCTCTAGGCCAGGGACAAAATGCCACCAGTCTCTTTGCTAAAACATAGCAAGAGTCACCTTTACTCTAGTTCCCAACAAGTTCCTCATTTCCATCTGTGACCACTTCAGCCTGGACGCTATTGTTCATATCACTGTCAGCATTTTTGTCAGAGCCATTCAACAAATCTCTAGGAAGTTCCAAACTGTCCCACATTTTCCTGCTTCCTCTGAGCCCTCCAAACTGTTTCAACCTCTGCCTGTTACCCAATTCCAAAGTTACTATCACATTTTTGGGTATCTTTTCAGCAGCGCCCCACTCTACTGATATCAATTTACTGTGTTAGTCTGTTTTCACACTTCTGATAAAGACATATCTGAGACTGGGCAATTTACATAAGACAGAGGTTTGATTGGACTTAGTTCCACATGGCTGAGGAAGGCTCACAATCATAGCAGAAGATAAGGAAGAGCAAGTCACATCCTACATGGATGGCTGCAGGCAAAGAGAACTTGTGCAGAGAAACTCCCATTTTTAAACCCATCAGATCTCGTTAGTCCCACTCAGTATCATGAGAACAGCATGGGAAAGACCTGTCCCCATGATTCAGTCATCTCCCACCAGGTCCCTCCCACAACACATGGGAATTATGGGAGCTGCAATGTGAGATTTGGGTGGGGACACACGGCCAAACTATATCAAATTATGTCACTTTTGCCCATCAAATATCATTTGTGTTCATGTATTTCTCCCCATCTCCATTGGCATTTCCTTATAATCATCTCTCACCTAGAATACTGTTCTGCTTCCCTGACTGGTCTCTTTGCATCATCCTTATTTCCTTCCCATCATTCTCCACACTGCAGCCAGAATAGTCTTTGAAAAAAATACAGTTTTTTTCATGCTTAGAACTCTTCAATGGCTTCCCACTGATGTCACAGTAAAGATAAAAATTCTAGCCTACAAGGCCCCACATAAAGTCTTCTTACTATTGTTCCTGCCTTTTCTCTTCCACTCTCATTTTGGTTCTTTTTCTTCTTTTCAATTATGCTAGACTTTTATCAGATCTTTTAATATGCATGCTTTCTCCTTCCTCACAGGCTTCACATGTGCTGTTCCCTCTGCCTTGAACACTCATCCTTCTAACATTTTGCCTATTTAACTCCTGCCTGTCTTTCCACACTTACTGCAAGCCTTCCTTGACTCACAAAGTCAAGTTTACTTGCTTTACACATGTATAGCACTTAAAGCCTCTTTTTTAATGACACATAAACACAACTTTAATTCAATAATTTGCTGTGTAAATAGCTGGTTATGTCCTTCTCTTAAGCTCCATAAGAGCAGAGCCTGTGTCTCTCTTATTTCTTACTAACTCTGGTGCCTAGCATAGTGTTTTTAAGAAAGTAGATACTCTGTAAATATTTTTGGATTAAAAGAATCTTTGAAAGGTTTGCTGGTGCATCTCTGCCTTCACAAGAGGAAAATATATATATATGTGTGTGTGTGTGTGTGTGTGTGTGTGTGTATGTGGATATATATGTATGTATGTATGTATGTATGTATGTATGTATGTGTATATATAAAGTCCAAGGTGTTATAACAATTCAAATTTGATCTTGACCAAGTCAGTGGTTGGGAAGAATATGATTTAGGAAGGAGTAGTGGAGATCAAGGATAATTAGGTAAAACATGGACATTTTGAGCATAGGATGTTTTTGGCAACTCTGTGAGTTTAGGTTAAATGTAAATAGGGTGAGAGAGTAATGACTCAAGATCTAGCTCTGGAAGAAAAGAAACTGATAGAAAATGGTGAAAAAATTAGGGTTCCCTTTTGATTGCTGGGCTCCATTGTCCATATGCAAAATGGGTAGTATTAGGGATTGAACATAAGGAATACAGGAAGACAACAGACAAGGGAAGAAAAGCAAGACTGGCCACATATGGTGGAAAGCTAGGGAGAATATAGCTTTCAATTCATGTGCACTGCTTGGGACTCTATTTATCCCTAGCCATATGGCTGTTTGGCATAGAGGAACAGAATATTCTCAGAATTCTCAGTGATTTCTTAAAACTGTGCCATTGGACCTAGGTAACATTAGCCTAAAGACTTGGCTAGAGTGAAATTTGTGGATAACAGATCTATTGTGGGCTATTCTGTGGAGGTCAGGACATGCAGAAAGTGTCTATAGTAGAGAGAAAGGAAGTTGTACGACCTGAAAATTTTATAATCCTGTTAGCAAATATTTATTGAGCACCTCATATGTGTGAAGTACTAGTGATTCAGTAAAATTCTGGACAGTCATAAATAAATATATGAGATCCCAGATAATAGAAAAACTGGTATCAAATCTTATAAATAATATAATACTGCAAATTCACAAATTAATTTTATTTATAACAAGGATACTAGCAAAAACTTTCTTATGCTGGTCCTGTGGTTGGCTCAAGAATTATAGATGTAAATGGTGACTTGTAAGAGAGGAAGAAGAAGACAGAATAGCAAACTCTAAAATATGCTTGTTTATGGATATGCTAAGTATTTGAATTATTAATATAGAACGGTCCTTTATCTTTGAGGGATATATTCCAAGACCCCAAGTGGATGCCTGAAATCATAGCAAGTACCAAAACCTATATATACTCTATTTTTTATATATACCTATGATAAAGTTTAATTCATAAATTAGGCACAGTAAGAGATTAACAATAACTAATAGTTAAATAGGACAATTATAATAACATAGCATAATAAAAGTTATGTGAATATGGCCTCTCTTCCTCAAAATATCATATTGTACTATACTCACCCTTCTTCTTGTGATGATGTGAGATAATAAAATGGCTACACGATTACATAAAATGAGGTAAAGGATGTTGGTATTGTGATGTAGCATTAGGCTACTATTGACCTTCTGATGGTATGTCAGAGAGAAGATCATCTGCTTTGAGTGATCCTGGATCATTGAGCCATGGCAGTATCAATGGCTGGGTGTCAGGAGCAGATGATGATGATGACTAATGAGTGGGTTGCATAGATAGCATGGAGATGCTGGACAAAGGGATAATTCACCTTCTGGGCAAGAAGGAGCAGGGCAGCATGAGGTTTTATCACACTTCTCAGAACAGTATACAATTTAAAACAGATGACTTGTTTATTTCTGAAACTTTCTATTTAATATTTTTTAAACTCAGCTGATGACAGGTAACTGAAATTACAGAAAGCAAAACTGTGGATGAGAGAGGACTGCTATACACATGTTGATACCAGAGAAGAAATGTTGGAAATACACCTCCTGTTCGTGGTCTGCCTGATGGAGACCTCTATTGTAGTTACAGGAAAGAAATTTTACTCCAAATGCAAATTTTATTTAATAAAGTGTAACTTCCTGGTCTGCTGTATTGAGGAGGATTCTGAGGTTGGATCTAGGCTCAATGCATAGAGTGATATGATTAAAATGTTTGAAATGGGCCCAGGATGTAGTTATAGAAGCACTTGGTCACAAATTGTTCCTCCTTATTCTATGTTGTGATGGAACTTATCTCCCCCCCCACCAAATCACTGAAATCCATTCTTTTATTTATTCAACAACAAAATTTTTGAATACTTAGATGTGCCTGGCACTGTTATACACTGGAGATACAAAGATTAAAAAAGATATAGTCCTTGCATTTAAAGATGATTAGAAATAACAATGTTATTATATTTAAGAAAATAATACTATGTCTCTGCATGAACAGTGAAGTGTGAAGTGCTATATTTTCTTCCTGTTTTTTCATCAAATTCTACTGAATAAAATCTGCTTGGTTTAATTAGATACTAAAAGTAGGCTGAAAACTGTCATTCTCAACTCATTTGGAGTTCAAGATGAAAGGTCTTACAAAATTTATAAATCATAGCGAATTGTCATTCAACAGAGAACATTGTTATCTATGGATATGGGGTACACTGAACTAACAGTCGTATTTTGGCACATATTCTAAACCTCCATGGCAAAACAACAACAACAACAAAATATCATTGTGCTGTGACAGCTGTTAAGAATAAAGATGGAAAAATGATTCCAGAAAACAGAAGTCCTATTAAAAGTGTATCTGTGCATATAGAACAATCTGTCCCTATATATATTTTCCTCTCCTTCTCTCTATTACCGTTATCCCCAACCCCTGATCCAGGCATACTAGAGTTTATTTTTCATTGAGGATCATGGTTTTGTTCTCTCTATACGTGGTGATTTGACTCTGTTATGGGTCGATGATTGTGAAATAAAGAATTCCTCGGCCGGGCGCGGTGGCTCACACTTGTAATCCCAGCACTTTGGGAGGCCGAGGCAGGCGGATCACGAGGTCAGGAGATCGAGACCACGGTGAAACCCCGTCTCTACTAAAAAAAAATACAAAAAATTAGCTGGGCGTGGTGGCGGGTGCCTGTAGTCCCAGCTACTCGGAGAGGCTGAGGCAGGAGAATGGCGTGAACCCGGGAGGCGGAGCTTGCAGTGAGCCAAGATCGCGCCACTGCACTCCAGCCTGGGTGACAGAGCGAGACTCCGTCTCAAAAAAAAAAAAAAAAAAAAAAAAATCCCTCAATTTCCCCTTTTGTGGCTGTTTATTCCTTTCCCTATCTCCAATATATCAGATAGTTGGTACTTCATGCTCTTTCAACTTGCACACTATTTTTTCTCTTTATATACTATCTGGACTGAAGTATTGATATTGTTTTGCTTCTGACCTTTAGAGGGGGAAACATAATTATGCATTCTCCAAAGGCAGGTGGAAATAGGTGAAGATTACATAACCTTCAGATGTCTCTTGAAGGTTGGAGAATTGACTGGTACATTGACACTAGACAAATTTGCATAGCCTACTTCATGGGGCATATTTAGCTTTTCCTGCCTCATTGGACTTGAGAGCCCTTTATTCCTTCTCAACTCTCTAAATATGCTTAAATTGATATATTGAAATGAGTAGGGAATGCTGAATACTGTTTTTTATCTAATCTGCTCTCTAGTCCCATGGACCTAGATAAAACTCTGACATAGACTATGCTTCTAGCATTGAAAAATGAGCTACATCATTATGCCAGTAGTCCAGTTTGAATCCCCAAAGCTGGTAACTTCCACACTATACTTTGATTATCACGTTTTTATTTTTCCCCATGTCTTACTATGATTACACCCCATGCACTATCATTACCTCAAGAGATATGACAAAATTCTCATTCTCACTGGACTGCAAACTATTCAAGGGCAGAGACAGGGTCTCACTATTTGTGGCCCTAGTGTCACACTGTTAGCACAGAGCAGCTGCTCAAGAAATTTTGGGTGAAATGAATGAAAACAATACAAATCTATTTTCATTTAAAATGTAAATAAATGTAATAAGCACTATTTCTACAAACTCCCTCCCCCAAAACAAAGCAAAAAATCAGTTATACCAGTTTGTCACCAACTGTTGAGAACAGTTTTGAAGCTTGTGACTTTATATGTGGCCATTAGATTCTATTTTCCACCCAATTTCTACCTTTCCTTTTCTCAGCTCCCCTGCCGCACACCATTATGGCATAGTATAAAGGCCGATAAGGAAAGAGGCTGCACCTTTGTTTATTCAAAAGGCAGTTCTAATTCTGGACAAAAGATATGATCTCCTAGAAACATGGGTTTATTTAAGATGACGTCACTTGAGTTGATACCACATGGATATTCTTCATTCAATGAACCCTTAGTCTTTTGTTGGGCATAGAGATTGGCTTTTATTTTTTTTTTTATCACAAATGAAAAGATGTGATACTATATGTTGGAACCCATGACTTGCCTTATAAATAGGCATGGGAGGTAATTAATTGCACGAATAATTCAGAGATGGCATAATTATGGCCAAGTCTATCCTTTTCTTTACCTCCTTTGCCTGCCATCCATCATCTGATGCCACAATTTCTGCAAGAAATTTGTGCTTTATGTGTCTCTGCTTTGGGACATCTTTTAAAATATAGTTAATACAAATATAGGCAATTTCACTCTGAAATGTGTTAACATCTATAACATATACTCTTTCTACAATTCACACTATAGTATTAAAGACATCTAGTAAGAGGATTTAAAAGTAAGACACATTATATCTGAATTATTGGAATAAGAAAAGGTTAATTTTGAGAGCATTGAGAGGTAGGAACCGGTGAAAAATGTGAGCTGAGGAATCTTGGAAAATGTATGCTTGTGTGTATTGCAAGTATATATGTATGTATGTATGTCGTGTAGGATGTTAACTGAAGTGGCAAAAGCTACTAAACAATCAAGAGAATAAGCTCTGAAACAATCTTGGGCCAAAGCTGCCTTGGGCATGATTCTTAAAGAGGCATTGGGAGACTCTTGCTCTACATAATTATCAATGACCATCTATAGTAGCATTGTGTTTTGGGAAGTGATACCATTGGGTATATTTTGAGGTGCACATGTTTGCTTCATAGTTGAGGCTATTTCCTGAAATATCAATAATTTAAAAAATAATTATTCTAAATTATTTTAAATAATAAACAATTAAAATATATTTGTATTATTTTCATTTATTCAACCAAAACTCTCTAAATATTATTCTCTTTAATATCTGGACTGAAGTATTGTAGGGCCATTTTCTGGCCCTTTCTCTGTTGCCTTTCTTTCTTTGTGAACACTCGCTCTGTTCTAACAGGGTAGCACTAGAAAAAACAAGACCCTGTCTCTTCTGAATCAATCACCTTTCTTTTTTAAAAAATTTAGATTCAAGGAGTACATGTGCAGGTTTGTTACATGGAGATATTGACTAATTCTGGGGTTCGGACCTCTATTGAACTCATTACCCAAAACATTCTGTGGGTGTACTCACCCAGAAAACACATACCCAGTTATATATTCTGGGTACTAAACAATGGGCTATGTGAGAAGGACCATGGACTTCCTATAGTGAACATAGGACCCAGTAGGTTATTTATCAAACCTTGCCCCTATCTTTTAGAGTCTCCAGTGTCTATTGTTCCCATCTTTGTGTCCATGTGGACTCATTGTTAAGCATCCATTTATAAGCGAAGACATATGGTATTTTGTGCGTTTATTCACTTAGGATAATGGCCTTCAGCTGCATCCATGTTGCTGCAAAGGACGTGATTTCATTCTTTCTTTTGGATGCATAGTTGAATCAATCACCTTTTATTTTCATCCATCTATTTTATTTTCATCCACCTATTTTATTTTCATATAGCACCATCTTTCAGAACTTCTCTGGTCTGTAAGGAAAGGCATTAACATTCACCAAGTGCCTATTAAGTGACAGTACCTATGTAGTGAACATTATTATTATTACTGTTATACTTTAAGTTCTGGGATACATGTGGAAAACGTGCAGGTTTGTTACATAGGTATACATGTGCCATGGTGGTTTGCTGCACCCATCAACCCGTCATCTACATTAGGTATTTCTCCTAATGCTATCCCTCCCCTAGCCCCCCAGCCCCCGACAGGCCCCAGTGTGTGATGTTCCCCTCCCTGTGTCCATGTGTTCTCACTGTTCACCTCCCACTTATGAGTGAGAACATGTGGTGTTTGGTTTTCTGTTCCTGTGTTAGTTTGCTGAGAATGATGGTTTCCAGCTTCATCTATGTCCCTGCAAAAGACATGAACTCATTCTTTTTTATGGCTGCATAGTATTCCATGGTATATATGTGCCACATTTTCTTTATCTAGTCTATAATTGATGGGCATTTGGGTTGATTCCAAGTCTTTGCTGTTGTGAATAGTGCTGCAATAAACATATGTGCGCATGTGTCTTTATAGTAGAATGAGTTGTAATCCTTTGGGTATATACCCAGTAATAGGATTGCTGGGTCAAATTGGTATTTCTGATTCTAGATTCTTGAGGAACTACCACACTGTCTTCCACAATGGTTGAACTAATTTGCACTCCCACCAACAGTGTAAAAACATTCTTATTTCTCCACATCCTCTCTAGCATCTGTTGTTTCCTGACTTTTTAATGATCACCATTCTATCCGGTGTGAAATGGTATCTCATTGTGGTTTTAATTTGCATTTCTCTAATGACCAGTGATGATGAGCTTTTTTTCATATGTTTGTAGGCTGCATAAATCTTCTTTTGAGAAGTGTCTGTTCATATCCTTCACCCACTTGTTGATGGGGTTATTTGTTGGTTTTCTTCTAAATTTGTTTAAGTTTCTTGTAGATTCTGGATATTAGCCCTTTGTCAGATGGATAGATTGCAAAAATTTTCTCCCATTCTGTAGGTTGCATGTTCACGCTGATGTAGTTTTGCTGTGCAGAAGTTCTTTAGTTTAATTAGATCTCATTTGTCAATTTTGGCTTTTGTTGGCATTGCTTTTGGTGTTTTAGTCATGAAGCCTTTGCCCATGCCTATGTCCTGAATGGTATTGCCTAGGTTTTCTTCTAGGATTTTTATGGTCTTAGGTATTCCATTTAAGACTTTAATCCATCTTGAGTTAATTTTCATGTAAGATATAAAGAAGGAGTCAAATTTCACTTTTCTGCATATGGCTAGCCAGTTTTCTCAACATCATTTATTAAATAGGGAATCCTTTCCCCATTGCTTGTTTTTGTCAGGTTTTTCAAAGATCAGATGGTTGTAGATGTGTGGCATTATTTCTGAGACCTCTGTTCTGTTCCATTGGTCTATATATCTGTTGTGGTACCGGTACCATGCTGTTTTGGTTACTGTAGCTTTTTAATGTAGTTTGAAGTCAGGTAGCATGATGCCTCCAGCTTTGTTCTTTTTGTTTAGGATTGTCTTGGCTATATGGGCTCTTTTTTGATTCCATATGAAATTTAAGTTAGTTTTTTTCTAATTCTGTGAAGAAAGTCAACGGTAGCTTGATGGGGATGGCATTGAATCTATAAATTACTTTGGGCAGTATGGCCATTTTCGTGATATTGATTCTTCCTATCCATGAGCATGGAATGTTCTTCCATTTATTTGTGTCCTCTCTTGTTTCCTTGAGCAGTGGTTTGTAGTTCTCTGTGAAGAGGTCCTTCACATCCTTTGTAAGTTGGATTCCTAGGTATTTTATTCTCTTAGTAGCAATTGTGAATTGGAGTTCACTCACAATTGGGCTCTCTGTTTATCTGTTATTGGTGTATCGGAATGCTTGTGATTTTTGCACATTGATTTTGTATCCTGAGACTTTGCTGAAGTTTCTTATCAGCTTAAGGAGATTTTGGGCTGAGGTGATAGGGTTTTCTAAATATACAATCATGTCATCTACAGACAGAGACAATTTGACTTCTTCTCTTCCTACTTGAATACCCTTTATTTCTTTCTCTTGCCTGATTGTCCTGGCCAGAACTTCTAATATTGTGTTGAATAGGAGTGATAAGAGAGGGCATCCTTGTCTTGTGCCGGTTTTCAAAGGGAATGCTTCCAGCTTTTGTCCATTCCGTATGATATTGCCTGTGGGTTTGTCATAGATAGCTCTTATTTTGAGATATGTTCCATCAATACCTAATTTATTGAGAGTTTTTAGCATGAAGGGCTGTTGAATTTTGTTGAAGGCCTTTTCTACATCTATTGAGATAACCATGTGCTTTTTGTCATTGGTTCCATTTATGTGACGATTTATGTAAATTGATTTGCATATGTTGAACTAGCCTTGCATCCCAGAGATAAAGCCGACTTGATTGTTGTGGATAAGCTGTTTGATGTGCTGCTGGATTCGGTTTGCCAGTATTTTATTGAGGATTTTCACATCGATGTTCATCAGGATACTGGCCTGAAATTTTCTTTTTCTGTTGTGTCACTGCCATGTATTGGTATTAGGATGATGCTGGTCTCATAAAATGAGTTACAGAGGATTCCCTCTATTTCCATAGCTTGGAAGAATTTTAGAAGGAATGGTACCAGCTCTTCTTTGTACCTCTGGTAGAATTTGTCTGTGAATCTATCTGGTCTTGGGGTTTTTTTGGTTGGTAGGCTATTAATTATTGCCTCAACTTCAGAACTTGTTATTGGTCTATTAAGGGAACTTAACTTCTTCCTGGTTTAGTCTTGGGAGGGTGTATGTGTCCAGGAATTTATCCATTTCTTCTAGATTTTCTAGTTTATTTGTGTAGAGGTGTGTACAGTATTCTCTAATGATAGTTTGTATTTCTGTGGAATCGGTGGTGATATCCCCTCTATCATTTTTTATTGCATCTATTTAATTCTCCTTTCTTTTTTTCTTTATTAGTCTGGCTAGTGGTCTATCTATTTTGTTGATCTTTTCAAAAACCAGCTCCTGGATCCATTGATTTTTTAAAGGTTTTTTTTTTTTTTTTGTCTCTATCGCCTTCAGTTCTGCTCTGATCTTAGTTATTTCTTGTCTTCTGCTAGCTTTTGAATTTGTTTGTTCTTGCTTCTCTAGTTCTTTTAATTGTGATATTAGGGTGTTGATTTTAGATCTTTCCTTCTTTCTCCTGTGGGCACTTGGTGCTATGAATTTCCCTCTAAACACTGCTTTAGCTGTGGCCCACAGATTTTGGTACATTGTCTCTTTGTTCTCATTGGTTTCAAAGAACTTCATTATTTCTGCCTTAATTTCGCGGTTTACCTAGTAGACATTCAGGAACAGGTTGTTCAGTTTTTGTGTAGTTGTATGGTTTTGAGTGAGTTTCTTAATCCTGAGTTCTATTTTGATTGCACTGTGGTCTGAGAGACTGTCTGTTATGATTTCCATTCTTTTGCATTTGCTGAGGAGTGATTTTGCATTTGCTGAGGAGTGGTCAATTTTAGAATAAGTGCAATGTAGTGCTGTGAAGAATGTATATTCTGTTGATTTGGGGTGGAGAGTTCTGCAGATGTCTTTTAGGTCCACTTGGTCCAGAGCTGAGTTCAAGTCCTGAATATCATTGTTAATTTTCTGTCTCATTGATCTGTTTAATACTGACAGTGGGGTGTTAAAGTCTCCCACGATTATTGTATGGGGGTCTAAGTCTCTTTGTAGGTCTCTAAGAACTTGCTTTATGAATCTTATGAATCTGGATGCTCCTGTATTGGATGTATATATATTTAGGATAGTGAGCTCTTCTCGTTGCATTGATCCCTCTAGCAGTATGTAATGCCCTTCTTTGTCTTTTCTATTCTTTGTTTGTTGAAAGTCTGTTTTATCAGAGAGTAGGATTGCAACCCTTGCTTCTTTTTGCGTTCCATTTGCTTCATAAATCTTCCTCCATCCCTTTATTTTGAGCCTGTGTGTGCCTTTGCACGTGAGATGGGTCTCCTGAATATAGCACACTAATGGGTCTTGCCTCTTTATCCAATTTGCCAGTCTGTGTCTTTAAATTGGGGCATTTAACCTATTTACATTCAAGGTTAATATCGTTACGTGTGAATTTGATCCTGTCATTTTGATGCTAGCTAGTTGTTTTGCCTGTTAGTTGATGTAGTGTCTTCATAATGTCAATGGTCTTTACAATTTGGTATGTTTTTGCAGTGGCTGGTACTGGTTTTTCCTTTCCATATTTAGTGCTTCCTTCAGGAACTCTTGTAAGGCAGTCCTGGTGGTGACAAAACTTCTCAGCATTTGCTTGTCTGTGAAAGGTTTTATTTCTCCTTTTCTTATGAAGCTAAGTTTGGCTGGATATTAAATTCTGGGTTGAAAATTCTTTTCTTTAAGAATGTTGAATATTCGCTCCCACTCTCTTCTGGCTGTAGGGTTTATGCAAAGAGATCCACTGGGCTTCCCTTTGTGGGTAACCCGACCTTTGGCTCTGGCTGCCCCTAACATTTTTTCCTTCATTTTAACCTTGGTGAATCTGATGATTATGTGTCTTTGGGTTGCTCTCCTCGAGGAGTATCTTTGTAGTGTTCTCTGTTTTTCCTGAATTTGCATGTTGGCCTTTCTTGATAGGTTGGGGACGTTCTCCTGGATAATAGCCTGAAAAGTGTTTTCCAACTTGGTTCCATTCTCCTGGTCACCTTCAGATACACCAATCAAACGTAGGTTGGTCTTTTCACATAGTCCCCTATTTCTTGGAGGCTTTGTTCATTCCTTTTCATTCTTTTTTCTCTAATCTTGTCTTCATGCTTTATTACATTAAGTTGATCTTTAGTCTCTGATATCCTTTCTTCTGCTTGATCAATTCAGCTATTGATACTTTTGTATGCTTCACAAAGTTCTCGTGCTGTGTTTTGCAGCTCCCTCATGTCATTTATATTCTTCTCTAAAGTAGTTATTCTAGTTAGCAATTCCTCTAACTTTTTTGCAAGGTTCTTCGTTCTCTTGCATTAGGTTAGAACATGCTGCTTTAGCTCGGAGGAGTTTGTTATTACCCACCTTCTGAAGCCTACGTCTGTCAATTTGTCAAACTTATTCTCTGTCCAGTTTTGTTCCCTTGCTGGTGATGAGTTGTGATCCTGTGGAGGAGAAGAGGCGTTGTGGTATTTGTAATTTTCAGCCTTTTTGTGCTGTTTTTTCCTCATCTTTGTGGATTTATGTATCTTTGGTCTTTGATGTTGGCGACCTTCAGATGGGTTTTTGTGTGGGCATCCTTTTTGTCGATGTTAATGCTATTCTTTTCTCTGTGTTAGTTTTCCTTCTAACAGTGAAGCCCCTCTGCTGCAGGTCTGCTGGAGTTTGCTGGAGGTCCACTCCAGACCCTGTTTGTCTGGGTATCACCAGCAGAGGCTGCAGAACCGCAAAGATTGCTGCCTGTTTCTTCCTCTGGAAGCTTCGTCCCAGAGGGGCACCAGCCAGATGCCAGCTGGAGCTCTCCTGTGTGAGGTGTCTGTCGACCCTTGCTGGGAGGTATCTCCCAGTCGGGAGGCACAGGGGTCAGGGGCCCACTTGAGGAGGCAGTCTGTCCCTTAGCAGAGATCAAGCACTGTGCTGGGAGATTTGCTGCTCTCTTCAGAGCCAGCAGGCAGGAATATTTAAGTCTGCTGAAGCTGCGCCCGCAGCCGCCTCTTCTCCCAGGTGCTCTGTCCCAGAGAAATGGGCATTTTATCTATAAACCCCTGACTGGGGCTGCTGCCTTTCTTTCAGAGATGCCCTGCCCAGAGAGTTGGAAACTAGAGAGGCAGTCTGGCTACAGTGTCTTTGCAGTGCTGTGGTGGGCTCCACCCAGTTTGAACTTCTCAACAGCTTTGTTTACACTGTGAGGGGAAAACTGCCTTCTGAACCCTCAGTAATGGTGGACGTCCCTCCCCCAACCAAGCTCAAGTGTCCCAGGTTGACTTCAGACTGCTGTGCTGTCATCGAGAATTTCAAGCTAGTGAATCTTAGCTTGCTGGGCTCTATGTGTGTGGGATCCACTGTGCTAGACCACTTGGCGCCCTGGCTTCAGCACCCTTTCCAGGGGAGTAAATGGTTCTGTCTCACTGGCATTCCAGGCACCACTGGGGTATGAAAAAAAACTCCTGCAGCTAAGCTGAGTGTCTGTCCAAACAGCTGCCTAGTTTTCTGCTTGGAACCCAGGACCCTGGTGGTGTGGTGGTGTAGACACCTGAGGGAATCTCCTAATCTGTGGGTTGTGAAGACCATGGGAAAAGAGTAGTATCTGGGCCAGAATGCACCGTTCCTCTTGGGACAGTCCCTCATGCCTTCTCTCGGCTAGGGGAGGGAGTTCCCTAGTCCCTTGCGTTTCCTGGGTGAGGTGACGCCCCACCCTACTTCAGCTCATCCTCCGTGGGCTGCACCCACTGTCTAACCAGTCCCAATGAGATGAGCAGGGTACCTCAGTTCAAAATGCAGAAATCACCTGCCTTCTGCGTTGATCTCGCTGGGAGCCACAGACCAGAGCTGTTTCTATTCGGCCGTCTTGCCAGCCACCTCTTGTAGTGAACATTTCAAATGTCATCTGTTTCTTAAAACAACCCCATGAAAAAGCTCCATCCCATTTTACAGAGGAGGAGACAAACTCAGGATCCTTCTTTGCCCCAAAGCCATAGTGAGTGAGAGGCAGTACTGAGCAGGCCTCTTAGACTCCCCTGTGACTATGCAGAAAACAGAACTTTATCTCATCTGTCCAAAATGTATTTTTTCAGGCTATGAGTTTTCAAACCTTAAACATTTCAAAACACACACATACTATTTCTAACTATCAAAATGTTGTGTTCAACTTCCTCTCCTCTGTAACCATTCTATAGCTTTATAATTTTGTAGACTTTGGTCATCTTAACTATCAACTTTCTTCTCTCTTGGTGAGGTGCTTCATGTGTGGATCACATTTTTTAGCCCTTTCTCTGTTGCCTTTCTCTGGGCCGTCTCTAACCCCACTACATTTTTCTTGCAATTTTGTCACTAGAATTGCAAAACAGGTTACTGATGCACAGGACAATGAGTTTTGTTTTGTTTCCAGTGCCCAACCATGATGCCCAGAATACTGTTACTTTTTGGACTCAGCAGCAAATTTTTTTGAGAACATGGAAGGTTACAGGTGATACTCAGCAACCTCAGGTCCATCTCAAACCTCCGTACTGCAGTATATATGTTACAAGGGCATCTAGGTGGGGAGCAGCTGGGGCCTTCTATGTGACAGTCAAATGTGTTCATTCTCCTTCCCATCCCACTTCTCTAGCCCCAGCTCCCACCACCCAGCCCCTCGCCCAGTGTCCTCCAGCCACATGTTGGCCTTGTTTCAGTTCCTCATAGATGCCAAGCGCCTTCCCATCATAGGATCTCTGGCCATGCTTGCCCTTTGCTGAGGCTGCCAACCATCATACAAACTCTTATTCATCCTTTAAATTCCAGATTAAATGCTGTCTTCACACCTTGTATTTATTCTTCACAGCACCTATCATGTCACATTTGCAAGCAAATAATGATTGGTATGCTGATTTGCTTAAGATCTATCATCCTGATGCATTATAAAAAACTCCATGAGGACAGAGATTCTCTTGTTCACCTTTGTAGTTCCAGTGCCCAGCATAGTATTTGATATCCAGTTAGAGGTCAGTAAATGTTTGCTAAATGTGTGAATAAATTAAAGGAAGGAAATAATAAGCCTCTGAACGTGGTTGTCCTCTTACCCTGGTTCCATTTCTTGCCCTAAGTAGTGAGTTTATAACCAGCCTCTTTCTCAAATGATGCAGACTTAGCATCAGCTCTGTCTTGGGCTTCCAGACTTCAGGGCTCTATAGCAAAAGCCAGTGAGTAGAATGAGGGTGGAAGCCAGAACAGAGTAGGAAATGAAGCCAGCTTCAGAGGCTCACCTTACAAGAGCAGTTGCCTTGTCTGTTGCAGTATAATAGGCATGCCAAGATCAGGCATAGTTTGCACAGACAACAGCAATCAAAAAGAATCCAATTTGGCAAGCAGGGCACAGCAGTGTGGCAGTCCTTGCCATGAGAAGATGCTGGAAATTCAGATGAATGGCAGCATCATGGCTCTGAGCCTTCTCTCTACTCACAGACATAGTCAAGTCAGAGAGTTGGAGTTCTAAGAGTGGGATTCAGTCTTCGGGGTTGGCAGAAGCAAGGTAGGACCTCAGGCCAAAGCCAAGCAGGTGGGCTCAGGAAAGGGGAATGGAGCCCTGGGCAAAGCAACTAAGGCAGAAGCCCAGACTTTCACATTGATGAGCCCGACACAGGGGGTGAGGGAAAGCTGCTGACAGTGACAAGAATGCTAGAGCAACTCAAATGTTAAATGAGTGCAGGGACTTATCCCTGGCACCTGAAGCCCAAAGAGTGAATAGAAGTAAAGGTCGTACTTAAAAATGCATAACCTTGGGTTTGATTCCTGAAGATTCTACCTACCAGTTATGTATTCTGAATACTAAAGAATAGGCTCTGTGAGAAGGACCCATGCACTTCCATTTCAAAATAATTATTTTTAATTAAAATAATTTTTATTACTATAAGAGCAGGTTTTGTAAAATTACAGATTCAGGGATACATGTGCAGGTTTGTTATGTGAGTATATTGCATAATGCTGGGGTTTGGACTTTTATGGAACCCATCACCCAAATATAGTGAACATAGTACCTAATATGTTGTTTTTCAACCCTTGTATCCCCATCCTTTCCTCTCCTTTCTTAGAGTCCTCAATGTCTATTGTTTTCATCTTTATGTCTACATGTTCCCTTTGTTTAGCTCCCACTTGTAAGTGAGAAAATGTGGTGCTTGATTTTCGGTTTCTGTGCTGATTCACTTTGGATAATGGCCTCCGGCTTCACCCATGTTGCTGCTATGGACATGATTTCATTCTTTTTAACAGCGGCATAGTATTCCATGGTTGTATATGTACCACATTTTCTTTATCCAACCTGTTGATGAACACTTAGGTTGATTCAATAACTTTGGTATTATGAACAGTTCTGCAATAAACATATGAGTGTAGGTTTTTTTTTGTAAAATGATCTGTAGATTGCTTATAAAAGCAGTTTTACATGCATTACAGAAAGTCAAAGAAAACATCAAAGTAAAATTTAACTAAATAAAGCAATATGTTTTAATCACCACTGATATAACCGTTCTTATATTCCTTCCAGATATACAATTTTTTACAATAATGAGATTTTGCTTTTACATGCTTTTTGCTACCTGCTTTTTTTCTGTTAAGAGTTTCCATCTTTCCATTACAACAAATGTTAAATTTAGTTAATATTCATTCTATATTCAGATTGCCCCAATTGCCCCCCAACACTGTATTTACCACATTCTGTCCAAATCAGGGTCTAATCCAGGGCCAGACCTTGCATCTGGTGGCTATGTCCCTGAAATATCTTCTGATTAGCACACTCCCCTTTTCCTCTGACACTGACCTATTGCCCTGGAGAATATCTCACTTTCTGGATTTGTTTAGTTCCTTTCCAGTGATTTCATTTAGTTTATTTATCTTCTTTATTTCCTATGTGTAGGTTAGATTAAATCTAAATCATTGGTGGTAGCTCCTGTTGAGGATTTTCAGCCAGAATACATCCTAGCTAGGTATGCTGTTTAAACTCTATTGCCTCACATCAGGAGAAACAACATCCGGTTGACCCATCATTAGTGATGCTGTGCTTGATTATGGGTCTAGGGTCTTGCTTCTTTTTAATAGGGTCTCAGGATGACACAATAGGATCAGGACTCACATCAATGAGTTCCACTCATTGCTACCCGCTCCTCCACCTCCATCTCCTACCAGTTCTCATCCCCCTGAACAGACCTTCCAAGCAAGAAAGACAAAAGGGAATAAAGTGTGGTAAAAGGCCCAGCAATAAAACTGGAAAGTATGACTCTTTTGGCTTCTAGTCTGAAACTTCATTCTAAATTTACTATACTAGATATAAGCAGGCAGGGTGAATGTCCAAGAACTTCTCTCACACTAGATTCCAGTCTTCCCAGCTGTTGTCAAGGTCGAAATAGCATGGCTTTGGTATCTTACGCAGACGCCAGAAGGCAGCCTACATAAGATACGAATGTTCTCCTAAACAACTTTTGAAAAAAACATAAGCTGATACAGAAAGAAGGCTCAACCATCTTGTAAACTGATCATGCCAAAATATGAACTTTGCTTGTTTTGATTCATTATGTAAAATTGAGAAAGAGGAGTCAAAACTATACTGTATGGAATTTAGCCTGGGAGATGGAGACCACCTAGATCCTGCTTTCTTTGCTTGCTTTGTTTGTTCCTTAACCAATGACAAGGTACAACATTGGTCAAATATTTTCACCATCCTAGTTTCAGTATTCTCATGTGTAAAATGGGGTATATGACACAGTGTATGGTTGTTAAGAGGATTTAACTTCATCTGTGAAACACCTACATTATAGTAACTACCAGTTCCCTTCTCCTCTCATCGGCAGGGTCTGAGATTACTGATATGCTTCTTGCTATACCCAGCACTGATTCCAAATGGGACTGGGTCTGCAGGTGGAATTTACTAGTTTATATAGCTGAGGGAGCTGGAGAAAATTGGAGTAGAGGGCTGGAGGCAGAGACTGACCACTGTTATTATATAAGCTAAAATGTGATTAGAAGTGTATGATACAAAAAGCTATGACATGTAACCTTTTAAGATAACCGTGAACCTCGAATTTTGTTGTTTTTTTAAAAATGTATTTGGGACATTAAAGGCAAACTCAGTCATTTAGGGCCCAGGAACAGAAAAAAGGTAGTCCATATTGTATCTTGTCATTTTATTCCTTTTATTCTACCTGTCAGGTGCCAATCCTTGCACGTACGTAGTATTTTAGGAAAATCAGCAAGAGATGGCCATTTTATGATATTGTGGGCACTTCATTTAGCTTTTTAAATGGTAAGTGTGAAACCTGTATGTCCCTAATAATGCTTACCATCCTAATGAATGTGGGTCAGCCTTGCTAGTTTTAAAGGTGTGTGTGGTGGTGGGGAATATCCTGAAAACGTTATGAGTAATCTTTATTTTTCTCATTTATTTGACATTACTGGAGGCTAGTAGTTGTATTGATTACAAATGGACTCTGGAGCACACAGACCTAAGTTTGAATTGCAGGTTCCCCACTTACTAGCAGTGTGACTTTAAACAAAGATTAGACCCAAAATTTCACGTTGCTTCTGGGAACCTTGGATTCTCATTTTTAGAAGTGAACTGATTATTGTAACTACTGCAAGGCTTGTTGTGAATATTAAATGAGATAACATAAATGAAACATGGCACCTGGTGCATAGTAAGTGTTCAAAAGTTGGTTGCTATTTTAATTATTGTTATTATTATTTTTCCCAAAGGAACACAATTTACAAATGTTTGCTTTCCCTGGAATCTGTACCCCAACTCTGACTCTCAATGATTTGCTACTGTTAGTCCAATTGATGAAAAATCAATGGGGAAACGAAGCATTGTAATTACTGCCCATGAGGTCTATAGACGGAATTCTTTTCAATAGCTCTGATTAATGAGTTGGCAAGTCTGATAAAGCACCAGAGAATGGGGTGTTCATAGAAAGCATTAGTGTTTTTGTTTAACATATGTGACACTTGAAGCATTAGGATGCTGTTATTGTTCATTATGGCACATGCCACCTCCCCAATCCCCAAAATTACCATAATTTGTACCTTCCAAATTGAATAGAGTCATTCATGGTTATCACATGGGAGTTTCTGTTAAAGCTAAAGGTCACATGTAGTGTGATTAAGGTGGGACTGCTGAATTCAAAACATATCTCTTTTCCCTAGTCTACACGGGCTATTCTGCATGTAATAAAAAATATTTAATGCATATTAAGTTTTTCATGACTAATGTGTCTTCTGAAGTTTAAAGCAGGAACAGAAAATGAAAGTAAACAAAATGCCTCATTTCTTAGTAATGAATTTTTCAAGTCTCTACATATCGCCTACATTATACAAGTCATAGATGCAAATGGAAGAATTAACAGCTTTATTTCATCTCATCCCCTCATCCCCAAACCTCTCACCTCCAGCACCTTCATGAATTATTTTTTTGGTAACTTCTTAAGAATAAATGCTCATTATCGGCAGCTTTATGTATAAAGAATTACTTCAACCAGTCCAACTGCGTTATGTTATTTTGTGTGTTAGTCTAAAGACTAAGATTTTTTAGGATAGGGAGAGATGTGTATGGAGCCTCAGAGCCATCAGCCCCTACAAATATTGTTTTTGCCTTTTGTGCTTTTTCCTAGAAAAACCAGCAGATACTCCCTCTGAGGAAGAGGACTTTGGTAAGTCATAGTCTGAGTATTAAGTGCTAAGAATCTTTCATGACAGTCTATCCATTGAGAAATATGTGATTCTTTTAAAATCTAGGAATAGCGAAATAGTTGGTTGGTAAAGAATAATTGCTGACTGAAGCTTTTTTTGGATTCTTCTTTCAACTGTCTGGTTTCTCCTTCCTGAAAGGGTTCCCTCTTTTTGGAGTTGTAAATGAATTTCCCAGGAAAAACACCATGCAGCTACTGATCAGCTTTATCACCCCAGCTCACCCGAAACATCTTGTTTTCTTTCCTTCCTTTCAGCTCAGTTTGTGACTTTGACACGTGAGTCTTGTTCAAATCTCTCTCTCCAATAAACACCTTCACTCTCCAGTTTTTAACCCTTTGTAATAACATAAAACATGATTACATTGTCATATGTATACATATATATGTATGGGCATATGTGTATGTATACAGAGAATCTTTTTAAATGAGGTATTAATACTTGTTTCATAATAATCCTTCAAATAACACTTCCTCAGCCAAATCAAAGAAAGCTGAGATGGTTTTCCAGCTTTTTTAGGCAAAGATCTGCATGACATGCGAGACAATGAAAACAGTGTTTAGATATTTTTCTAGCTTATTCTTTAAATTTCAAATTTTATTTTAGATTCAGAGGGCACATGTGCAGGCTTGTTACAAGAGTATATTGCATGATGTGAGGGTTTGGGATAGAACCATTGAGGTAGAATCTGTCACCCAAATAGTGAGCAGAGTACCCAATAGGTTGATTTTCAACTCTTGTCCCCATCCTCACTCCCATCTTATAGTCCCCAGTGTCTATTGTTCCCATGTCTGTATGTACCCAATGTTTCCACTTATAAGGGAAAATATGCAGTGTTTGGCTTTCTATTTCCACATCAATTAACTTAGGATGATGGCCTCCACCTACATCCATGTTGCTTCAAAGGACATAATTTCTCTCTTTTGGTGGCTGCATAGTATTCCCTGGTGTATATGTACCACAGTTTCTTTATCCATTCCACTGTTGATGGGCACCTAGGTTGATTCCATATCTTTGCTATTGTGAATCCTGGTGCAATAAACTTGCAAGTGCAGGTGTCTTTTCTGTAGAACAATTTCTTTTCCTTTGGATATATACCAAGCAATGGGATTGCTAGGTTGAGTGTTAGTTCTATTTTTGCTTCTTTGAGAAATCTCCAAACTGCTTTCCACAGTGACTGAACTCACTTACATTCCTACCAACAGCATAAAGAGTTCCTTTTTCTCTGTGTACTCACCAACATCTGTTATTTTTTGACTTTTTAATAATTACCACTCTCACTGGTGTGAGATGGTATTGCTTTGTGGTTTTGATTTACATTTCTCTGATGATGCATGATGTGAAACATTTTTTTCATTTGTTTCTTGGCCACTTGTATATCTCCTTTTTGAAGTATCTTGCCCACCTTTTAATGGAGTTGTTTTTTACCTGCTCGGTTAAGTTCCTTATAGATTCTGGATATTACACCTTTGTTGGGTGCATAGTTTGCTACTAATATTTTATCCCATTCTGTCAGTTGTCTGTTTACCCTGTTGATAGTTTCTCTTGATGTGCAGAAGCCCTTTAGTTTAATTAGGTCCCACTTGTCAATTTTTTTTTTTTTTTTTGAGACAGTGTCCCATTCTGTCCGTCAGGCTGAAGTGCAGTGGCGTGATCATGGCTCACTGCAGCTTAGACCTTCCTAGGCTCCAGTAATCCTTCCATCTTGGCCTTTTGAGTAGCTGGGACTATGTGCCATGATGCCTGGCTAATTTCTATGTTTTTTGTACAGATGGGGGTCTCACTATGTTGCCCAGGCTGGTCTCAAACTTCCAGACTCAAGCAATCCACCCATCTTGGCCTCCCAAAGTGCTGGGATTACAGGTGTGAGCCACTGTGCCTGGCTTAATTTTTTTGTTGTTGTTGGTACAATTGCTTTTGTGGGCTTAGTTCTAAATTCTTTGTCAAGACCAATGTCTAGAAGGTTATTTCCTAGTTGGTGTTCTAGTATTTTTATAGTTTGAGGTCTTACATTTAAATACTCAATCCATCATGAGTTTTGTATATGGTGATAGGTAGGAGGTCTAGTTTCTTTCTTTTGCATATAGATAGCCAGTTACCCCAGCACCATTTATTAAACAGGGAGTCCTTTCCTTATTGCTTATTATTGTTGGCTTTGTTGAAAGTCAGTTGGTTGTAGGAGTGCAGCTTTATTTCTGAGTTCTCTATTCTGTTCCATTGGTCTATATGTCTGTTTCTATACCAGTACCATGCTGTTTTGATTACTGTAGCCTTATAGTATAGTTTGAAATTGTGTAATGTGATGTCTGAAGTTGGGTAGTATGATGCCAACTTTGTTCTTTTTGTTTAGGATGCTTTGGCTATTTGGGCTCTTTTTTGGTTTTATATAAATTTTAGATTAGTTTTTTCTAATTCTGTAAAAAATGGTGTTGGTGGTTTGATAGGCATAATGTTGAATCTGTATATTGCTTTGGGCAGTATGGCCATTTAAACAATATTTATTCTTCCAATATATATGCAAGGAATATTCTCATGTGCAGAACATTCTCATAGCTGTGTATGACTCACGAAAAAGTTCCCCTTGACAATAATAGACATTTCTTAGGATATGTTTCAGACCACCAAGATTTGATTTTGAGCATTCAGAGTACCAGTTTGAGTGTGGTGTGTGTGTGTGTATGTACGTGCACATTTTAAAGAGACAGAGAGAGCAAAATCAATTTTATTGTTATGATCTGAAGGTACCGATTAAAGTAGACTTTATAAACATATCTTCTAGAAATATTGAGTCAATGCCACCTAAGTCAAAGCCAAAGTGTATTAGGTAAGTATTTACTTAACAAATACAGTCAACCCTTGGTATTTATGGGTTCTGCACCTGCAGATTTAGCCAACTGTGGATCAAAAATACAGTGTTTGTGGGATGCAGAACCTACAGATATAGAGGGCAGACTTTTTGTATTCATGCATTTTCCAGAGTCAACTGCAGGATTTAAGCATCTGTGGATTTTGTTATAAGGGAAAGGTTCTAGAAACAATCCCCTGTGGACATCAAGGGACAACTGTAATTACTCAATTCTGTGATTATGATAAGAGCTTTGTACTGATTGGTCAGATGATCTTGTAAAATGTGATATTTATGAATGTTTGTTTTATTGGTTTCTTTGTCAGATAATTCTGATTAAAGCAAATTTCTCAGTAATATTGATATTTTCTTCTAATACCTGGCCTAGTGATGTGAGGCCAGCCTCAATAAATATTGACAAAAAATCATTAGCTATTTGTTAAACGTTTAGAAACTGTTAAGTGCTCTTCTCCCAAAACAATTAATGTATTCCTTAACCATAGCGAATGTGGTATAAAAATGCAACACAGGGGTGATGTCAGCAATTTGGTGGAATAGGAGGTCTCCTTTTCATATTCCCCCAACTCCAACAATAATTTGTCAGCCATTTATGGGAAAAAATGCCTTTGTGGGAGCTATAGGATCCAAGTAAGTGATTGTAAGCTCTGGTACACCCCAAGATTGATGACAGCTGTTTTGAGAAGGCAGGCCTGTGCCCAGGTGGCAGGCTCACTGATGATGACCTTGGATACAGACCTGGAAACAGCTCCATCCCCCTATGGACTCTGCTACAGCCCCATTTGGCCTTAGTCCTGCCACCAGCATCATCCACCAAGGGACCCATGAGGAACCACATCTGTCCCTGCTTCAGGTAACAGGCCTGCTGACATTGGTCCTGACTGTGGACTCTGAAGCAGTACATGACCCAACTCCAAGTCCTCTGAGCCATGATCCAGGAGCAGTCCTGTCTGATGAATAATGCAACAGGAATGACCCAGCAGGAGCCACACCTGTCCACAAACCTGTTAATAGGCCCACCTTCTGCAGATCCAACTGTGGATCCTGAAGCATATGATCCTGTCTCAATGCCAACTTTACTGACCAAGGTCTTGGAGACAGTCCCATCTGCTTAGGGACCCCATGGGAGATATGCCTACCTGAGCCCGCTGACAACAGACCTACCAATCACAGATCCCACTGTGGACCCAGCAAGAACTATGTGACCCAGCTTCAACCTCACTCAACTGAAATTCCAGAGGCAATCACATTATCCTGGGTACCTAATAGGAGAAGGTATTTACTTGCTGAAAGTAGTTGTAAAGACTGGAAGAGGTCTTTATCTCTTCCAGTGCTCAGCTACCAATGCAAGGCTACCTGGATTACAAACAATCAAGCAAACATGCCACTGCCTGAGGAAACTAACAAAGCTCTAGTAACTCACACCAAAGAAATGATGATTTACAAATTATCTGACAAAGAATTCAAAATAATCATCTTACAGTGGCTCAATGGGATGTAAGATAACATAGATAGATAATTTTTAAAAAATCATAAAAACAGCACATTAACACAATGAGAAGTTTAATAAGAAACAGAAACCATAAAAATAACCAAACAGAAATCTAGGAGCTGAAAAATACAATGACAGAACTGAAGAATTTAATAGAGAGCATAAAGAGCAGACTCAGTCATGCAGAAGAATCAGGAAACTCAAATACAGCTCATCTGAAATTAGCTGGTTAGAGGAACAAAAAGAAAAAAGAATGAAAAAGAGTGAAAAAAGCGTACAGAGCCTATGGTACATCATAAAAAAAACAAATAAATGCATTATAAGAATTTCATAACAAGAAATGAGAGAAAAGGGAAGGAAGCTTGTTTAAATAAATAATGGCTGAAAACTTCCTAAATCTTGACAGCAATATGGGACTACAAATTCATAAAGCTTAAAGGTCCCCAAGAAAGGTCAACTAAAATAATTTCCTGAATATTCTTGAATATTCTAATCAAATTGTCAAAAGTCAGACAAAAGGAGTACTGTGAAAGCAGCAAGAGAAAAGTGACTCATCACACACAAAAGAACTTTAATGAGGCTGCCAATGGGTTTCTTAACAGAAATCTTGCAGGCTAGGAGAGTATGGGATTATATATTCAAAAGGCTGAAAAAAGAGCTCCAAGAATACTACATCTGGAGAAGTTTTCCTTCAGAAAGGGAGAGATGAAGACATTCTCAAACAAACAAAAGCTGAGGGACTTCATTACCACTAGGTATGCCTTGCAAGAAATGTTAAAAGGAGTTCTTCAAGTTAAAATGACATGATATTAAGTAAAAATATGAAAACACATGAAAGTATAAAACTAACTGGTAAAGGCAAATTCAGAATATTCTAATACTTTAATGGTGGTGTGTAAATTACTTTTGACAGTAGTATAAAAGATAAAAGATTAAGGTATTAGAAATAACTGTAACTCCAGGCCGGGCGCGGTGGCTCAAGCCTGTAATCCGAGCACTTTGGGAGGCCGAGGCGGGTGGATCACGAGGTCAGGAGATCGAGACCATCCTGGCTAACACGGTGAAACCCCATCTCTACTGAAAATACAAAAAATTAGCCAGGCGCGTTGGTGGGTGCCTGTAGTCCCTGCTACTCGGGAGGCTGAGGCAGGAGAATGGCGTGAACCTGGGAGGCGGAGCTTGCAGTGAGCCGAGATCGCGCCACTGCACTCCAGCCTGGGGGACAGAGAAAGACTCTGTCTCAAAAAAAAAAAAAAAAAAAAAAAAAAAGAAATAACTATAACTCCAATATTTGTGAATGAGTAGTTATATCTTTTATATTGTATATTCATTCACAAAAAATATAAAGTGTGATATCAATAGCATACAGGTGAGAGTAGTGAAGTAGGAGTATAGAGATTTATATGTGATTGAAGTTGCTATCAACTTAAAATAGACTGTTATAACTATAAGGTATACATTTAACCCCCCAGGTAACCACAGAGGAAAAAACCTCTAGCAGATAAATAAAGTAGAAGGAGCAAAGAACAAAGTATACTGCTAGAAAATATTAACAAACTACAAATAAAGAGAAAAAAACTCATTGCATGGTATTCCATGGTGTATATGTACCATATTTTCTTTATCCAGTCTATCATTGGTGGGCATTTAGGTTGATTCCATGTCTTTGTTATTGTGAATAGTGCTGCGATGAACATACATATACATGTGTCTTTATAATAGAATGATTTATATTCCTTTGGGTATATACCCAGTAATGGGATTGCTGAGTTGAGTGGCATTTCTGTCTCTAGATCTCTGAGGAAACATGGGTGGAGCTGGAGGCCATCATCCTTAGCAAACTAATGCAGGAAGAGAAAACCAAATACCATGTGTTCTTATTTATAAGTTGGAGCTAAATGATAAGAACACTTAGACACACAGAGGAGAACAATATACACTGGGGCCTACCAGAGGGCAGAGGGTTGGAGGAAGGAGAATATCAGGAAAAATAACTAATGGATACTAGGCTTAACACCTGGCTGATGAAATCATCTGTACAGCAAACCCCCTTGACACACATTTACCTATGTAACAAACCTGCACATCCTGCACATGTACCCCTGAACTTAAAATACAAGTTAAAAAATAAAAATAAAAGAAACCCTGTGTTATTCAAATGTAAAAAAAGAGAGCAAGAGAAGAAGGAAACAAAGGACAAAGGAACCACATAACCTTCATAAAACAATAAACAAAATGGCAACAGAAAGTCCTAACTTGTCAACTTTAAATGCAAATAGATTAAATTATCCAACCAAAAGCCACAATTCATGAACAAAATAAGTTTGACAAAAATAGAAATAATTATAAAAAAGAAAAATCCTAGAGATAAAAATACAATAAGTGAACTAAAAAAATTTAGTAGAAAACTTCAGTAGCAGGCTTCATAAAGCATAATAAAGAATCAGTGAGCTCCATGACAGGACATTGGAAATTATCCAGTCAAAGGAACAAAAAGAGAAAAGAATTAAAAAGAATGAAGAAGGCCAATGGGAGTTACGGGAAACCATCAAGAGAACTAAACTTTGCATAGTAGGTGTTTAGAAGGAGAAGAGAGAGAAAAGGCCAACAAAGCATTTTTAAGGAACTATTGAGTGAAAATTTCCCAAATCTTGGGAAAACACCACCATCCAAGTATAGGAAGCTGATGTGGTTGGAATCTGTGTTCCCACCAAAATCTCGTGTTTTAACTGTAATCTCCAATGTTGGAGGTGGGGCCTGGTGGGAGATGATTGGATCATGGGGCATATCTCATGAATGGTTTAGCATCATCCCTCTTGTTACTGTCCTCATGATAGTGAGTGATTTCTCATGAGATCTTGTCATTTAAAAGTGCGTAGCAACAACCCCTTACTCTCTCTTGCTCTTGCTCTGGCCATGTGATGTTCCTGCTGCACCTTCACCTTCCACCATGGTTTTAAGTTTCCTGAGGCCTCCCCAGAAGCTGAGCAGATGCCAGCAGCAGGATTCCTATACAGCCTGAAATAATGGTAAATTCTTTTCTTTATAAATACCCAGTCTCAGGTATTTCTTTATAGCAATGCAAGAATGATCTAATACAAAAGCTTAGATCTCTGCAATCAAATTCAAACCAAAGAGGAAGTCACTAAGACACATCATAATAAAATCTTCAAAAATCAAAGACAAGAATTCTGAAAGCAGCAAAAGACAAAAGATATACCACATACAAGTAAGTCCCAATACATCTGTCAGCAGATTTCTTAGCAAAAGCCCTGCAGACAAGGAGAGAGTAGGAATTATATTCAAAGTACTGGGGGGAAATAACTGCCAAGTAAGAATACTTTATCTGGTAAAGCTGTCCTTCAGGAATGAGGAACACAAAAACTTTCCCAGGCAAACAAAAGCTAAGAAAATTAATCACCACTAAGCCTTCTTAATAGGAGTTTCTAGGGAAAGTTCTTTAAGCTAATATGAAAGACTGCTAATTAACAACATAAAACACATGAAGGTACAAAAGTCAATCAAATAAGTAATGCATAATTATATTCTGGATACTCTGATATTGGTGGTGTGGAAAGCAATTTTATCTCTAATATGAGACGTAAATCACAAAACTATTAACAACAACTATAGGTACAATAAATTATTGAGAAATACAAATCACAAAAAGGTGTACATTTTGACATCAATATCATAAAATATAGGGGGGTGAGTATAAATATAGAATTTTTGTATGCAATTAGAATTAAGATGTCAGATTAAAACAGCCTAAGTATAAAAGACTGTTTTTGTATAAGTTTCTTTCTTTTTTTTTTTATTATTATACTTTAGGTTTTAGGGTACATGTGCACAATGTGCAGGTTTGTTACATATGTATCCAGGTGCCATGTTGTTTTGCTGCACCCATTAACTCGTCATTTAGCATTAGGTATATCTCCTAATGCTGTCCCTCCCCCCTCCCCCCACCCCACAACAGTCCCCGGAGTGTGATGTTCCCCTTCCTGTGTCCATGAGTTCTCATTATTCAGTTCCCACCTATGAGTGAGAACATGCGGTGTTTGGTTTTTTGTCCTTGCAATAGTTTACTGAGAATGATGGTTTCCAGCTTCATCCGTGTCCCTACAAAGGACATGAACTCATCATTTTTTATGGCTGCATAGTATTCCATGGTGTATATGTGACACATTTTCTTTATCCAGTCTATCGTTGTTGGACATTTGGGTTGGTTCCAAGTCTTTGCTATTGTGAATAGTGCCGCAATAAACATACGTGTGCATGTGTCTTTATAGCAGCATGATTTATAGTCCTTTGGGTATATACCCAGTAATGGGATGGCTGGGTCAAATGGTATTTCTAGTTCTAGATCCCTGAGGAATCGCCACACTGACTTCCACAATGGTTGAACTAGTTTACAGTCCCACCAACAGTGTAAAAGTGTTCCTATTTCTCCACATCCTCTCCAGCACCTGTTGTTTCCTGACTTTTTAATGATGGCCATTCTAACTGGTGTGAGATGGTATCTCACTGTGGTTTTGATTTGCATTTCTCTGATGGCCAGTGATGATGAGCATTTTTTCATACGTTTTTTGGCTGCAGAAATGTCTTCTTTTGAGAAGTGTCTGTTCATGTCCCTCGCCCACTTGTTGATGGGGTTGTTTGTTTTTTTCTTGTGCATTTGTTTGAGTTCATTGTAGATTCTGGATATTAGCCCTTTATCAGATGAGTAGGTTGCAAAAATTTTCTCCCATTCTGTAGGTTGTCTGTTCACTCTGATGGTAGTTTCTTTTGCTGTGCAGAAGCTCTTTAGTTTAATGAGATCCCATTTGTCAATTTTGGCTTTTGTTGCCATTGCTTTTGGTGTTTTAGACATGAAGTCCTTGCCCATGCCTATGTCCTGAATGGTATTGCCTAGGTTTTCTTGTAGGATTTTAATGGTTTTAGGTCTAACATTTAAGTCTTTAATCTATCTTGAATTAATTTTTGTATAAGGTGTAAGGAAGGGATCCAGTTTCAGCTTTCTACATATGGCTAGCCAGTTTTCCCAGCACCATTTATTAAATAGGGAATCCTTTCCCCATTTCTTGTTTTTGTCAGGTTTGTCAAAGATCAGATAGTTGTAGATATGCGGCATTATTTCTGAGGGCTCTGTTCTGTTCCATTGATCTATATCTCTGCTATGGTACCAGTACCATGCTGTTTTGGTTACTGTAGCCTTGTAGTATAGTTTGAAGTCAGGTAGCGAAGTTTCTTATTTTATATAAGTTTCCTGCTAACCACAAATTAAAAACCTAAAGCAGTTTCACAAAACAGAAAGAAAAGATTCAAAGCATACCACCACAGAAAACCACCAAACCACAAAAAAGACAAGAAAGAAACAAAGAATCTACAAAACAACCAAAAAACAAACTTTATAATGGCAATAATAAATCCTTACCTATTAATAATTCCTTGAATGTAAATAGATTAAATTATCCAATCAAAAGACAGAATGACTGGTTGGGTTAAAAATATAAGACCCAACTATATACTGCCTACAAGGGACTTACTTTACTAGTAAAGACATACATAGACTGAAAAGTGAAAAGATAGAAAAAGATTTCCATAAAATGGAAATCAAATGAGAGCAGGGGTAGCTATGTTTATATCAGACAAAATAGGCTTAAAGTTACAAACTTTAAAAAGAGACAAAGATATGATAAAAAGGCCAGTTTATCAAGAGGATATGCAAATTGTAAATATATATGCACCCAACATCAGAATGCCTAAATATATAAAGCAATTAAATGAACTGAGATAAATATAGACTGCAATACAATAATATTATGGGACTTCAATATGCCACTTTCAACAATGGCCAAATCATCTAGATAGAACATCAAAAAGAAAACACCGGACTGGTACTTACACTCACTTGGACTTATACTCACCCCCCTTACACTATAGATCAAATGGACCTAACAGACATCTAAAGAATATGCAGTCCAACAGGATTAGGATACATACTCTTCTCAAGGGCACATTAAACATTCTCCAAGATAGATCGTATTTTAGGTCACAAAACAGGTCTTACATTTAAGAGGAGTGAAATCATAACAAGTATCTTTTCTGTTCACAATGGTACAAAACTAGAAATCATAAAAAATGAATTTCAGAAAATATAAAATATGTGGAAATTAAACAACATGCTCATGAATAACCAATGGGTAATTGTATATCAATAGTCAAGAAGAAATAAAAAAGGAAGTCAAAAATGCCTTGATACAAACGAAAATGAAAACGATGTATAGAAACTTACGGGATGCCCCAGAAACGTTCTAAAAGGAAATTCATAGCAATGAATGCCTATATCAAAAAAGAAGAGAGTTCAAATAAACAATCTAACATCTGACTTCATGAAAGTAGGAAAAGAAGAACAAAATAAGCCTAAAGTTGGTAGAAAGAAGAAAATAACAAAGATCAGAGCATAAATAAATGTGAGACTAGAAAAACAATAGAAAAAGAATCAATGAAACTAACATTTTTTTTAAAAAGACAAGTCAACAAAACCTTAGCTAGACTAAAAAACAAAGAAGCCTCAAATAAAGAAAATCAAACATGAAAAGAGAACATTATAACTGATAACCACAGAAATACAAAGGATCATAAGAAACTGCTGTGAACAATTATATGTCAACAAATTGGATAACCTAAAAGAAATAAATTCCTAGACACATGCAATCTACCAAGACTGAATCAAGAATAAATAAAAAATCTGAATAGATCAATAATAAGCAAGAAGATTTAATCAGTAACAAAATGTCTTCCTCTAAGATCAGGGATAAAATAAGAAAAACTAATACTGATTCTTCACAAACTGTTTCAGAAAATTGAAGTGAATGGAATACCTCCAAACTCATTTTACAAGGCCAGCATTAACCTGATAAAAAGCCAGACAAGGACACCTCAGAAAAAGAAAATTACAGGCCAATATCTCTGATAAGCATAAATGCAAAAATTCTCAACAAAATACTAGCAAGTTGAATTCAACAATACATTAAAACAATTATTCACCATGATCAAGTGGGATTTATCTTTGGGATACAAGGGTGATTCAACATATGCAAATCAAAAATTGTGATACCCTACATTAACAGAATGAAGCACAAAACCTAAATGATTATCTCAGTAGATGCACAAAAACATTTGACAGCATTCAACACCCTTTTATGATAAAAAGTCTCAGCAGATTAGGTATAGAGGAAATGTGCCTCAACACAATAAAGGCCGTATATCATAAACCCACAGCTAACATACTCAATAGTGAAAACTTCAAAGCTTTTCCTCTAAGATCAGCGATAAAATAAGAATGCTCACTCTTATGACTTCTTTTCAACATAACACTAGAAGTCCTAGACCAAGCAATTAAGCAACAGAAAGAAATAAAAGTCATCCTAATAGGAAAAGAAATGAAATTGTCTGCTTGCTAATGACATCATCATATATATATATATTAGGAATCTGTAAAGATTCCACCAAAAAACTGTTAAACTGATAAATGAATTCAGAAAAGCTGTAGGATACAAACTCAACATAAAAAATCATTAGCACTTCTATACACTAATAACAAAGTATTTCAAAAGGAAATGAAGGAAAAAATTTCATTTATACTAGCAACAAAAATAAGATACTTAGGTGTAAATTTAATCATGTAGGGGAAATATTTGTATACCAAAAACTGTAAACACTGATGCCAAAAATTAAAGAAAACACAAATAAATAGAAAGATATCTTGTGTTCATGGAATGGAAGAATTAATATTGTTAAAATGTTCATACTATGCAAAGTGCTCTACAGATTCAATGCAATCCCTATCAAAATTTCAATGGCATTTTTCACAGATAGAGATAAGCAATTGTTAAATTTTGTGGAACCACATAAACCCTGAAGAGCCAAAACAATCTTGAGCAAAAGGAACAAAGCCAAAGACTTTGCACCCCCGATTTCATAATATATTATAAAGCAGTTGTAATCAAAATAGCATGTCTCTGGCATTAAAAACAGACACATTTAACAATGGCACAGGACAGAGAACCTACAAATAAACTCACACATTTACATTCAAGTGATTTTCAACAAAGGTGCTAAGAACACTCAATGGGAAAAAAAGATAGTCTCTTTGATAAGTAATGTTGGGAAAACTGGATATCCAAATGTAGAAGAATTAAATTGAATTATTATCTCACATCATATACAAAAAGCAGCTGGCCAGGTGCAGTGGCTCACACCTCTAATCCCAGCACTTTGGGAGGCCAAAGTGTGGTAGGATCACTTGAATCCAGGAGTTCAAAACCAGCCCGGACAACAAAGTGAGACCCCCTGTCTATGAAATAAAATAAATAATCAGCTTAAAATGGACAAAAGAATTAAATATAGTATCTGAAACTATAGAACTACTAGAACAAAACAGAGGAAAATTTCCATGACACTGGTCTGGGCATTGATTTTTTTGATATGAACCCAAAAACATAGCCAACAAAAGTAAAAATGGACAAATGGGATTGCATCTAACTAAAAAGCTTTTGCACAGTAAAGGAAGTAATTAACAAAGTGAAAAGACAGACAATTTGCAGAGTGGGAAAACTTATTTTCAAACCATACATCTGATAAGAAATTTATATCCAAAATATATAAGAGGCTCAAACAACTCAGTAGCAAGGAAACAAATAACTCAATTAAAACATAGGGAAAGGACCTGAACAGACATTTCTCAAAAAAAGATATATAAATGACTGACAGGATGTGAATAAATGCTCAGTATTACTAATCTCTAGGGAAATGCAAAATTAAAATCACAGTGAGGTATCACCTTATACCTGTTGGCTATTATCGAAAATATGAAAGATAACAAGTGTTGGTAAGGATGTAAAGAAAAGCAAACCCTGTGCACCATTGGTGAGAATGTAAATTGGTGCAGTCATTATGGGAAAATGGTATGGAAGTTCCCCAAAAAACCAAAAATAGAATTACCACATGATCCAGCAATCCTATTTCTGAGTATATATCCAAAGGAATTGAAATCAACATGTTAAAGAGTTATCAACAGTCCCATATTCACTGCAGTATTATTCATAATAGCCATGATAAGGAATCAGCCTAAGTGTCCATCAACAGATTAATGGATAAAGAAAATGTGGTATAGCTGGGCATGGTGGCTCAGGCCTGTAATCCCAGCACTTTGGGAGACCAAGGTGGGTGGATTGCTTGAGCCCAGGAGTTCCAGACCAGCCTAGGCAATACGGGGAAACTCTGTCTCTGAAAAAAAAAAAAAAATTAGCCAGCGTGGTGGCATGCCCCTGTAGTTCCAGCTACTTGGGAGACTGAGGAGGGAGGATGGCTTGAGATCAGGAGGTGGAGGTTGCTGTGAGCTGACATCACGCCACTGTACTCCAGCCTAAGTGACACAGTGAGACCCTGTCTCCAGAAAAAAAAAAAAAAAAAAAAAAGAAAAAGAAAAGAAAATGGCATATATTCATAATATCACACTATTCCACCTTGAAAAAAAGAAAAGAAAATTCTGTCATTTGCAAAAACATGGAGCCACCTGGAGGGTATTATAAGTGAAATATGCCCAGGCACAAAAAGACAAATACTGCAAGATCTCACTTATATGTGCAATCTCAAAACGTCAAACTCATAAAAGAGAGAGTAGAATGTAGTTACTAGAGGTTGCAGGGAGAGGGTAGGGAAGGGAGGGAATGGGAAATTGTTGGTCAGAGGTTATAAAGTTTCACTTAGGAAGAATAGGTTTTTTACATCTATTGCACAGCGGGGTGACTAAGTCAATAATACATTGTATATTTCAAAATAGTTTAAATTTCAAATGTCTCACCACAAAGTATGGTAACAAGCATAAGGGATATGTTTATCAGTTTGATTGAATCATTCTACATTGTATACATGTATTGAACCATCACATCATATCCCATCCACGAATGTACACAATTATGATTTGTTGGTTAAAAATAATGTTAATAAAAAATTATTCAACTGCAAAAAATAAATTTTGGGGGTATAAAGTACTGCATGGTGACTACAGTTAATAATGCTACACTATATATTTGAAATTTCCAAAAGGAATATATCTTAAGTGTACTCACCACACACACAAAAATGGTAACTATGTGAGATGCTAGTGTTAATTAGTATGATTGTAGTAGTTACAAATCATCACATTATATACCTTAAATGTATGTAATTTTTATTTGCCAGTTATACATTGATAAAGCTAGAAAAAAGTTTTGAAAAATAATGCAATGCAAAACTTTGACTAACATACCAAATTGAGTCTTAAATATATAAAGTATAGCACTAGCAAAACAATAGCTAAAGGTTAAATATAGCAAATATGGCATGCACACTTATCAAACATCTTTAATTCATAACAGTTTTCCCCTGTGCCTCATGTATTCACTGTATCTTGATTTACATTATTTCAAGTATTTTTTCCTGAGGTATCTACTGGAAAAACCTGGCTGCTCAAACTTACCTATTTTCTGTTCTGTTCTTCTCTTTATATTTTTATTTAGTACTTAAACAATGAATCAGATACAGTTTCTGCTAGGAAATAAAGTAGCTAATGTATTAAAAATCTTTCCTAAGCAATAGTATGCAGGACCATGTTGTGTGTATTGTGTGTGTGTGTGTGTGTGTGTGTGTGTGTGTGTAAGTGACATTGAAAAAGCACAGAACTAGAAACAGACTAGTGCAAAAACCATGTTAAATTTTAAAGGCAAGTTGTTTTCTAACATTTCTGAAGTTCTGGAACGGGTTTTCTGGAAGTGATGTGTGACATATAACTCTTTGATGCATGTTTATCTTTTTGTAATGAGATTTGAGAGCAAGGTTAAAGTTAAATTAGTAAGAAAGAAAACTAGCTGATTTGAATAAGTCTTTAACTTAAACTATGACCATAATTATCCATTTCTCTTCTCATGGTTCACTATTTCCTTGACACACTGGATTTTCTATCCCAAGTTTTCCTTCCTCCACCCACTGGGCCCATTTTCTTACCCCTCTTTCAAAGTCCAGCTTGCAGACCACCTCCTTATGTGAGGCTTTTCCTGGTTTCACAGCTAAATATGAGCTGTCTTTCCCTCACATTTTCCAGGGCCTTTGTGTTTCCTCTTTAAGCACTCTTCGAGTTCTTGTGTTACAGTCTTTGTACATTTGTGTATTTCTGCTTCACAAGAGGAGTTGTTTCTTATCCATCTTTGTGTCTCTGATAGGGCCTTACAGAGAAAGCACTCAGTGAAATACCAATTCTACTCAATGCTCAGAGAAACCTTTTCAGAGGTTGAAATGAACTTAGATGGAAGTTTTTGGTCAGGACACCTTCACATTTTAAGGGCTCTCTATCACTGAATAGTATCACAGGCTGCCTGAGCCTCCAAGTTCAAGAGCTTTTAGTGATGAGATACAGGAAGTGCTCTTGGTTCTTTTAGAGGTTGGAAAGACACCAGCAGCTAAGGCCAAGAAAAGGCATAAAGTTAATTCTTTTCTTTCTCTAAATTCCTGCAAGTAAGATAATAGAAGATGGATTGGATAGCATGGATGTGGGAATTAAAATTGATTTGAGTTCCTGGGAGAAGAGTTGGGAAAAAAGATAGGAAATGCAGCAATGTGCCACTTAAGGATGGGAATATGTTCTGAGACATGCATTGTTAGGCAATTTTGTTGTTGTGCAAACATCATAGCATGTACTTAGACAAATCTAGATGGTATAGCCTACTACACACCTAGGCCATATGGTATAACCTATTGCTCATAGGCTACAAATCTGTGCAGCACATTATTGTACTGAATATTGTAGGCAATTGTAACACAATGGCAAGTATTTCTGTACCTAAACATATCTAAATATAGAAAAGGTACAGTAAAACTGCAGTATAAAAGATTAAAAATGGCACACCTGTAAATATGGCACTTACAATTAATTTTCAAGACTTCCTGGAAGTTGCTTTGAGTGAGTCAGTGAGTGAATGGGAAGTGAGGTGAAGGCCTAGGACATTACTGTATATTAGGATATTACTGTATATTACTGTGTATTTAGTTTACACTAAATTTATTAAAAATGTCTAATATATAATAAATTAACCTTAACTTTCTGTAACTTTTTTACTTTAATATTTAAATTGTTTAAGCTTTTTGAATCTTGTAATAATAGGTTAAAACATAAACAGCTGTACAAAAAACTTTATATCCTTATTCTATAAACTTTTTCCTAATTTTATATTTTTTAATTTTTAAACTTTTTGTTAAAAACAGAGACACAAACATACATGTTAGCCTAGGCCTACACAGGGTCAGGATTACCAATATCACCGTCTTCCACCTCCACATCTTGTCCCACTGGGAGGTCTTCAGAAGCAAAAACATGCACGGAGCTGTCATCTCCTATTATAACAAGGCCTTCTTCTAGAATATCTCTTTTTTTTTTTTTTTGAGGCAGTCTTGCTTTGTCACCCAGGCTGGAGTGCAGTGGCACTATCTCAGCTCACTGCAACCTGCGCTTCCTGAGTTCAAGCGATTCTCGTGCCTCAGCCTCCTGAGAAGCTGGGGTTACAGGTGCCCGCCACCATGTCCAGCTAATTTCTGTATTTTTAGTAGAGATGGGGTTTCACCATGTTGATGAGGCTGGTCTCAAACTCCTGACCTCAGATGATCTGCACACCTCGGCTTCCCAAAGTGCTGGGATTATAGACATAAGCCACTGACTTCAAGAGGTCTAGAATACCTCTTGAAGGACCTGCCTGAGGCTGTTTTACAATTTACTGTTTTTTTTTCTAAATAAATACAGTATAGTAAATACATAAACAAGTAACATAGTCATTTATTATCATCAAGTATCGTGGCTGTAAATAATTGTATGTGTGATACTTTTATACAACTGATAGCATAGTATTATTTACCAACATCACAATCATGAGTAATGCTTTGTGCTATGAAGTTACAATGGCTATTAAGTCACTAGGCAATAGGAAATTTTCAGCTCCACTATTTTCTTGGAGGACCACCTTCATGTATGTGATTCATCATTGACTGAAGCATCATTATGTGATGCCTAACTGTAATTTTTATTGAGGACCTCTTGTCTGTCAGACATTTCACATGTCATTTAATATGTAACAGTAATAATCACAATACTTTCTCACATTAATGGAAATATCATAAATAATTTCACATCATGATCTCATTTGACTTTTCCAGTTGTGATATAGGTAGTGTATGGATTATATTCTTCCTTTAACAGAAACTGAGACATAAGAAAGCAAAATGATTTTTTCAAGGTTACATATTGAGTCAAAAACATAGTGTTAGAATATAAACTTTTTGTATCTTGATTAGCTCTTTCTACTACATCTTTTGTTCCTAGTAGAAAATACAGTTTATAATTTTTATATAGTATTTTTTAAATTAGTTAAGAGCTCTTTATGTCTTCATGTGCATCAACCTTGGCTTTATTTCTTTGTAAAATTTTCATTAATAAGAATGTGTATGGGAAATTTTTGTTGGTTAAACAGAGAATTCCATACTTTAAAAGTTTTGACTAGATGTATATTAATAAATAAGCACATCTTACCAACCTCTCATTTATGACGGTAACTGATAGCACACAGTGGTGGGAAAGTGGACATCGAGAAACAGATATACATTATGACATAATGAAGTAATATGTCTCAATTTTAATGTTGACCTAAGTAGAAGAAGGTAGTGGACCCTCCTTGGATTGGTGTCAACTGTGGCACAGAAAAGAAGCCCGGAGCTCCTTTCTCCTTGAGAACATAGGGCTACCTAAAAGATCTGAGTCAAAAATAGGTACCTCAGAAATTCTGGAAAATTCCTGGGAGAAAAAGAAGACCTAGGAGGTTTTACTTAAGAGCTCAAGAGTTGATTGGGCCACTGGATGATCCTTTGATTTTTGTAAGCTTTTCTGTGTTGGAGTGATCAGACCCAACACCAGGTCATGGGGGTGACGAGGTCCAGCGGAGTCAAAGGAATAAGAAAAAGACAGTTTGAGAGAGAAAGTGGGACCAGGGGGCCATCGCGAGTGTGGAGGCTGTGAAGGCCCCCAAGCTCTGGGAGCCCATGCTATTTATTGGTGCTCAAACAAAGAAACAGGTAGTGAGGATGTGGGAGTTGAAAGGAAACAGTGTATCAAGTGAATGAGAAACACATGGCTGCTTGAGATAATGGGAGTGCTAGAAGCTGGGAGCCAGCAAGTCTATGAGACATGTAAGCCCTGCCTCAGCTTCTCTCCCAACACTCAGCTTTTCTCCCAATACTTCCAGATATTTTAACTCAAATATTCCACCAATCAAGAAGTTTGGGGAATGATTGGAAATGAAATAACCTGAATTATCTTCAGAATGCCTAGAACATCCACCTGCACACAGCTTTAAAGGGTTCAGCCTCAGTTCTCTAAGAGACTTTCCTATGGCACTAGGATGATCAAGGGAATTTATGGTTAGAGAAACAGACATCTATAGTGATTCCACACATATAACCTATATATGTTCTTTAGAAATAGAAACTTTGTTCTAAAATCCCTCTGCTAACTTATATTTGGATTCTAAAATATTTCATTCATTTTAAAAATCAGTAGTGAGTGAAAGGTCATGTGTTAATATGCAGGCCTTCAAGTGAATACAATGTGGAAGAAGAATCCTTGAAAAGTGTTGAGAATAGGTTCTACCTTACCCCATATTACTGTTTTTGAACTGAAAGCTGGAGGTGCCACCCCTCCTTAGCTGCCTCAGCAGGAGGGAATGACTATTGGCAGAAATGTAACTGAAGCAACCAAGTGACTAGAAATTGCTTGGAAGTGTACATATTAATCCTGCCTTGTGACTTTGTCATCGTTATCTCTCTGCAGAAAGTAAGTTGGAAATCCGGCTGGCTGTTTAGACTTTTAAAATGTGAAAGCAGAACACTTCTTAAGTCAGTTTTATGATGCATTCTAGCCAATGGTTGCATGAGCAGCATTATGAAAAGCCTAACTGGCAGCAGCCTGTGTGGAGGGTGAATAAAAAGTAGCAGAACAAATAATGTTTTAAAAAGACAGCTCTAAGAGAAATTTCATTATTTGTTCATAGCAAATATTTAATCAGCATCTACGATTATCCAGAACCACTGTTCTGAGTGGTGGGGCATGCAGTAATAAACAAAACAGACAAAGTTCCTGCCCTCTTAAAGTTGACTCTCTTAAAGTCTAGTAGGGATGACTGACAATAAACAAAACCTGTATGAGGACTAATAGATAGTCAAAAAATTATTATATCTTGAGTTAGAGAAGTGACTTGCTAAAGTTACACAGATTTCCAGCTATAATCAAAATGATAGCAGATGCTCAGTTGGCTCACTGAATGGACTGTCTCAGTCTCTGAACTTGGATTACTTGAGTCTTTGAAGTAATATTGCTAACACGTTTTGGATTTCTTGTATGGAAAAATGTAACCTTTCATTTTCTTCTGTTTTGTGAGTGAGTGTGTGAGTATGTCTTAGAAAGAGTGAGAGAGAACATACGTACAGCCATATGAATCTAACAAACATAATAAGGATAAGAGGAAAAAGCACGTATCATCTGATTCCATCTATGTAAAGCCAAAAATAGACAAATTATATTATTTAGGAATGTATAAGTAATAGTAAACTACAAGAAAAGCAAATAAATGTTGATCATGAAATTCAAGACAGTGATTACTTTAGCAAAGAAGTAACTGTTTAGTATCCTATTGTACGACTATGTCATTATTTATCTTTACTTTTCAAAAACGTTAGATTGTTTTAAATTTTTGGCTATTAAAAATGATGCTGCCATGAACCTTATTATCCGTGTATCTTAATGCACATACACGTAGTATGCGGTATATATTTAGGACTGAAATTGTTCTTTTATAGGGTCAGATCATGCCAAACTTTTTGAAAATACTTCTACCAATTTTTATTCTCACTAGCAGTGTATAAGACTCCACATCTTTGTCAAGACATCATATTATCAAGCTTTTCAATTTTTATGCATCTTTGGGGGTATATAATAATTTCTCTGTGGTTTTAATGTATATCTTCCTAATTACTAATGAGATTGAATATGATTTCATTATTTATTGACCATTTGGATTTTCTTCTCTGAAGCTCCTATCCAAGTCTTTTGCTCATGTTTTTATAAAGTTTTGTCTTTAAAAAAAAAAAAAAAAAAAAACAGAAGTTCTCCGATGAGAACACATGGACACATAGGGGGGAACAACACACACTGGGGCCTGTTAGGGGGACTGGCAGTGGGGGAGAACATCAGGAAAAATAGCTAAGGGATGCTGGACTTAATACCCGGGTGATGGGTTGAACTGTGCAGCAAACCACCATGGCACACTTTGACCTATGTAACAAACCTGCACATCCTGCACATGTACCTTGAAACTTAAGATACAAGTTGAAGAAAAAAAAGAGGAAAAGGAGACAACATAAAGCACAAAAAGTATCTTAAAACACAGAATTTATCTTTGTTTTTTCCGTATAAGAACCTTTTAGTTTTTATCAGTATCCAAAAATTCTTTTTTCAAAATAATAGGAACATTTCCATTTTTGTTCCATTTTTTTTTTAAAGTTTTAAAAACAAAAAGAGTTTTACATTTCTTTTAGTAATTCAATTTATCCTCTTTTTTGAGCCTTTCCATGAATAAAATTTTTTTTTTTTTTTTTTTTTTTTTTTTTTTCATTATGATGAGTCCTTTTGGGCGATGGTTTGGGGGGGTGGGGCGACAGAATCTCAAAGACTGGAACGGAAGACTCTTAAAGTGGCCAGGCTTTCTAAACCACTCTCAGTACAACCACTCTAGTTCCATCCTCAAGAACATCCTTGTAGAGTTGGGTACATCAAAGCGCATTGTCTTGCCAAGTGTGGCAATGCTTTCCCTTACATTAGAACTCATTTACTGATACCAGTGTAATAGACGGAAGAAAGCCCGATGCTTCCAATAAATGTAAAAATACCTAATATCTGTCTCTCTACAAATAGACTCATTTTATAACTAGTTCTCTTTGTGCACTGCTTAATAAATCCTCTCTCTGAGGTGATAATGACTATAATTTTACCTCTCACTTCAGGCTTTTCTATCTGAGATTGATTTTTGTGCCTGATGTAAGGTAATGTCCAAGTTTATTATTATTTTTTCTTTATAGATATCCATTGTCCTACCACCATTTATTGAATAGAGTGCACGCTTACTGATGATTTTTGTCTCTTTGATCAAAATATTGGATAAATCACTGAGAAAGTGTTACAATCTTTACCATGATTATGTCTCTTTCTCCTTGTGGTTCTACACATTCACATTTTGAATTTTGTTATTAAGTGCATGTAATTAAAATTATTACATCTTCCTAGTTAACTGAACTTTTATTATTATGAAATGACCCTCTTTATTGCTATAGGTTGGTGCAAAAGTAATTGCGAGTTTTGCCATACTGTCAATGGCAAAACCACAATTACTTTTGCACCAACCTCATAGTAATATATTTTACTATAATTTTGATTTCTAGAAATCAACTCATTCCTTTTAGTTAAAATTCACATGCTTTATCTTTTTCCATCCTTTTGTTTCAACCTTTTTCTTTCTTTCTTTTTTTTTTGAGGTGGAGTCTCACCCTGTCACGTAGGCTGAAGTGCAGTGGCACAATCTTGGCTCGCTGCAAACTTCGCCTCCTGGGTTAAAGCAATTCTCCTTTCTCAGCCTCACAAGTAGCTGGGATTACAGGTGCACGCTACCACGCCTGGCTAAGTTTTTGTATCTTTAGTAGAGACAAGGTTTCACCATGTTGGCCAGGCTGGTCTTGAACCCCTGACTTCGTGATCTGCCCACCTTGGCCTCCCAAAGTGCTGGGATTACAGGCATGAGCTACCACGCCCGGCCTGTTTCAACCTTTTTCTATCCTTTTTTTTGTATATACATATAGCATATAGTCGGATTTTGTTTTTTATCTAGTATGACAATTTTATCTTTTACAGGCATATTTTGTCCCTTTGTGTTGAATGTAATTGTAAATAAACTTGAGCTTGTATATTTCTTAGCCTACTCAGGCTGCTGTAACATAATACTATATAGACTGGGTGGCTCAAACAGTACACATTTATTTCTCACAGTTCTGGAGATGAAAAGTTAAAGATCAGGGTGTGGGCTGATTTGATTCTGGTGGAGTGCCCTCTTCCTGATTTGTAGATGGCTGGTAGACAGCCATCCCCTTGCTGTGTCCTCACATGGCAAAGGGAAACCACTGGTCTCCTTTCCTCTTCTTATAAGAACTCTAATCTAATCATGGGAACCCCTCTCTCATGATTTTATCTAAACCTACCACCCTCAAAGGCCCTTACTTCCAAATACCATCATAGTTGAGTTGGGGTCGGGGGGCGTGGTAGGACTTCAACATATAAACTTTGGGAGGGCATAAACGTTCAGTCCATAGCAGGATATATCATCTTATGTTGTGCTTTCTTATTTCCCAGACTAGTCTATGTTTATTTTCCTTTTCTTTCTTACCTGATTATAGATGGACTAAATTTCTTATTCTATTTTCCTTCCTCTACTAGTCTGGAAGTAATGTATGCTGATTCTACTCTTTTAACATTGCAGCCTGCATACTTATAGAAGTTTAAAATGCATTCATATTTTACCCTTTTTTACATAATACCGAAAGTTCATAATATTTCAATTTTTGGATTATATTATACTATTGCCATAATTTTCTCTTGTTTTATTTAACCCCACAAGACTTTATTAATTATTGCTTTAAATAATAAGTGATCATTCTCCTTTCTCCATAGTTCTTCACTCTGCATTTCTTCTTTCATCAAAAGTCTTTGATCTGGCTTACTTTTTCTTCTCTCATTACACAATGTATTTTAGTGAGGGCCTGCTGGGGCAAACTCTCATTTGTTTTGCCTGAAAGTGTCTTTATTTCACCCTTTCTTTTGAACATATTGTCACCAGATATAGAATTCTATGTTGGTGGCTATTTTGTTTCATTGCCTGTCTCCATCATCTGTATGTCTCTATTCCCTATTTCTGGAAATCTGATTTGATATCTGTTAGAACTTCGCATTCCATCCTCACATTCCATCCTCAGTGTAACAACTATTTTTTTATTAATTTTTTTTGCACACAAAACAATAAACATTTTCTAAAAATACATACAAACAAAAAGATGCATATCAAACATATTAGGAAGGTTGCACATGGGAAGACAGGGAATAGAAATGGGGGGTGGGAATTAAAGAAAATAAATGAGAGAGGGACTTTGTATGGATCAATGATAATAACTCAATCCTCTATTTGACAAAGAAGAAGGAGAAGGAAGAGGAAGAAAAAGTGGGACAAAGGATCAGAAAGGGAGGAAAACAGAAAAAATTAGAGTATGACTCCAGGGTAGACCCGTTTTGTTGTTGCGGGGTTGGTTGGTTGGTTTGTCTGTTGTATTTTTCATATGTTTCGCCATGTTAGCCAGGCTGGCCTCAAACTCCTAGCCTCAAGTGATCAGCCCGCCTCGGCCTCCCAGAGTGCTGGGACTACAGGCGTGAGCCACCACGTCCAGCCCCCACATTGCGTCTGGCCTCCGTGGTAGACCTCCCAGACAGGGTGGCCGGGCAGAGGCGCTCCTCACTTCCCAGACAGGGCGGCCGGGCAGAGGCGCTCCTCACTTCCCAGACGGGGCGGCCGGGCAGAGGCCTTCCTCACATCCCAGACAGGGTGGCCGGGCAGAGGTGCTCCTCACCTTTTTGAGATGGAGTCTTGCTCTGTTTCCCAGGCTGGAGTACAGTGGCACAATCTCAGCTACTGCAACCTCTGCCTCCCAGGCTCAAGCAGTCCTCCTACCTCAGCCTCCCAAGCAGCTGGGACTACAGGTGTGCACTGCCACACTGGCTAATTTTTTGTATATTTTAAGTAGAGATGAGGTTTCACCATGTCTAGAACTCCTGACCTCTGGTGATCCACATGCCTTGGCCTCCCAAAGTGCTGGGATTACAGGTATGAGCCACCACGCCTGGCCCAGCAACTATTTTTTAATATTTTTCATCTCTTTATTTCTCTATGCTACATTCTAAATAATTTATGTTGACTTACTTTCTAGTTTGCTAATTGTCTCTTCAGCTGTGTCTAATATGATGTCAAATTTATCTACTGAGTTACATTTCATTTGTTGTGATTTTCTTTTCTTGATTCAATTTGCTTCATTTTCAAATCTACTAGGTAACTTTTAATAGTTCTTCACATTTATCTACAAGTTTGTCTTTTATTTCTAAAAAACAGTAAACATAGTTGTTTTATAACCTAGGACTAATAATTTAAATATCTGAAGACTTTGTATATCTATTTCTGTTTGCTAATGATCTAGTTCTTTCTTGGTGTCTTGTTTCCTGATGTAGCTTTTTTTTGTGTGAGCTGCATATTTTCTTTGGAAAACTATTACGAGAACACATAGAATAAAAGTACATTCCAACAGAGGTCTTTTGTTGTTATTAATCTGTCAGTTTTCTAGGAGCACCTACAGATCGAATAGAGTTTGATTACTTCACATACACTGCAAATTCAAATGAGGTGTTTTTCCTCATCTTTTTGCTTAGTGCCACCATTCTTAAGGATATGGTGGATTTAACCTGAGGGATAGCTCTCTGAAGTTCCAACTCTATGGAGGGACAGTCTATTTGAGCCCTCATCTTGAACAGCCTCTAGGTTATGTCTTCTGGCCCCCTTGCTTATGGAATTTGCTAAGTTGATAAATATCTTTGAGGCTATAATAGCTTTAGTAGTGTCTTTCTTTCTCTGGATGCTCCCTTTTCCTGTATTTTGGCCTGATATTTTTCCACTATTTTGTCAATTTTATAGTGCTTTTAAGATATTCTTTAAGCTTTATATCTCAAATTTTTAGTTGCTTTGACAGAGAGAGAGAGAGAGAGAGAGAGAGAGAGAGAGAGAGAGAGAAGGGAGCCTACAATACTTTTGGAATTGAAGCTAGCAGGTATAGTTTTTCCGTGCAGATTTATCCTCACAGTTTTGTACTACTGGCATCATGGAAGAATATGAGGCAAATCCCTTTTCTTAATGCCAGGTTTTCCTTCCCTAGTCTTTCACTCTCTTCCAAATCTATGTGGAATATAAGAGAAGTAATCCCAAGGTTTTCTTTTGACAATTAGTTTACAATATGTTCAGTCTCTTTATGAAAAATTCATTTCGTGAGAAAAAAATTTAATTGACATTTCTGTCCACAGAATTTACAAGTATATAAAATCCAGGCTATTTGTATCTTTGACTTTAGCCAGGGAGATAGGACTCCAAAAGAGGGTGAGATCAGCCCTAGGCATCTATTTCTTATGATTATCTTAATCTGTAACACACACACACACACACACACACACACACACACACACACACACTAACCACCACTCCCTTAGCCCTGGGCAAGAAGATCTCTCTCTCTCTCTCTATTTCTCTCTCTCAATAACAGCTTGTAGTGGATAATACAACAGGTTGTATGTATCTCTGTTGTCTGCTGTTTCTCCTGTTTATAGTTCTAAGTGACTGGCCTGACCCATTGGTGAGAGATCATAGTTTACCACCATTTTTGCTCAGTTACCTTGTAAATAGAAGCATCTATGTGATACAGATTCTAATAGAATACTCCACCTGTAGTTTTTATTTGTTAGATCATGATGCATTGTGGGTAGAAATTGTGCACTAAAATATGTTTTCTTTCCTACACTTTAGGCCCAGGAATAGGGATGTTTTCCCGGTGATTATTAATGTCTATCTTCTTGAGTTGTGGCAAAAGTCAGAGTTGATAAGCAGTTTAATTTTATTCTCATCAATAACCTGTGGGTGATATGAGGAAGCAGGAGAGATGTTATCACTAGCTACCAAACTGCCTTATGCACTTGTGATAAACTGACAAACTCTTGCTGTTTTTCTTTAGTAGTATTTATTCTTAAGTTTAATAGAAAGTCTTTTACTTGGCTATAACTTTAAAGACAATTTTCCCCTTCTTACAGAAGAACTTAATTTTTATATTTATTTAATGATGAAAATTATCATTTTCTCCAATCTTTATTCATTTACTGTGCTGCTGCCTGAACTCCACATTCAGAAAAGCAAGATGAAGTCACTTGTTTTATATTTAGGGCAAATGCATATGCTGCTCATTTTCCATCTTTAATTGTGAAGTTGTTACTTTTTTTTAGAAGGTAGGGGAAAAGGGCCTGGCATGATAATGAATTGCATAACCTTTGGAACTAGAGGAAAATAAGGAGTTGTTTCAATGTAATTAGAGTATTTCATGGGTTTTTTTTTTTTTTTGAGTGATTCATGTTGAGCAATAAAATACAAATACAGCTAGAAAGAAATGTTAGAAAACCCAAGCTGATAACCTTCAAGCTCAATTCATGTTCTTGTTTGCTTCCAGACTTTCTTTTTAAATCAATATTGATTCAGAATTTATTTATTCTGAGATGATGTGTGATTATCCAATAATTCATGGCTGTTCTATAGCACAAATTCACTGCTTTGTCACACTAATCAAGAAAAATCATTTTTTCAAAAGTGCATTTCAAATGCCCCCTAAACGTCCATCCTTCAGCACTGCCTATAAAATCAGTCTGTTAAGAGGCAGCCCGAGTGCTTTATATATGTTTTTCTTTTGAGGTGCTTCTTTTAGTTATTACTTCTAAGGTTATAAGTGAAGTGTTTATGATTTGCGTTCATATAGGGCAAATTATTTCAAATGATAATGCAAACTACTTAAATCCTAGTGATTTGGAAAATGTTTCTTAAAACAGGGGATTTGACATTCTTGGTAGAATATAAGGTGATTCATCATCTCATGTTTAGGAAGTTACTCAGACTGGGAGAAAAACAACCATCATAGGTCATGATACCACTGTATTGTTTGGTTTGAAATCAGTGCCGAAGGAATCTCATTTGCATTTCCATTAATCATGCCATGTCCAATGTGGGGTCATGTTTCTGCCTGAGATGAGTTTCTGGAATGCTCATCATTTTCTGCATGAGGCGTTGTCATCATTAGGTGATGAAGCAGCGTACCATGCCCTTTCTTTCACCCCCAACAAATGTATTCCTCTGTAATGCTTCTTGAATTACCTCATCCTCTCTCACAGCTACAGCCTCAGCCAGGCATCTACCATCTTATGTCTGAAATACAACAGCCATTTCCTCATTGAGTCATCTGCCTTAACTTTCTTATTTCCTCTGCATCAAATATATAAACACATAACAATTATGTTGCTTATTTAGAAGACTTTGGGAGTGGTGTAAGTCCTCCTCCAACTCCTGGTAATGTGCTTAATTCCTCTAACTGCTGTCATGTCTTGTCCCCTAAGCATAGCTCTTTGTTACAGCTAAGTATGTGCTGTTGTCTAGCTTTCACACATGACACATTCTTTAAGCATGGTTAAAATTTCTCTCCTTCTAAAAGTTATTCCATAACCATCACACTCAGCTTAGTCACTGAAATCCTTCTAGAATTATTGGTATTATTTGTAGCCAACATGTCAGTTCAACAAGTTGGTTTGTACTGATTCTACACTGATCACTTTAGTTATGTGGGTAATTTACATTTTACTGTTTCCCATGTTAGTTGGTCTCCTCTGAAGGTAGAAATTGTTTCCCAACTTTTTTTCCCTCCATTATCTATCATTTTATGGATAAAAATGGAAGGTTAGGGGGCAAAAAGTAATTCTCCCAAGATCATACTGCTTATAGATGGTAGAAATAACATTTTATACCAGTTAATTTGATACCCAGTTTTTATTCACCAATATGGGATACTTTCTCCCTTACTTCCTTTGTCAGCTTCTACTTGCCTTGACATTACAATCGGAGACTGAATTAGTGTTGGTGATAAGGGGAGTAATTTTTCACATCAGTGCACTTCTAGGAGTCTATTAACTTCCTTTAATCTAAGTTGAAATTTATCTAAAATGATTTGCTGGTGACTGCCAAGATTGATCCTTTAGTTGTATTTTCATAATCTAAATTAAATATACAAGATATCAAAATTACATTGACATTCTTTTAAAACTTACCTTGTAAATATTTATTGAATGCCTGCTATGTGTACAACAGGCACTAATGTAGGTAACAGGAACAGAGAAATAACCAAGATCTCATTTCTGCCCTAGAGAAACTATGTAGTAATCCAGTAGGATAAATAGTCATGTGTATTAACTTCCTGTTGCTGTGGTAATGAATTACCACACAATTCTAAGTGTGGCTTAGAAAAACACAAATTTATTATCTTATGTTTCTAGATTTTAGAAGTCCAAAATACATCTCAGTGAGCTAAAATCAAGGCATTAGCAGGATGTCCAGGGGAGATCCATTTTCTTGCTTTTTCCAGGTTCTAGAAGCTTCTGTATTCCTTGGCTAATGACTCTTTTACATCTTTAAAGCCAGAAATAGCCAGTTGAGTTTTTCTAACATTGCATCATTCCAATCTTGTTTCTGTTGTCGCATTTCCTTCTTTGACTCATCTGCCTCCCTCTTCCCTATAGAAGTACCCTTGTGATCACATTGGGCTCACCCAGATAATCCAGGCTAATCTCACCATCTCATGGTTCTTAATTTATTCACATCTGCAAAACCCCTTTCCTTATATTAGGTAACATATTTACAGGGTCCAGGGATTAGGATGTGAACATCTTTGGGAGACCATTATTCTGTCTACTACAACATGTAAACAGATAACCTGTATTATAGTGTCCTAAGCTCAACAATGCAAATGGAAGTACTGTGTCTCAGAGATTAATGGAATTAGCTGCTTTGGAATGGAATTCTTTGAAAGTTCTCAGGATTCTTCTCCTGTCAAAGTGGGTGGAATTCACTTTGGCCCACTTTGGCACAGTGGCCAGTAGAATGTCTTTGTTCTTGTCCTTCTTGAGAATCAGTAGGAAGTTTGTGAGGGGAAGTGTGGGCCTCCTTTAGCCATCACCAAGGGAACAAGGAGGAGAAAGTCACATTACTCAGAGGGAACAGAATATGAAAAGGGGGGAACCATACATAGTACAGAATTGCATACGATCAAGTTAAAAGAGGGGCATTATAAGAAATAAGACTGGTGAGATGAGCCATATCGTAAAAAGCCACGTGTGTTGGGCTAAGAAGTGGGATCATCATCCTGTAAGAAATGGCTAAGAACATGATTCCTTATTATTTGGTGAGACTTAGAGGAAAACAGAACCCTTTCTTTGAATGAAATGACAGGCCCTCTTTTATAGACATACTATAAAGCATGTTTTAAAAATAAAATAAAACACATACGTAATTATTCACAATTCTCTGCTGGCTATTGTTGTATATTAAAGTCTTAACTTTGTACTGCTCCATTTTTCCATGTTCACTGGAAAGTTATCTGACCTGCTTACTCACAGTAGGTCTCTTTTAAGTTCTAGAACATGTATTTATCCCACCTGAGTTCCTTTTTTGCTTTCTGAATTAATATTAGGTTCTCAGAAGGAGAATATTCCTGCAGGAATAAAATCAAATGTTTTGGATTTTTACTTTTTATAGCTTATCAATGGTAGTTATATTGTCATTTTCTTTGAGAAACAGATTACTTTTAAAGAAAAGAATCTTTCTAAGCGTGACTGGCTGCTTTATCTTGCCATTTGCTTTCAATGGAGCCATGTGAAATCTGTACCTATGAATTGAATTAATTACCTGAACTATTTTCCTTAATCTTCATGAATTATTTCTGGTTTGGAAATTGCATTGTGTAGCTGCAATACCAACCGTTAACCACAACAACCAATGTGTAGCTGTCTTTTATAAATGTTTTTCAATGATTCTAAATTTACTGTTGTAAGACAATAAATTTGGTGATCAGAAAGTCAAATGACTTAAGAAGCTTATAAAATATTATATAATTTTAGGGTTTTTTGTCTTTAAGTGAGAAATACGAATCGCATTCAAGGAGCTAAGCCACATGACAGCGAACCACTGTGGCTCTTTTCATTTAGCTGGCCCCTCAGTCTATTTATTACAGAGATGTAATTAGAGTACCTGAGGGCCCCTATAAAAGCACTGCCCTCTATTGATTTGCAGGATATAAAAAATTTGCATGACAATACAAATTCTGCCATCACCTGGGGGCAGGGTGAAGTAATCACTTTCCAGCTGTCATTACTATACAGAATCAGCTCAATCTTATCACCTGACTGTGGTTTTGGTGTATTTTCAACTGAAATATAAAGCAGCCAGGATTTACAATCAGAAAGTGTCAGCTTTTCAGGCAGATTCGACAATGGCATTTCATTTACACTGCAATCCACTTTCTCACTTGGTGAGGTACAAATAACAGGAAAATTGGAAGCCAGCCTAAATACTTTTAAGCTGGTTTTGCCTACCTTTAATGTAAACAGCAAATAATTACAAAATCAATAGAAGTTGTTAACCCCTTTAAACCTGTCTTCTCCTTACTCATCTGTGGAATTACTTTAAAATGACCAATGAGCAACTTACTGCTAAATGGTTCAACACAGGCTTTGGAGTTGGACAGTCTGCCTTCCAATGCCACCTCCGCCTCTTGTTAGCTGAGTGAGCTAGGGAAAATTATCTCACCTTTCTGTACTCCAACTTCCTCATTTGTAAAATAGAATAATAATAATGGCATATTTTATTACATTGAAATGGCATGAATTTTTAGAAACATTAAATGACATAATAAATACACTAGGTCTATTGCATTGCACTGCTCAGAGAAGTGCAATTCACACTGCGTTCTATGTGGAATTGTGCAATATGGCAGACCTACATCTAAAGAACTTACAGTAGTCCCTGGTACAAATGAGAATAAATTTTATAGAATTTATCATCTTTCCTTTTTCTTGAAATTATTTGACTTTCTTGAATGTCTGTGTCTCTTCCTAAAACTCTTTCACTGGCTCCTCACATCTAATGGTAGTGTTTCCCAAAACTCATACACATCATGATGGCCTGCTTTTCTCCTCATTTTCTCCATTAGGTTGGTCTGTTAAGTAGAACTAGACATAATGACAGTGTGTAAACTGGGATGTAGTTATTAAATTGAGACTAAAATCAAATAGCTTAATGGTTCCCAAATCTGCCTGTGCATCAGAGTCAGTTAGTGGGTCATTTAAAAATACAGATTCTCAGGCCCATTCCTCAGATCTATGGAATTAGAATATTTGATATGGGGGATTGTTGGAATCTTATACCCCTAAAAGTTTTTGAGCTATTTGAGCTATTCAGACAGATTTGGGAACTGAAAGCTAGAACCAGGAATGATGCAAATATGAGTGTTCAAAATCAGAGTGAAAGATTCAAGTCAAAGAGCACAGGGTCAGAGCATGAGCAGAAAATGAAGCCAGAGCTAAGTGTTAGGAGCTTGTGAAGCCTGTTCATTCATGACCCGTTCTGTGCCCCACAGCATTCTCTATCACAGCTCTTACCGCACAGTGTTGAAATGGTGTTTCCAGCTTATGTTTCTTTTCTTTCCTTTTTTCCTTCCTTCCTTCCTTCCTTCCTTCCTTCCTTCCTTCCTTCCTTCTTCTTCCTTCCTCTTTCTCTCTCGTTCCTTCTTTCTTTTTCTTTCTTTTCTCTTCCTTTCTTTCCTTTCTTTCTTTCTCTCATCTGTCTTGCTCTCTCACCCAAGCTGGAGTACAGTGGCACAATCTCAGCTCACTGCAACGTCTGCCTCCTGGGTTCAAGGGATTCTCATGCCTCAGCCTTTGGAATAGCTAGGACTACAGGTGTGCACCATCACGCCCAGCTAATTTGAGGTTTTGCCATGTTACGCAGGCTGCTCTGGAACTCCTGGCCTCAAGCAGTCCACCAGTCTTGGCTTTTCAAAGTGCTAGGATTATAGATGTGAGCCACCCATGTCCGGCCTTCTCGAGCTTATATTTCTTATTCAAGTATGAGATTCATAAAGGCAGACTTAGTCTGAAAAATTCCTCTTCATATCCTCACACCAGTGTTCATGGCAAGGATCCCAAAAAATGTTGTTAAAATGAATAGTTAAAATGTAAGCTGAGAGAGCGAATTATTAATAGGACTCTTTGGCTCTTTTGTTACATATAACCAATTTGATCTAGTTAAAAGTGAGAAAAGGGAACGCAGTTTAAGACTATAAGGTATCTCATGAAACTCAACGCTGGGCTTCAGGTAGGAACTAGACCACAAGATAAATGCCATTAGGACCATCGTCTCTGTTTCTCTTTGAACGTTTACTTCAATAACTTCTTTTTGAAAGCCAGATTTCTCTGCTTCTCTTGTTTTCGAGGTTTATATTTTGCAGTTCCAGTCTTCTACTGAGAATAACTCATTGTCCGTTCTAATTCTAAATTCCTGGGATTGAGAATCTGACTGGCCCAGCTTGGATCCAATATCTGAACGAGATCCAGTTGGCCATGGCCAGAAAACAGGCACAAAGAAGAAATGTCACTACTAAAGACCTACTCCTGTGGATTGGGGGACAGAGGGATGGTCAGTTCTCAGATAAAGTAGACTTAAACACCTTTAATATTATCTGTTGCAGTGAGGCAGATTCAGATAAGCTGTCCAAAAAAGAGAAGCAGACAGTGTGCTAGAGAACTTGGCACTGAAGTACATATCAACTGTCTCAAACAGGAAAATTTTATCTTTTATTCAGGACCAGACCTTTTTATAGGGACAAATCCCTAGAGGAGCAGGTGGGAGTGCTTTGGTTTTAGGGGAAGAGTCAAGAAGTCGGGGATTGCAAAATGCACACCCTTGGCCAGGAATGACTTTACATAACTTGTAACTGGGTCTGCCCACACAGTACATGTAGGGAGAAAAAAGCCATTCCATGTGTACTTTCACTGTTTAAAGAAAAGGGTAATATATCACAATCATAATGCAGTAAAGTGACAAGGGCACCTTCCCAGATGGCATGAAGTCTGCCAGTAGATTGAAAACACTGTAATAAAAATGTTCTTATAAGAGAACATTAATTTTTATGTACCATACAGCCAACATGATAGAGGCCAACAGTAACTAGTATTTGAACTTCTTGAAGGAAAGTCTAATCTACTGAGAGGAATGGGAGAGCTGGGATAACGAGGCATCTCATATTGAACTGTGCACCTCACAAGTCCTCAGCAACACTTGGTGATGGAAGATGGTAAAATTGTTTTGCAGACCATAAAGGCTTCAAGTTTTGCTACCCTGGATACAATCTTTAATGTTGGTAGTCAGTATGGTGGGAGGATACATTCACTGGGTATATGGAATATGTTCCTTAACCACTCTTCCCAGTCCTCCTTCTAAGCTGGAGAGAGGAGAAAGAATTGACAACTGTAACCAAGACATACTTACGTTTCATCTAACTAAAGTATGAATTCATCACTGCACTGAGCAGTGGACTAACCAATATGTAGATATTTCTTCATTAATATTTTATATTTATTTGCTGGCTTATATGCTTAAAATGTCTTTGTTTTAAATGCAGGTGATCCAAGGACGTATGACCCAGATTTCAAGGGGCCTGTTGCCAACAGGTAAGCAATTATTTTTTGGGGAATATGCTTTTTTAAACACACACAGAAAGCTTTGGGGGATGGAGGAGGTACTGTTTTCCAGTCAATGGAGAATTGTGTCTACTGTGAGGGGAAAATGATTTATTTCTGCCTAAATGTCACCTTATTTACACAGGGAAAGTACAGAGAATAAATCTTTCCATGAGTCATGAATATCTTCTCCCGTTAGCAAATGAACTGCCTTACATTATTAAACTAAGTGTTTGTACTTTTCAAAAAGAGAAGCGAAAAAAATGCTTTATGAGATTTAACCACTTTGTAGAGAAGCAAACTCATTCAAGTAGTTGTTTTATGCACCTGTTTACCCTGGGACTCACCATTGCAAATGCAGAGTTGCCATGCCAACTTCTTCCAAGCCAAGTATTTGTGCCTCTCAGCTTCCAAGATCAGAGTGCTTTCTCAGAGGCAGTCATTCACCAATGCATCGTGTGCACTTTAAGATAGTTTAAAATGCTCTAGGGAAATATGTACTCATCTCAGCTGGTGCTTTCTGCCCTCTCCAAGGTTCTGTGCCATTTTAAAATTAGCCAGTAATTCATAGTCCTCTTATTATTTATTTTAGCCTCTATTTGCAAGCTTTTTGCTAATCACAAAGGGGATTGTGAGGTAAAATGTCTACATATGGAGGGAAGACTGTGCAGTTTTTTGCTTAACTTTGATTTCTGGCAGTTGTATGTCATAATGAACCGTGATGTGAACTAGCGATCAGCATGCTCATTTGCATGTGCCAACCATCAGTATGTACGTTAGCATTTACTGTTATGTCCCCGTAATAGCCCAGCTTTAAAGAGATGTATATTCAGTTTGTTCTAATTTTGTAAAAAACCAAGTCATTTGTTTCAGGTTACTCATTTAAAGGCATACTTAGAATAAAGGCACCTTCTTTAAAATGAGTCCAAAATCTCTCCATTCTCTCCATGGTAACACCATGAATAAACAGACACTTCTCAAAAGAAGACATTTATGCAGCCAGAAAACACATGAAGAAATGCTCATCATCACTGGCCATCAGAGAAATGCAAATCAAAACCACAGTGAGATACCATCTCACACCAGTTAGAATGGCCATCATTAAAAAATCAGGAAACAACAGGTGCTGGAGAGGATGTGGAGAAATAGGAACACTTTTACACTGTTGGTGGGACTGTAAACTAGTTCAACCATTGTGGAAGTCAGTGTGGCGATTCCTCAGGGATCTCGAACTAGAAATACCATTTGACCCAGCCATCCCATTACTGGGTATATACCCAAAGGAGTATAAATCATGCTGCTATAAAGACACATGCACACGTATGTTTCTTGCGGCACTATTCACAATAGCAAAGACTTGGAACCAACCCAAATGTCCAACAACAATAGACTGGATTAAGAAAATGTGTCACATATACACCATGGAATACTATGCAGCCATAAAAAATTATGAGTTCGTGTCCTTTGTAGGGACATGGATGAAACTGGAAAACATCATTCTCAGTAAACTATCGCAAGGACAAAAAACCAAACACCGCATGTTCTCACTCATAGGTGGGAATTGAACAATGAGAACTCATGGACACAGGAAGGGGAACATCACATTCCGGGTACTGTTGTGGGGTGGGGGGTGGGGGGGGGCGGGGACAGCATTAGGAGATATACCTAATGCTAAATGACGAGCTAATGGGTGCAGGAAATCAACATGGCACATGGATACATATGTAACAAACCTGCACATTGTGCACATGTACCCTAAAACCTAAAGTATAATAAAAAAAAAAAAAAAGAATACATTTTGCTGTCTAGTATACAAACAGCCTCATTCAGTGTGGTAGCTACTTTTACTGTCATTACATCCATTTTACAATCACTTATTTGTAAGCATTGAATGTAGCCTATTGGCTTCAAGGGAACTTTAGGTATAAATCAGATTCAACAGTAATAATAATTATAATAAATAGGCTGACACATTTAGAAAGAGGAAATACAGATTACAGGTGTGCCTTTCTAGGCCATAGATAAGAAAGCAGAATTATGCCTGGCTGGTTTTAGGTGTAGTAAAAGAGGTGAGATCTCCTGTCTTCCATCATGTAGAATTTAATGATGGAACCGTGTGGTTCAGGTAAAGTCTAAATGATTGTGATAATCACAGTGAGGAAAGTAATTTATTTTTACCTGGGGCCTTTTGTGATGCCTCCGGCACCACGAAGACCTTCAAAGGTGAGCTGGTCATTCTGTGGGCAGACCTTCCTCCACCTTCAATCCAAGAACAGAGGAAAGCATTGTAAAACCAGGGGGGCATAAATACAGGAAGACATAGTTGGCCCATTTGTAACTTTTTCAGGCAGCAGGGTTCTATACTGTCCTTACTGGGAAAATAATCGGGGTGTTTAAGGAGCAAGTAAGAAGCCCCCAATTCTCCACATTGCCTTTAGCAGCAGGACTGGCTTTAATAACACCGTGTGCTTACATCATGCAGCTCTCCTGAAAAATCTCAAATGTTATTGGATATTCAGACAGACTCTTACAGCATTCTCTGCTTGTCAGTCCACTATGTTCTGCTTTCTTCTCTCAGTTCACAAGGGCAGCATTTTGTGCCTAGTCACCACCCAACTGTATTTGTTTTGAGAAAAGATGAAGGGATGATGGTCATGCATAGGAGAGGTGAACTCAGTGTCTCATTTGTTCCCATCTACCAAGAACTGGGTGTATGAGAGCTATTGTCCAATAACCAAGAGAAGATGATTTTGATAGTTTAAGGTGTTTCCCCAGGCCCTTTTCACAAACTAGAGCTTTAGGCCCCAAGATTTCTCCCTGATATTCAACAGAATAAAAAAAAATGATTGATTTATGAAAAAGATATTCAGCATTATCCTTGGCATTAGACATTGGAAATGAATACACATAGAAAACTAAGAAATGAAAGCTCTCTGATAAGATGCTACATGAGAAATTCATCTCATAATGTAGACCTAACTAAATTTTATTTAATGGAGAATTAGTATGCTTTCTTCTGTTAGGTAAGAATCATGTAATCTACTGTTTCTCTTCCTGTACTGCCTTGTAGGAAGCCTACTGATAAGCCCACTTATTTTTGAGGATAAGAACATCTCATCTTTGTATTATTACCAACTAGCGTAATTCTTCTGATAGAGTAAGGGGTACTATACACATTTATTTAAGGAGTGAAGGAAAGAAAACAAGAATGGGAAGGAAGCAGTGTGACATAGAATCCAGGGATAAATACAAGGATGAACTTCAAAGGAGGCTGAGTAAAGGCCATAGCATTATTACACTTGAGACAAAACAGTCAGCATATGTAAGTAAAGCTTCACTTATGGGTTTAAACTTCAGGACTTCTAAGTCTTTATTTAAAGTTCTTGCTAAGATGCTATCTGAACCCTCTACCATTTTCAGATGCCAATGGTGTGATATTGGGTTCATATTCCTAAATAAGATACTCTGCTAATAGGAAAGTAGTAGCAGAGTTCTCTGTGCTATTTGCATTACTAGGTCTCATGGAATACACCTCATACTATTTTTCAAGTCAATTAGTTTTTCTAACGTGTCTACAGGGGGCATGACACTGCATATGATGTGGATCCAAGTATGCTGTGTTAAGGGAGGTCAAAGATTTACAGGTCCTTATACAAAAAGTTCAGCCTATTCTATTTATCTCTCTCTTTTTATATTAGGGCAAAGTCATTAAAATGTTATGACCATTTGCTTGACCTATGATCCAAGTCTAGGAAAATAAAGTCCAAATTGCTACAGTTGGCATCCTGTAATAAAGGCCACATATTATCATCTCGGGTTTTAGAGATGGAGTTTGTTTCCTTTTGTTTTAAATAGGAAAACTATCCTGAAAAAAGGATGCAATTTTAAATAATGCTGACATTTTCAAGCATAGCTATGAAAGAAATAATCATATTCTGGCCGGGCACGGTGACTCATACCTGTAATCCCAGCACTTTGGGAGGCTGAGGCTGGCAGATCAGTTGAGTCCAGGAGTTTGAAACCAGCCTGGCCAACATGGTGAAACCCTGTCTCCACTAAAAATATCAAAAGTAGCCAGGTGTGGTGGTGCGTGCCTTTAATCTCACATTCAGGAGGCTGAGACAGGAGAATCGCTTGAACCCAGGAGGGAGAGGTTGCAGTGAGTTGAGATCATGCCACTGCACTCCAGCCTGGGCAAGAGAGAAAGTCTCTGTCTCAAAAAAAAAATAATAATAACCATACATTTTACAAACAGAATGCTGTCCAAGGAATAGGTGCTATAACCAGTGGTATACAAAGAAAAAATGAAAATCTAGACCTCATCATTAATTACTCACACAAATATTGAATGCACACCTCTGTCCTCCAAGGGAAATTACATACCAGATGACAAGACCCCACAAGCATATGAAAAGCTAAAGAGCAAGCACAAGTAGCATGGGCTGTGCACCAAATGTGTGGTCCACAGCAAAGGCTGCTGCAGGATTTCAGGGAAGGAAGGGCACTCTGAGGCTGGGGTCAGAGGCGCTGATTCCTGGGCAGGGCCACAGAGCAAGGAAGACTACTAATTTATGGGAGGTACTTTTCCAAACTTAGGAATTTGGAAAATAGCACTGCTTTCTAAGGGTTAAACTAGAAATTAACACATAATTAAAGCAGAGATGTAGATAGTCACCATAATGAGATCTGTAAGGTTTCTAGTCCAGCAAGGCTTGATGATAAATTTATTCAATCTATTAACATATCTAAAGAGACGTACAAATAATGATCAAACAACTCTGTCCATCCAAGAACTCTCCAGATTAGGGCACCAAGTCAAATTGATACGAGGATCCTATGTAAGGATCCTGCTCCCTTGACCACAGGCTAGCAGAGCTGGATGCCATCAGACATTCTATTCATGTAATTCCCTTTGTTCTGACTCCACACTCATCAAGCAACCTTTTGATAATTAGGTTTTTCATGTAGTTTGCCTACCGGGAAGAATGAACTGGTCAGGGCAACGTGAACATCAGTTCAGCTCAGCAATTAAATTTCTCAATGTAAATTATTTCATTGGCATTCTGATTTTAGACATCAGTCTCTTGTGAGCTTTGTTAGTGCCAGTCATCATCCCTGAGTTGGAGTAATTCTAGGGCATGACAAAATCCATATTCAGACCCTGCAGAAATGTACATAACTGGTTTGGCTCAGCAGAGAGTTTATTCAAGCATTTAGAGAACACAGAGTGAGATTGTTTAGGCAGATATGTTAGGACAAAATTATGTAGGGCTTTGAATACCATGCTAAAGCATTTGGAGCTGATTCTTAGGCAGTGGAACTCACTGAAGAAATTAGTATTGGGGGAGTGGTGTGACATGATCAAAACTGTTACTCACAGGTCTGCAGTGTACAGCTGTGTGTAGTGGAGCTCATGGCCTAACTGAAGAGTCAGCCAAGCAAGCAACTAACTACAACACGGTATTATAAGTGCACAGACTACTCTTGGAGCATCAAGGAAGAGTGCCTGCAATTCACTCCAGGGGTGATCTGAGGATATTTTTCAGAAGAGAGAATTTTCCATTAGACTTTAATGTTCTTTCAAGATGTCTCCTTTATATAGGTGTTTTAGTTAAAAGAAATATATCAGTTTTTTAAAAAGCCTCAGAAGTATATTTATATTTCTGACTTTCTACTTGATAGTTCTACCTGGATGTGCCATGGGCATCCTAAACTCAACATTTTAAAGCCTAAACTCATGAGCTCCTTTCCCCTTTATAGTCTTCCTGCTCCTTCTCATGGTGTTTCCTCCCTTGGTGAATGTAACTACAATCAAACTAGTTGTTAAACACAATAGTGCTAGATTCTTGCTTCTACCCTGAATATATAATAGTCCTAAAACCTTGCAGAAGATAACAAATGCAAAGTCCCTGAGATGGACACAAGTTTAGAATGTTTGAGGAATGGAAAGAACTCAAGTGTGACTACAATGAAAGGGTAAGTGTTCTCAGGCTCTCATAGTTTGCTGTGTACTATTGGCTCCTCTTGGAATGTCTTCAAGTATTAGTGCAAGTGTCACCTCTGCTTTGAATTTTTTCTATATTCTTCTTACTCCTATCAGTACTAGACACACTCTCCTTTTTCCAGAGCTCTCATCAATAACTATTAATTTCACTGATCACATTAATCTCTTTATTATCTGCCTCTCCTACTGAACTTCCAACTCTGTTGGGGAGGAACTTTCTTTAGTTTATCTTTGTATTTCTAGCACACAGCACAGTGCCTGGCACATAGAAAGCATAGTTAATTAATACTTTAAAAAGAACTCTTGATTTAAAGGTGCCTACAGAGTTTTTAGGTTATTTGCATAATTATCAGGAATAACTTGTAGACAGTGACATTTTAAAGTGCAAAAAAAAAAATAGAAAAAAGAACAAGCTCATATATTGAGGAATAAAAGAGGCCACAAATATTAAAGATGAGTGTTAGCCTATATCTTTCTGTGGAAAAGAGTCACACTGATAAATAATTAATTACATTAGGCCATTTGCTCCATTCCGAATGAAGAATATAAATACCAGGTTTAGAGCACATCTTCAATTCACATTTGCATTCTGAAGAATTAGCCATTTGGGGCAATTATTTACTTTTATTTCTCTTCATTTCCTTCTACATTTGAGACTATAAAAAAGTTTTCAAAGGAAGTGCTACGGACATAGGTTTTTTATTCCAAACTATTTTACAAATCAAAATGTTTTGTAACCTCTTTCAGACATTTTTACAACACAGGACCTACTTTTAAAAAAAATTTTGTGTTCTTTTTTCTACAGGTTTTTAATCATAATTTTCTATGATAATGAGCCCCACCTTCATATATTTAAGTCTCCTCTGCAGTTAGAAAAAGCATACCAATTAATTCAACAAGAAGCAAATATGAGAACGGCATACATTTAAAAGACAGCACAGTGTTGTCACAATGATTTGAGATGTCTACTTGATAACACTTTAGAATTTATAAGAATGTGTGATGTGTGTCCACATAGTGCTTTATGTGCTTATCACTAAGGCCTAAAGCTGAACTTTTTCTTTTGTGATTTGGCATCGAGAGTTGAATCACAGAGTCAGTGAATCTCAGGATTGGAAAGGACTTTGAGGTCACTTAATCCAACTCCTTTATATGAATGAACCCCTTCTTCAACATCCCTAATAAGTGGCTCTTCATTCTTTCCTTGAATCTTTTCATGATAGTGAACTTACCACCCCTCCAATGCTTCAGGTAAAAATAAATGATTTTACTAAATTTCAGACAGATTTTCCACCTTCTATAATAATAGTTATTTTCAGTATTGTGACACCTACCAATTTGTTTAGTATACTCTTTTGTGTATAAAGAAAAAAAGGACAACTAAGGAACATTCAAACTTTCATTTCTATTTACTTATATACCTATATGCTGCCTCTTTCTGGAAAGGATCTTAAGTGAAATGACTTAAAACATCTGGATGCATTAGAATTATTAAAATGAAAATGGAAATTCAAAGTCCCAAAAGAAATTTTTGACTCAAGACTAATATAGTAGCTGATATTGCAATTAAATTTATCAGTGGGCTTCCTACATGTCAATATAAAAAGAAAAACAGTGGATTATACAGTTCTTTTTATTGGAAGAAAATATACCAATTATTCAGTATATAAAGATTTTTCTTAGTTTTAAATTATAAGAGGCATTTTTCATAGAGCATCTTTTATGTGCATTCATGGGCATCTATTACATGCCCCATGTCTTCTAGGCACTAGAGATACTGTGATGAGCAAGATAGATAAGGTGGCTGTCTTCTTGGAAGAGGGAAGAAATAGGGCAGAAAACATCTGAGAAATGAATGTAAGTACGAGGAAGAGAGTAAAACAGAGTGATGTAACAGTGCCTATGTAGGGGTGGGGAAGTGTTAATTTAGATTTGGTGATGAAGGAAGATCTCTTTATGGAGGTAACAATTGAAATGAGACTTGAATGATAAGAGGAGTAAGCCATGCAGAGTCTGAGGATATAGCATGTCAGATAGAGGAGGCAAAATGAAGGGTCCCTAAGGCAGGAATACACTTAGTGCAGGGAGCAGAGAGGCCCGTGTGAGTGCAGCATGGTGGATGGGAGCGGGACTTGGGTAGTGGGTGGGTAGGAGATGCTCTGCAAGCTAAGGATGTTTACAGTGAGTGCAGTGGAAAAGCCATGTGAGGGTTTTAGTAACAGAGTGAGCTAATCTGTTTTTAAAACTCATCCTGACTGCTCTGTGGAGAATTTAAGTGTCCAAAGTCAGGAGCAAGGAGATTCACAGGAAGCTTTTGCAGTTGTCTAACTGAAGGAGTCAGTCACTTGGAAGAGGGTAGTGGTAGTGGAAATAGAGAGACTTGTAAAGACTCAAGATATGTTTTGGTGGTAGAGGGAGCAGCACTTACTGATGGGATTGGATGTGAAAAGCAAGAGAAAAAATGAGTCAAGAGTAACTGTTAGATTTGTGACTTGAACTACCAGGAGGATGATGCTCCCCTGTAGTACAAATGAAAAGATTAGAGAGGTTAAGACTTTTGTTTTGGCTGTGTTAAGTTTGAGATACTAAATAGATATCAGCCTGTGAATGCTATGCGTGAGTCTGGAGCTCAGTGAAGAATAAAATGAGGGCTGGTGATCAAGAATTTGGAGTTGTCTGCCTACACATAATATTTAAATCTGAGCCTCTGGATGAGAACACTTAGGAGGGTAGAGGAGAGGCCCCAGAACAGCACTCCAGACTCAAAAGCATTTGGAGATCAAGCAGAGGTGGAAGAACCAGTACAGGACATGGAAGAGCACCCAGTGAGTTGGAGAAAAGGCAGGAGAATGAGATGTTGTAGAAGCCAAAAAAAAGAAAAAAAAAAGAGAAAGTTTTACAAGAAGAGTTTGGGTTTTTGTTTTGTTGTGTTTTTTAAAGTGGCCAAGTATGTTGATTACCTTGAGAGGTCAAACAAGATAAACATTGAGAAATGATCATTGGATTTGGCAATATGAAAGTCATTAGTGAACTCATGAAGAGCAATCTCAGCAGCAGTGGCCACTAAAGTGTGACTAAGAAGAGTTCATTAGAGATTGTGAGGTGAATCTAGTAGAGATGGCTACCAGAGGCAATAAAGACAACACTTTTAGTAAGTTTTCCTGGTGGATGGGAGGAATCTGGGGCCAAAGAAGAGCTTTTTGAAGATGGGAGACACTAGAACATGGTGGTGTGTGGTGCTAGACTTTATCTAGAAGGCCACTGATGACACAAGATAAAGAAGAAATTATGGAGACAAAGTCCTAAAGACAGAGTCCAGAACACAATTGGAGAGTCTGGCCTACAGTGGAAGCAAGGACTCGGAACCATAGTTGCAAGATAGTAAGCAAGGAATAGGTTAGAGATGTTGGAGTGTCAATAGTTTTGGTAATGAAAAGAAGAGGTAGTCTTGCTGGTTGCTTTTATTTTCTCAATAAATTATGAGGTAAGGCCATCACGGGGGTGGTGGCAATGGTGATGGGGGGGTGGCAGTGGTGGTGGTAGAAGGCCCGAGGCTGGAGTGTTGAGTGCTGGAGAGGGCAGAGAAAGTACGAAGCACACATTTTGGGAATGGGGAAGTGAAGCCTCATATATTATTAATCTAGAATATATATATATATGCATATACATATACATATACGTATATATATATGCATGTACGTATATGCATGTGTGTGTGTGTGTATATATATATATATTTCATTTGCCACATAGAATATTATTCCAGTGTAGGAAACACTTAAGGGAACATAAAAATTGGTACTTAGAAGTGATGAAGAACAATGATTTGTGGGCATATATTGGATACCTAAATTACATGAACCAGGAGATCTTGAGGTGACTGAAGCTGGGTGACAGTATCCTGGAATGCTTCACGTAGTAGGAGAATCTTCAGCAATATTTTGAAGGAAGGATCATATTGGCAAAGGAGGTAGATAGTATCTCTTGCAATGGCTTAAAAATAGGAGTAGGCATGTACCATACAAAGTAGATTTGCTTGGCTAGACCAAAAAGTAGAGCCTAAATAAAACATATGGCTGAAAAGTGAAGGAGCCTCGGCATATGGGTAAAATATCAGAGATGAAATATTGGCAGAATTTCATTTCAGTTTTTATGGAAAAGTAAAAAAGAGGTTAAGGAGGATTCCAGATTGTGCATTAGTTTATTCCTTCATTCCAGTGGAGCATACAGAATTGAATAAGACACAGACTATGCTCCCAACAAACTTAAAATTTCAACCACTAATGTTAATACATTTAAAAATGAATGACTTGCTAAATAGAAGTACAAGCATAACTCAGGGAACAGAGTCAAATGAATAATTATTACTGACTAAAAAAAAAAATCAAGAAATGTTTCCTGGAGGTATCATTGAGTTAGACCCTGGAGGAGGAGAATGATTTAACAGATACAAGAATGGAAAAGAGAATTGGATTCATGGAGGTGTGTGTTGCAGATTGGGTTTTTGGGGGCAGATGCTGAGATGTAGTCTGTGGTGCAGGCTCTTTACTAGTGATCAGTGTCTGTGAAAAGAAGGGAAAGGAAGCAAGAGGGAGGAAGTTTTCAAACTACTGGGTCCAACAAAGCCTCAGCCACCCAGCAGGGAGGAGTCTGGAGTAACTCTGAAATGACCACATCTTTATTTACTTATTTTTAACTCTTCCTTTAGGTTCAAGGGTACATGCGAAGGTTGTTATATACATAAACTGTGTGATACAGGGGTTTGGTGTACAGATTATTTCATCGCCCGGGTAATAAGAATAGTATGCAATAGGTAGTTTTTTGATGCTCTTTCTCCTCACACCCTCCATTTTCAAGTGTCTCTGAGGCTCTGTCAGACATTGTCTGGAGACAAGAGGCTGTCTGCATACCACACTCCTCACTGCTGGGCAGCCAGTCTTTCCTTAAAAGGAAACCAGGGTGGAGCTTTTTCGTGTGGATCACAGCACGTGAGCATAGCGTATCCCACTGCACCCCAGAGGGGCTGAACAGAGACTTGGATGGAAGACACTTTGGCAATGAAGCTGAATAGATCATGCGGGATTATAGAGAGGTTTGAAAGCCATGATGAAAAATTGAGACTATTTTTTCCCAGGGAGCTTTGTTAGGGAATTAAGGAGGGCCATATGATCATCTAATACCCTGCTTTCAGGAGATAATGCCAGATAGTGAACCTGCAGCACCAGAATCTCTTAGAAGTCATAGTTGCCATAGAACACAGCTGCCTAATTAATCAGCAGCTGGCGGCATAGGGGAGGTAGCCCACACATGGTGTCCAGTTTCTTTTTCTATCTCCTATTCTTAGATAACAGTATCTTGATATTTCGTTCAACCCAAATTCCCCTGACCCTTCACCTTTACTGTGGTTACAACTAAAATGTTTGTAACTGACCCATATCTCCTCTTTTTAGAGAAACTAATATTATCTGTCTTACCATATTCCTGTGTCAGACCAACATACATGTGTCAGAAGAATATATTACCTATATTTTTCAAATATTGTTCTGCCCAGGCTGTCTTGCTGCTAAATGGATTTGTTTTTATTTGCTCTCAATCGATCTATATTTTTAAGTGTACATTCTTTTGGCAAGAGAGTGGGAAAAGAGATTATTTTTCGATTAAAAAATTAAAGGCAGTTTGTGCTCAGATGGACAGAAGACCAGTGGGTAGGCTTGGTTGGGAAGCCAGCAGGGATGGAAAGCAGCTGGTAGTTTCTGAGGACTGGGACCCTGGGGCGTGGCACCACCTACCATGTAGCCGGGCTGGAGACGGTGAACTAGGACCCTAGGGGCGATCCTAGTAGCAGCATCCCATTATGCGATTTCTCAGTCCTTCAGAAACTAGCAATGTAGAGCCAGGTTACCACATCTAAACAGTAGTGCAGAAAACCTGGGCAAAGAAAGAGCTTATCAGGAGGCACAAAGGCAAAGACTGGAAGAATCCTCTTCACGCACTAACATGCCTTTCTTAATGTAACGTAATGACTATGCAGGGTTTCGATACCAAGGTAGTTTTCTAGTTAGACCTGTGAGGAAGAATTAATGGGGAAATAATATTAAATTTTATCTGGGTATTGGTATTTAATTTAGATCTTTTTCTACTCACATATTAGTTTTTTTAATGATTATTTTGTTGGGTTGGTTAAATAAGGGATTAGGATATAGACAGTGTATGCACCTGTCAGCTAAGCGTTACTTGAGATGCCTCTCTATTTTGGTAATCGAAGCCATCACTCAAGCATGATTCTTTACTTGGTATGAGCTTACCAAAATTTCCTATATAGTGTCTAGAAGAAAAGGAATAGCTTTTCACTGCTAGCCTTATAAACCCAAATTATAAAAGTGAGGACAAACCTCACAGCTGCATATTTTTTTAAGTCTAAACATGATAAAATTAGATTTAAACTTCCCAGCACATATCATATTGTCATTTAGATTTCAGTTGCTTGTTGAACTGTATTCAGGATATTGTGTTTCATGATTTACCAGCATAGACATCAGTTTACATTCTCTGGACTTTTGAATTCAGATCACACTGTGAGTTTATTTCTAATTGAAGTCTCCTTCTATTTATTTACTGAATGTCTTCAGGAAACAATTTCTTCATGTTGGCAAAGTTGTGTTCTTCATAATCGTTACTAATCTCATGTTTTTGGTAATTTGTTGTTTATTCATCATAGGATGCTTACTATCAAACAGTAAAAAAAATAAATGAAGCTTAGAAACAATGGTGAAAACTGAAGGAAAATATCATTAACTCAAAGTTTAAAGTAAAAAAGTTCATACCACAGTTGATTTACATGTACCTTATTTCTTAATGTTTTCTTCCTGAAAGTGCTCCATTGTAATATGCATTAGCATTTTATAGTTTCCTTTTCTGTAGATGGGCAAGATTATCCCCTACAATAGGTGGAGAAAGTTCTGTTCTTCTACAGTTTTGCATTTGATATCACTTGTTTTTTAAGATTTTGGAGCTAAAGTTGCAACCATACAAGCCATCTTCTCCATATGGATTATCCATAATTTAATTTTCTACTGTTCAATAAAAGAGGAAATGAAACTCCATCTTTTTCATTCTGGAAGAGGTTTGATTTCCTATCCAACTGCCATCAACTTCCTCCCCAAAATGTTTGTACATGATACAATGCTTGTACATAATATGAGTGCTGAATTTATGAATTTGTTAAACACTCTTGGTTTTCCTAAACTAGGTTATTATAATGTTGGTGTGCTGTTTCTTGATTCTAACTCCGGGTTAGTAGACCATGTCTACTTCCTTAACCTTATATACCACCTATATCATTTGCAATACAATTGGGGGGTTAAAACTAGCTCATACAACCTTGGAGAGCTGTTAATTACTAAACTGTGATAGTTATTGGAAGAGCAAAATAGGACTTTCAGTCATAGAAGAGACAACCCAGTTGCCTTTTAAAGATAAGATTTAATGTAGGAGAAAGCTTTAGAACTGAGCCTTGAAAGGTGGGCAAGATGAGTATTTTGCAGGAAAAGGACAAAGTATTCCAAATGAGAAAAAAAAAAAAAAGTAAGAATAAACGCAAGGTGTCTTAATTCAGAATATGGAATACTTTCCTGAGCAGTGTTTCATCTCTAGCAGGTTTTATGTATATATACATATATATGAAATACATAATATTTTATATGTATATAAAATTTTTATACACACACACACAGACACACACACACACACACACGCATGCATGCACACGACCTCCAGTGGATGCTTGAAACATATGCTATGCATTTTCCTATACATACATACCTATGATGAAGTTTAATTTATAAATTAAGCACAAGAAGAGGTTAACAACAGTAACTAATAATAAAATACAACAATTATAACAATGTACTGTAAAAAAAGTTATGGGAATGGGGTCTCTCTCATTGTCTCTCAAAATACCTTATTATACTGTACTTGCCAATTTTCTAACTACAGTTGACCCAGAGTAACTGAAACCTTGGAAAACAAAACTGTGGATAAGGCAAGACTACTGTATACTGTATATACGTATATATAAAAATCTCCCTTTCTTCATATAAATAATAACATGCTATAATTGTGTTTTTTTTAACCTAACAATATTTCTGGGAAATTAATCCATCAGTACCGATAGGGCAACAATAGGAGTTTAAAGAAAGGTCTTGAGAAAAATAAATGCATCAGATTCTTAAAATTTTATTGTTATCCATACAAGTTGAAAAATGGTGTCCTCAGTGCCCTCTTCTGTCTTTTACCCACATGTGGAGGTCAAGTCCACATGTTCCCTCCTCAGCTCAGCCTCAGTTACTCCCTGGCAGAATCAGTTCCCCCCTTGTCTGTGCTCTTTGAGTACTTTATGCATTATACACTCCATTTATTACCCTGGTCATATTGAGAATTTTTTGTTTGCTTGTTTGTGTGTTTTCATCCATGAGTAGATTGTGAGTTCCTTAAAGCTTTTGTTTCTCTCTAGATCCTCATCCCCTAGTACAGGACCTGGTATATAATAAATGCTCACTAAATATTTGCTTGATTAAAAAACAGTGAGAGCACTTTAACTTTCATTGTTCATTGGGTCTATATTTCTTTTCCTTGTTGTTGTTATTCTTTGGTATTTGACTTGGGATATTTATCTTCTCAGTAAAAACATTTTTAAAACCATGGAGCAGATAAAAATTATGGGTTAAAAATAAAACAAATGTCACCTGGAAATATTGACACAATGCACTTTTTATAAAATTTTTTGAGAAAAATAGATGATCCTCTTCATTTTATGTTACAAATTCCTGAGGAAGGGCTGATGTGGCCAAAATAAATTTGCAAGCTTCAGACTGGAGCAATTGCCCATAAATGTGTTTGTACATATGCTTCTTGAACCTACCTCATGATGTATGCATGCACTTGTGTAATACTCACAAAAATGCTTCATGTCATTACTTCAAATATTTTTATGTTTAGCTTAGTCAAGCAAAGATTGCTTTAATAACATCATGGATTTTGTTGCTATGATATAAGACCATAGTGCTATATTTTCATTTCTCTATGCTTTGCTCATTTATATCATCCTCCTTTGCTTGCAATACTTAATAGAACTTTCAGTTTAAATGCAAATAGTTGAAAGAATTATTTCTTATTTGTTCCTGTTATGGTGGATCTGGCTTAACCATCCTTACCCAGAGCATGAGCATTTTTCTTCACTTTGCTTTGAAGATCATTTAAGCTCATCTCTAAACTGCCTCATTATGTCTTTCAGAAATACAGTTCTCATATAACAACTAATCAGGAAATTCAAAGTGTTTGAAGTATGTTGGGAAAAACAGATGTTTGCTATTTAAAGTACTGCAGATGATTGTTATTTCTTTTTCTAGTCAAAAGACGTTCATATCCACTAAATAAATGTATTGTCTTTAAGTGTGCATCCTTCTGTGTCACAGTGGTGGGAAATCTTCACTGCTAGAGTTAGAAATGAAAATGTTCTGCTAATGTTCTACTTAACTATTCATTGTGCACAGTAGGGAAGCTGGGGTTAGAAAAACATCAGTAAATTTTACTCTTCTTAGCCTAACATGAAAAATAGGTAATGGAAATGGCAGTAGTTGTTGGTTGCTTTGAAATACTAGCATGCTGAATGAGCTCAATAGCCATTTTTTAACCCAAAATAAGCTTAGTTGATTCTTTAAAAAGACTAAACTTTAGAGATAAACACAGATGTTAACATGTTAAGCAACTGAGGTGTAAAGCCAAAATCTAAGGTAGCAGAAGTAGAAATAGGAAGAATTAGCGAAACATATTTACTTACTCATTACATTCAACTATAGAATTTAAAAGAATTAGTATCACTTAATACTTTTGTTGAAATAGAATTATAATAATGATTCATTTACTTTGCAAAGAACATTAGAGTTTATTTGGTTCAGTGTCCTATTTTTGGCTGAGAAACAGAGTCCTAAAAACATGAAAAAGCTTAGTCACAATTACCTGGTAACTTGGTGGCAAAGACAAGGTTGGAATCCAGGTCTAGGTTATGAGTATAGAGTTCTTTCTCCTGTATTTCTCCAAAATCATTTTCAAGTAAATCTGTCCGTGCAGTATCTTGTTTGTTTGTTTTTGTGAGTGAGGAAGCAAGCTGAGGGTGAAAGGAAATCTGTTATGTATCCCATGGGTGGAGGAAAAGGATAAAGGAAGTTGAGACTGGTTCTCAATCCAAGATTTGCCTCAAAATTATCTCAAATGTCTAATGCCCTCTGGTTGCTGAGTACTTCTGGAGTCCTAAGAATGTCTCCTAAATTACTGAGTTTTCTGTCAATTCCTTTATCTAGAAGAATTAATTAATATTGGGGGAAGACACACCAGCATGTAATGATCACTGTGCTAATTTGAAATCATTGCAGACCATCTGATGAAATGGGATTTTCAAAAAAAGAGGGAGCAAATAATAAGATGTATTTGTTACTCTTGGCTGTAGCAATATTGGATGTCATTGTAAACCATGCTTTTTTTTTGAGATGGACTCTCGCTCTGTTGCCCAGACTGTAGTGCAGGGGCACAATCTTGGCTCACTGCAACCTCCACCTGCTGGGTTCAAGCCATTCTCCTGCCTCAGCCTCCAGAGTAGCTGGGACTACAGGCATGTGCCACCACACCAGGCTAATTTTTATATTTTTTGTAGAGATGGAGTTTTGCCATTTTGGCCAGGCTGGTCTCAAACTCCTGACCTCAAGTAATCCTGCCTCAGCCTCCCAAAGTGCTGGAATTCCAGACATAAGCCACTGCACCTGGCCTGTAAACAACCCTTTTAAAGATCGATTTTTGAAGCAATGCAAGAAGTAGTTACATTGTGGAGATAACAAATGGGAAGTTTGGAATTGAAATTCCCATGGAAGTTCATCAATGGATTCAAAAAAGTTTGCATCTCAGACAATTTAGAATTGAAAGTGACATACTCTGAACAATTGGACCGAGAAACCTAGTGATGACAAAGACATGGGTGTTAAAGATGAATCAAGTATTTTTTGGTGAAATTTAAAAGGAAAAAGTCGCTAATACTAAATTATCATTTATATAAAGCATGATTTTTAAAATACATGTGGAAATAAACTTATAAATCAGGCACTATGAATGGATTGTTGCATATTTTATCTGCTTCATTATATTTTGATGAATCTCTGCTATAAACTGAATGTTTTTGTCCCCCAAAATATACATGTTGAAACCCCAATCCCCAATGTGATGGTGCTTGGAGGTAAAGGCCTTTGAGATGTGATTAAATCATAAGGGTGGCGACCTCAGGAATAGGATTAGTGCCCTTGTAAGAAGAGACATTAGGGATGATCTCTCTCTCTCTCTCTCTCTCTCTGCCATATAACAATACAGTAAGAAGACATTCATCTAGAAATCAGGAAGAGGGCCCTCAGAAGGAACCAGATTGGCTGGCACCTTGATCTTTGATTCCCAGCCTCCAGCACTGTGATAAATAAATTTCTGTTGTTTAAGCCATTCAGTCTGTGGTGTTTGTTATAGCAGCCTGAGCTAAGAGAAATAAATTGGTACTGAGAAGTGGATTGCTGCTATAATAAATACCTAAAAATGTGGAAGCAGCTTTGGAACTGACAAAATGCCAATAAAGATAGGCAAGTAACCTTTCTCTCATAAAATTGGAGACCTGTAGTTATATATAGACAAAAATTTCTAAGCAACAAATGCTTTCTCTAATGTCATAAAGTTATAAATAAACATCTTAATATTATGATACTAAACTGTAATTTGCATTTTCTCCCACATATTTATAATAAATATGTTCATATTGCTCGGGAATTTTTTTTGCCTTTCTGTAGCAATTCAGCAATGATAAAGAAGCACACTTGCTTAGAGTCCTGGCATGATTTTCTGAAACACGGTCATGTATCAGTAGCTTATTTGTGCTGCTTCAACCTTTTACCAGAAGGCTCTTAAGGGCTTTATGAATTAAATCTTTCAGTGCATTTGAAAAGCTTGCTTGGTAATTGGACAGGAAGGGACCCTCAGGTACAAGGTTATCTAACCAAAACTATGATTTAGGTCATGTACCTCTTTAATGTTAAGCAGTTAGGAGGACATACATATAATTAAATGATCCTTATTATTTGACAAATATATGTCATTCAAAATAATGCTCCCATTAAGGAAAGGTAGCAACCATTAATATTCAACCCTTTGGACTATAACTTAATGACAAACTTATATCCTTAGGCACATAGAATGAACTTGACCTCCCTTAACTTACAAGGCACAATATGTATATATCTTTGGTTTTTTCCTTTGGCTATGCTAAGTCTTTTAGAGTACAATACATGGGCATTTTTTTTTTTTTGCAAATAAATGGTGTGTTGTGGCCGGGCGCGGTGGCTCACGCTTGTAATCCCAGCACTTTGGGAGGCCGAGGTGGGCAGATCACGAGGTCAGGAGATCGAGACCACGGTGAAACCCCGTCTCTACTAAAACTACAAAAAATTAGCCGGGCGTGGTGGCGGGCGCCTGTAGTCCCAGCTACTCGGAGAGGCTGAGGCAGGAGAATGGCGTGAACTCGGGAGGCGGAGCTTGCAGTGAGTCGAGATTGCGCCACTGCACTCCAGCCTGGGCGACAGAGCGAGACTCCGTCTCAAAAAAAAAAAAAAACAATAAATGGTGTGTTGTATTTAAACACCTATCACATGGTTCTAATATTTGCTACAGGGCAAATTAATTATAAAATCACCCTTTCAAAATATTTTTTATTTCTAGGATGTCTATGATCAACTCCCTTATCTTTTGTTGTTTATTTTTCCTTTCATAAATTTCTTTGATTGCATTTATGGATTTTCTTTTTTGCCTAGTCAGATATAGTTTGATACCATTCTCTATTATTTTTTCAAAGATCTGGTTTTCTTTGAGGCTGCTGGTAGGTAGCTTTTACTAAATTTAAATGTAAGCTTCTATGTAAACCATATTACACTTTAGGCTTAGATGTCCTACATTCTGACTTCCCAGAATATTTGAATTATGTATAATAAACACATTTTTATGTTTTTGAGTAATTTTCTCTTCTTTAGCTAGGAAGATCTGTAAGATTTGAAAAGGATCAGAGTGAAGATGGTGCAGAGTAGGAGACTGGGGAAGTAGAGAACAGATTTTCCAATTCAGGTACAAGAGCCAAGCATTTAACAAACTTATTAGGAAGATGAAATAAGAATATTCACAGCGTTTTTGACATTTAAGTATTTTCTCCTCTGTTTCCTTTACTTAAGTCTATTTTTTTTCCTCTTCTAGGATACATTTTTGTTTTATCTGTTATATTTTGAAAGCCTTCTGCTGAGCTACTCATGATATATAATCATTATACATTCTATTCCCTGTGATCCATGCTAAGACAATCCAAACTATAACCCTTCATTATAGTTAAACACACATATTTTTGTCTGTTCTCACCAGAATGATGATAGTAGAAAGGCAGAAATGCGGTCATAGACTTGCCTCTTGTGGGGTTTACAGAATCTAGTTCAGGAGAAAAAAAGGCAGAACTTGGGTCTTGGACTTAAGATCTTTTTCTTTCACTGTCTTTAGAACAACTGATAATGATATAAATATATCTATAATAAAAACATTTTAATAAAGTTAAGAATTATTCACCTTTCAGTATCATTTCTGGAAATAAATAGATTGAGAGCTATCTATTATTGAGGTCCATGCTGCAAATAAAATCAAACTGCAAAAGCTTTATAACAAAATTCAACCTATTATCCTGGGATTATGTTTATAAGTTTTTCTACCATCTGAGTTGATATGGCATCTACAACAAATGCTATTTCCTGTATGCTAGTCATATATTCAGAGAGAATGTTTTTGCCCAGGGATTGGGGGTAGGGAAAGGAAGGAAAGATTGCACTTTTCTTTTGTACAAATATTAATGTATCGCAAAGCACACAAAAGTCTTTACAGAATCATATGGAGCTAAATAAGAATCAACATAAAGCACTGTTTACCAGCTTGTCATCTAAATGTCAGCATAGCTAGATTTTTATTGGGGCCTTATTGTTTAATAGTCTTGATGTGCTTTGGAGAACTAAGCACATATCTCTGAAGATTTACATATTTGCAGATCCAGAAATGCCTTGAAAGTACGAGCTGGGGAGATGTGCGTTGGCAGGGAGGGTTGGGAGTGATATTTGAACTGTGTATTTGAAATGAAGAATGCTAGATTAACTTTAAATACTGGTGTTGAAGGACAGGAAGCAGGGCTTTGCCCTTCATTTTATTCTGGTGCTCAGTTCTCCATAGAAGACAGCTGCCAAGAGTACCAAAGAGACCATGGAACAAGGCAGCCACAAAGAGTTGTGCTGGCCAAAAATGAAGCTCAGAGTAGAATATTCAAGAGCTATCCAAGGGTAGTGCTTCCACATTGAAAGCCAGAGGACAATGTGAGTTAATCTGGCTTATGTGTCATTCTTTTGCCTCTTCTGAGATTTTGTTTATCCTGAGATTCGAGGACATGAATCCTCAAGTTCCTATGTGAAACCCATATATACATGTCATAGAACTGCATTTTTATCTGACTTACTGATCTGTGCTTTTGCATAAAATAAAGCAGATCATCTGGCTTAAAATTAAAAATATACTAACAAAAGTCAAATACTTAATATTTCACTTTTATCTATACATCTGTACAGCAGATTTCTTTCTTTCTTTCTTTTAAGAGATGGGGTTTTTGCCCAGGCTGAAGTGCAGTGGCACAATCATCACTCACTGTAGCCTCAAAACTCTTCAACTCAAACAATCCTCCCACCTCAGCCTCCCAAGTAGCTAGGACTACAGGTGTGCACCACCATGTGTGACTAACGTTTTTATTTGTGTAGAGATGAAGGTCTCACTGTGTTGCCCAGGCTGATTTTGAAACTGTGTCCTCAAGTGATCCTCCCACCTCGGCCTCCCAAGTTGTTGGAATTATAGGCATGAGCCACTGAGCTCAGCCCTATATAGCAGATTTAAATGACCAACTTCAACTATATCTTTTAAAAGAGGTTTTACTGTATGCAAGAGGAATGGCACACCCAAATGAGAGTAGGTTCTATTCTGACTACACTAGGAGAAATGCTACTTACCTGGTGTTATGGACTGAAGGTTTGTGTCCCCCAGAATTTGTATGTTGGAGACTTAATCCCCAATGTGATGGTATTTGGAGGTGGGGCCTTTGGAGGTACTTAGGTTTAGAGAAGGTCATAAGGGTGGGTCCTACTGATGGGATTAGTGCCCTTATAAGAAGAAACCAGAGAGCTAGTGCTCTTTCTCTGTGATATGAGGATGGAGCACGAAGGAAGCAGCTGTAAATCAGAAAGAGGCCCCTCACCAGAACCTGACCATGTGGGCACACTGATCTCAGACTTCACAGCCCCCGGAACTGTCAGAAATAAATGGCTGTTATTTAAACCACCCAGCCTATGATATTTTGTTATAGCAGCCTGAGTTGATTAAGACATCTAGGATGTTCACTCTGCCCACCAGGATAGTGCTTTTAAATAGTGTATCTTCCTTAAGAATGTGTCTTTAATTGTGTGTGAAAGGGATTTCATGAAACCACAAAAACATTGAGAATAAGCAACTGAACCCAACTAAGGAATTTGCTACATTTAATTTTCTAACTAATTTTTATCTGTTCCAGCAACCAGTAATATGTAGGAATCAGAACACTGTGTCTCTGGCATTAAAAATTCCTATTCCCTTCTCGTGTGGGGAAACTGGCTGAGGCAGAGTCTTGGTCCTGGTTTAAGTCCTTCTTAAGTCTAAGGCCTGCTGTGGCCCAGATGCTGCGTCTTTCACTGACCTGCTGTGATCTTGCGCCTCTTGTCTGCACCTAGATCAGTCCATGTTAAGTAGCATTTTCCTGGTATCAGAGATGATTGAAAGATTGGAGCATATGTAGTCTCTTGGTTTAAAATCATACTTTAAAAATATGCAATATCTTAAGTGCTAACTTGGAAGGCCTATTTTTCTACAAACTTCATCTCTTCCATTTCTATTGTTCTTGGGATTTTTCTTTGAAAACAGTTTTGGTTTGAATGTTATCAGAAACAATATGATATTGCCTAGAAATGATTTGCCCTTTGGTTTCTGCCTAATCTTGCTTGCTGCCTTCTGAGATTTTGCTGGCTCAACCTTACACATTTGCCTTCGTGTGGGTTATATGTGCACATCAAGACTTACTGTGGCCATGTGTCCTGGTAGTGAATAAGCATTTCTTTCATAGCCATATTAAATCCATCTGGTAAGAACAAATACATTATCCAGTAAGAAGCAAAGGGAGAAGGTGATATAAAAAGAGAAAAGAAGCATTGTAAAATATATTAAATCAGAATACTAACCCTCCTTCTACTTTTAACCAAAAATTTTATCAGCTCCTTTGTATAACAAATTCCAAAGAAGTCTGTTCATTTATCTAACAAATATTTATTAACTACTGATTATAGAAGTAAAGATATAGAGTTAATTAAGTCCCAAGTTCTACCCTGAAGTTTCCCATATTCAAATGATAGAGACAAGTAAGTACAAATAATTAGAACACAGTGCAATGCCAGAGGTAAGGGAGCATCAAAGAGGGAACTGCTCTTCAACCTAGTGTGGCAAATGATTGCTTCCCAGAGGTGGTAACATTTAAGCTGGGTGTTGATGATGTTTTAACAAGTTTTAAGGGTGAGAGAGCTTTCAAAGCAGATAGCCATTATTAGTTGAGCCATATGAAATTGCCATTTTTAAATGTCAAAAACAGGTAAAATACATCAAATTGTATATGGTTCATCAAGATAAAAAGCCACTAAGATTTTGAGAATGCAAAGGTTGTATGTGAGAGTGGACAGAAGATAAAAAGTAATTTTGAGCAGCTTAGCAAGGGCCAGACTAAGAAGTCTGGATTTTATTTTGTAAGCAATTGAAAGTCGGAAGATGTTTTGACCAGTGGATTTATATGTCAAGTTATGTATTGTATAAAATGTGGATTAGGGGTCAAAAAGGGCAAGACGCTGTTTGGAGGCTGTGCTATCACTCCAGATACAAGAGATGATGAGGCTTCAACCTACAAAGTAGCACTGAGATTGGAGGGAAAGAAACAAAACATTGTAGGATGGAGAATCAGCAGGGCTTGTCAGACAACTAAATGTGGAAGATAAGAGAGAAGAGTCAAGAATGGCAGAATTTTTAGCTTGGATGAAAGAGTGAGTGGTGGGCAGAAATAGTTAAGGAGAAGAGAGAAAATTTGGGACCTCACAGAGAAGTAGTAAATTCAATTTGGGACATTTGAATTTAAAAATAAGCTGGCACTCAGGAGAAAGGTTAGGGCTATTATCATGGCTGAAGTCTTGGAAACTATGGTATAGATGAGATTACTTTAGATTAACAGATAGAATTAGAAGATCATGAGAAAGCCCTGAGGTTTAGGCAAACATTCAGACACAGGTAGAGAAAGAACAGTCCATGAGGAAGATTGAGGAGGAGCAGAAGAGATGGAAGACGATGCATGTGGAGGGTTTTTCTAGAAGACCAGACAGGGGACGATTACAAGGATGGAGTGCTAATAATTACGATTTCCTGGGAAATTCATGTTTGGGGGCATACTAAAAGTATACCATATATTGTGGTGTTCTAGTAAAATTAACCAATATTAAATATTATCTGGATAATTTAGACCTTAAATGTTAGAAAACCAAAGACTTTATAGACTGGTGCAAACTCATTTGTGCCCTAAAGCTTTTTATTTTTAAGCTTTTGTATATAGATGTATAAATAATGATGGTAATAATTTATAATCCAATCTAAGTCAAAGTTTCAGTTTTCTGTTTCCCTTTCTGCTTTTTAAAACACACATACATGGGCATACACTCCTAACTCAACTTTTTCTATGAGGAGTTCTACATGCTTTACAGATACTGCATAAATAATCCTGCACCTCTGTTGTGGATAGAAACAATTGCTTTGTGCTGGTAAATGGGGAGTTAAGAGACTTGCCAGGTGTTAGTTGTAGATAGAATCTAAATTCCCAGATTGTGATTCTCAAGGCAAATCTTTACCTTAAGGCTCAAGCCCAGATAAGAGACTGTATTCTAGTATATTCTTCCTTTCTCTTTGCAGCATGATGAGACAGAATGACTAAAATCTGCAGTTCAACTACTTAAAACTAATCGTTTCTTCTTCTAGGAAAACTCTTAGTGAACACTAACTAAAACAAAGCAATCATATTAATTTGCTGCCCAAATTTAAAATCAAATTTGATAGATCTAAATTCTGAAAAGCCATTGAACTCAATAGAAGTGATGATCAAGAATCAGGGATGGTTCAGAGTTATTTGATGTTGATCTCCTGAGAATAGAGCCTAGGAGTCCCAGTTACCATTCTAAATACTTGGATTACTTAAGGAAAATTGAAATTCTTTATGTGCTGGGCATATTTCACTATGGCCTTCTTAAGTCTTTAAGTTGTATCTCACCTATTGTTATTGCCACTACTGCAACCCTAGCATCAATGAAAGTGTAAAGACAGACTGCTTCTCCACACACTTTGGCACATTTATCCAGTAACTGAAAGATGAAGCAAATGTGAAAGTCTGCAAGTCTTGGAGCTTTTAATAATAAAACATAGATTTCACATGCTTTTTACATCAAAATGTGAAAGATGATGCTGGCGTGTTTTTTATTGTCCATGTAAAATAGCATTGGATTACAGATCATTCTGTTACCGTACTGGGACCAGGCTGCACAGACATTGAGTTGAGGTAAATTCTCTCAGTCTAGTAAAGGGAAAGACAAAGAGATGCATGAGTCTGTTAAGTGGCTTTTTGGTAGCTGACAAACAGTTGTTGTATTAGAAAGGAATAAACTGTAAATGTTTAAAGGAGGAGAACAATAAAGACCAACGTCTTTAAACTTTTCTCTAGTGTATCTGACTGTTAGGATTATTTAAACTATAAAGTAAAAATAGAGAAATTAAATACATCTAAGGGAAATTAATATCATCATTCACCTTATTATCTGCTTTCTCATGCACATAAGCTACTACTTTTACACTAGGATGTGTATCTGCTTTTATATTTTCTCCAGAGTCAAACAGATGTTAGTAAGCTTCCTTCATTGTACAACTTTTGTTTTCCTTTCCATATAACCACAAATAGTTTTCTGCATTTTTCTTGATCTTGTTTTTCTGATTTATTCTCTTTTGCCTTTTTCTTTCTCAATCTTTAATAACTTCGGATTTTCATCAGGAGCCCTACTGCTTCCTCTCATTTTCTTTCTTTTTTAAATCCCTTTTCAGCATATTTCTATCTTGGTTTTGTCTTGCTTCTAGATGTCACTTTTTTCCTCTTTCCCTCCTTGCTTTTACTCTGTCTTTGCTCCCTTAAATACAGTTGACAAGATCTAGAGACAACACAGTTCAGTAAGTTGTCATGTATATTGTTCATAATGGACAGTCCGCATCCAGGAGCAGTCAAGGCCAGCTCTCTTTTGATCCTCAGGGACTAAAGCCAACAATACAGCAGCAACCCCTTATGTCCATTACAGAAAAGACAGATGCCAGCTAACTACATTCACAGCAGAAAACTGAAAAATATGATCTTTGATTTCCAAGCGCTTAGAGAAAATATGCTTTTATCAAGTTGATGTAATAAAAAAAGTGAAACAGTTTACTTTGAAAACTGTCGGAGAGACAAATATAGGATCTGGTGCTGGAATGATCCATAACCATCCTTTCTTCCTTCTGTGTTAAAAACCGTTAGAGAGAAATCCATTCATATCCATTTCAACCCATGAGGCATCTTTTTGGAGTTGAAAACTCTCCCATGCTCTGACATTTATTTTCACAGTATTTCTGGTACCCAGGAAAACAGACATGTGTGGGAGGCTGATGATGAAGATGAAGCAGAACTGGCCCTGGTTTCATTCTCTTCTGTGTTGCTACCACACCACATTCACCACACACTTCATCCCAATTCATTCTGCATCCTGGTGCAAGATAAATCTAACTGAAATAGAACTTTTGTTATATTACTCCCCCTATTCAAGAACTTCCAACAGAAAATAAACTGAAATTGTAGTCAGGAGTGACTTAATCTGTAAAGTGATGTATTAATAACAGCTCTCATATCAACTTTACAACTCGTAATCATCCAAGTGAGATAGTGTATTTCAAGGTGAGTCACAAACTGTCAGGTCCTTTAACATATGAAATGTTGTGAGTGAACTCCCCTGACATAAAAGTCCACGCTCCTCCACACTGAGGGCTATTCAGTCATTTAATTGTACCAACCACCTGTTGTGCTGCTGCCCTAGCATGTTTTGTGCTCCTATATATATAATAATGAGTAGATTATATATGTTATTATATATTAATATATAATAGAATAGAAATTTGTTTGGCACATAGTTCTGGAGCGTGGGAAGTCCAGGATCGAGGGGCTACATCAAAACATGACAGAAGACATCACATGTGCCACAGAATAAGAACAGGAAAGAACCAAACTCGCTTTTATAACACCCCCCATCCCCACCCCAGATATAGAACTCACTCCTGAGACTCCATTCATGAGGGCAGAAACTAATCATCTCTCAAAGATCTCACCTCCCAGAATTGTTGCACTGGGGATTAAGTTTCCAACACATGAACTTTGGGGGACACATTCAAACTATAGCAGCTGCTCTCTCCCTTTCTCCCCTGTTGTATCCACACTGGCTGTATTAGACTGTTCTCATGCTATTAATAAAGACATAACTGAGACTGGGTAATTATGAAGGAAAGAGATTTAATTGACTCCGTTGCACATGGCTGGGGAGGCCTCACAATCGTGGTGGAAGGCAAGGAGGAGCAAGTCACATCTTGCATGGTGGCAGGGAAGAGAGAGAATGAGAGCCAAGTGAAAGGGGTTTCCCCTTACAAAACCATCAAATCTCGTGAGACTTATTCATTACCATGAGAACAGTATGGGGGAAACTGCCCCTATGATTCAACTATCTCCCACTAGCCCCCCTCAACAACATGTGGGAATTGTGGGAGCTGCAATTCAAGATGAGGTTTGGGTTGGGAACACAGCCAAACCATATCACTGGCTATCTGTCAGCTCCCAGGACATACCCTGGTCTCACCTGCCCTCAGGGCCTTTGCACTTGCTGTTTCTTTTGCCTGAAATACAAGTCCTACAGCCACTTCAGAGAGCCCTTCCTTATGAACCCTCTATACGTAAGCCATCCTTAATATTTTCCCTCATAGAATCATGTTTTTTTTTTTTCCCTAGCAGTTACACAATCAGTCATCATTTTATTGATTGATGGTTACTTATTTATTATCTGTTCCCCACACTAAACTGAGAGAAAGCATCTTATCTGTGTAGTTCACCAATGGTTTCATAGCATCTGCCACAATATCCGGCACAAAATAGGTACCTCATTAATCATGAAATTAGAGTCTTTGAAGGCCATATTTCAGAATGGCAGAAAAGAGGATATTAGTAGGAGCTGGTACCTGTTACGTAAGTTGAATTGTAGTGCTTCGTTGTAAGAGAACTGAGACCACTCTGGACAAAATTAAGTATAGATTGCCTAATGACTCATTCCCAACATTAAGATGCCATTTTGAGGGCTGGGTGTGGTGGCTCATGCCTGTAATCCCAGCACTTTGGGAGGCCAAGGCCGGCAGATCACCTGAAGTCAGGAGTTCGAGACCAGCATGGCCAACATGGTGAAACCCTGTCTCTACTAAAAATACAAAAATTAGCTAGGCGTGGTGGTGGGTGCCTGTAATCCCAGCTACTCGGGAGGCTGAGGCAGGAGAATTGCTTGAGCCTGGGAAGCAGAGGTTGCAGTGAGCTGAGATCATGCCACTGCACTCCAGCTTGGGTGACACAGCGAGACTCCATCTCAAAAAAAAAAAAAAAAGAAAAGAAAAGATGCTATTTTGAATATCTTGTGTTAAAATGAAAGAGACTAGTACAGTTTGGGATACATTTTATGTCTAATGAGTTAAATATATATGCATATATATTAACTTTAAAAATTTATATTTTAATACTCAATGTAATGACAACTGTAAATGTATATATTTACTATGGCTAAATTTAAATTTCAAATTCCATTTCACTGAATATGAATGTTAAGAATTATATAAACAATTGAATAAATATAAAATTATTCAGAGTTAAAAATCTAACAACTTGCTATTTTGCTGTTATTGATATCAGCTCTAGAACATGCTTTGCTGGGAAACGAATCTCAGTTTAACTTACTTGAATTCTGTGAAAATATACAATATTCAGTTTTATATTTCTATTTAGTATTTAATAATAGTTACAAAAAGCCCATATTATTTGCACAATCCATTTGGGTTGACCTGAAATTATTAGAATGGGAAAATCTTATTTTTTATAATTGTTTAAAATAAATCTCACTAGTAGCTGTGATATATTCCGTAATTTGTCTCACTCAACATCCATTCCAAATCATCTTTTCTCTTGTGTCCTCTAGTAGAGAAGGTGAAAAGCCAAACAGTTTTTTAAAGCACCTTCCAGGTAGGGATGGTCATGAGACACAGGAATAACCAATGAGCTAAAGAGAAAGACTGCCAGGAGGGACTTTCTTCCCTAAATAAAAAAAAAACAAAGACTCTTTGAAGAGATTCAGGTGTCTTGAGTGCAGCAGTCAACTTGTGACATGAGGCATAAGCATGAAGACAAATGTCTACAAGCTAAGAATGAGAGGGGTGGAAGGATGAAATGAGTCGAGTCCGTAATGGCATCCCTGGGTGATGCACCACCCCAGCTCAGGGCTGCCAACTGCAGCACTTCTTGTTGTATTTAACAAATAAATTCCTTGAAATTTAAACCACATTTCTGGCTTAAGTTTCCTGGCATTTTCAGCCAAGCAAATTCTTAACAGATACATCACCTAGGTACAAATTTAAACTGTATTACATGGAAATTATATTTAATAATTTCAAATCAATAAACATTTAGGGAATATTTAGTTTTATCTTAAAACCTCTACAAAGTTTGTCTTTTATTTTTGCTAATAATAATGACCCTATTGTTACTAGTAATACTATGTTATAGTATAACCAGCCTGTAGATAAAATAAGTTGGCAAATATTCACAAAAAAGAATTTTCGTACTACTTTGGGCTCTAACCAAATGATTAGAATTTCCATTACAATAGTTGGAGTTTCCCATTTTGCTGAACACTTTGAAAACAGGAGAGATACAGCATTTTATGTGTTTTTTTAAATGTCTACAAAATATTGTCTAATGTTCAGATAATATTTTCATTGATCCATTTAATAGGTATGTACCGAATACCTATGCTTCTTTGCTATGGACAACCCAGGGCAATAACTATTCCTTATTATACTATTTCACAAATTTGTTAATTTTCTTTCCAAAATCTGTGCAAACCTCCCATTCATACTAAAGTTTACCAATAGCATACTTGTATAATGTTTGCTGTTATTTATGTCAAATATGGCATGTTGTATTTACTGTTTTTCTCTGAGAACTGAAACAATTGCCAAAACCAATAAGTAAAACATGCTTATAATAGATAAATCTTGTTTTCCTTTTTATTATTTTTAAAATTATTTAAAAAATACTTTTTTACAGGCAAGGGTCTCGCTCTGTTTCCTAAGATGGAGCACAGTGGCACATTCATAGCTCACTCCAACAGTGAACTCGTGAGCTCAAGTTCCCAAGAAGCTGAGACTATAGGCACGTGCTACCACACCCAGCTGATTTTTAAAATGTTTTATGGAGACCAGGTCTCACTGTGTTGCCCAGGCTGGTTTCAAACTCCTAGCTTTAAGTAATCCTCCCCACTTAGCTTCCCAAAGTGTTGGAATTATAGGCATGAGCCGCTGTGCCAGCCTAAAACATTTTTTCATATAATTAAATATTGTTCTAAAAGTTGTTTTCAACTTTATTATAAACAGTGCAGTGTTTTAAATCTTTATAAATAAATTTTTACTACATCTATAATTATGCCCATGGTGTAAATTACTAAAAAGAAAATTACTGGGTCAAAGGGCTTGCAATTTTCTAAGTCCCCTATCATCATCAGGCAATATTTTTTATTTACTTATTAAAATTTGAGGTGACAAATAGTAATCTCCTCACTTTGATGTGTATGCTTTTAATTACTAAAAAAGATTATCCTATGATTATTAGGAGACATGCATTTTTGTATTTTAATAGCTGAATAGGAATTTCCAGAAGTTCGTTCATTGTTTTAACAAACATTTTTGAGCACTACTCTGTGTCTATATAGATTCTAACTTATTCCAAAAAGATTGAAAAGTGTTCCAAACAGATATGAATTCTCTTCAACCTTTGTTGATGACTTTGGACTAATGTCCCAAATACCTAGAGCTAGGTCTCTTTGCACCCTGCTGTGTAGTGCCTTTGGTCTACGATGCCCCAGCTGTAATATAAACAGTAACTGTGATCTCGCTCTCACTTTATTAGCATTTGCAGAGTGGTTTCCACCTACTGACAGATTACTGAATATTATACAAGTTTTACACACATGATGAATAACATCATAAAACCAATTGTGTCTTATCTTGCCCCCTTTCAAACAAAAGATACTTTTATATAGGCATCACTTAAACTCCTCTTTGTAAAAAAAATTAAAAAATCAGGTTTCTTTTCTCTTTACAAATGAAAATATAAGTCACAACCAGTTAGAGTTATTCTCTCAAGGCAACGGAAACCCAAATGCAAGCAGTTTAGAAGACTAGTCAGAAGATAGAGAAGCTTTTAAGATCTAATTACTCAGAAGAACTAACTAAAGCAGCTACAATACTGAAGTGTTATCTTACATAATCTAATACATTTGAAAGATATTATCAATATTATACTGTTTTTTCATAGGGTATTGAGTCATTTGGTACATTTTGTTTTTAAACGACTGTTTAAAATGTGTTAAAAATAATAATCCTACAAAACCAACACTTCTTTCTCAATGATTGGATACCAGGATTATCTTCAAAGGTAAATGTAAATTTAAAGTCATCTTTAAAATTTTTTAGGACGCTTAAAAAACTTTTATTAATATCAAACACCTGAAAATACAGGTTCATGTAATTAAAAGCTCATTTGTGCCTTTCTGTGAGGTTTCTGATTTCAGTAACAGAGCGAAATTCTTCAAGATAATCTTTAACCTCTTATAGAAACAGACAGTGTAACTTGTCTTCTAATAAAACCTCAGCTGTCACATACACAAAGAATGGTGTGCGGCATAACTTAAAGCTGTGGATTGGGGAACAGAACAACAAAGAACTGTCAGACAATGTATGTGGGAAGAAGAGAAACTGGAACCAAAGGGGTGGATACAATTAATGCCTTCAAACACAAGCTCTTAGAGGATGTCCCTCTCAAAAATCACCAGATTCTCTATTATTTGTGAGAAGTAGGGGAAAAAAGGGAAAATATTTTTAACTTACATAGATCTCTACTCCTAAATAGTTCAAAATAGAGTCCAGCTGACACTGACTAACTAGTAGCAACTCAGATGATCTAATTCACAGCACGGTCTGTAGTTTGCCAAACGTATCTCAGTGAAGCTTGAAAAATGGCCCCAAAGTGCATTATCCTCTAATAAAGCCTGTGGGAAGTGAAGCATTCATTCTGCTTCCTGGGACAGAATTTTGTGGTAAGAATCAGAGCAGTAACAGATGACTGAATGGCATCATTCAGGTGCCAACAGAACCACAGAGGAGCAATGCTTCTAGACTTTGGGTTATAAATGCAGCCATGTTGTAGACAGATATACCCAGGTGACACCAACAACTTTCAAATGAGAGGTGAGCATCCGACTGGAATCACAGGCAGTGGACAGTCCCTAAACTGATTCATTAGGCACAAATGGATGATCTGTCAGAGAATAATGACTTTTAGGACTTCTGTTCTCACTCTAATGCTTGATATTAATGACCTATCAGGATGGTTGATATCATTGGAATTTCAACTGCCACAAAGAAAGGAAACCAGTAAATGAATCAGTTTCTGGATGACAGTAGAAAGCTGTCCCTGAAAAGGAAGCAAAATGACAGTTGTTGGAGGATGAGAACTAGTGTGGAACCAAAATATGCACTTATCAGACAAAACTCTCTTATTACCTCTAAATTAAATCTAATTGGGTTTTTTTTGTTTGCATTTGTTTTTTAGTGATTTATTTTACTGGAGACAGCAATGTCCAGATGGCATGTTTAAGCTTGACCAAAAATTTGAATCTCTAAGCAACATATTCACTACAAAAAATAAAAAAGATCTGAAATTTGAAACACAGCAATTTGATTTTTACCAGGCCCTTGTATTTTATGATACATTAGACTGTCAGTGAAGGGTGCATCTCACTAATAATTCACGGGACATAGATTGTTGTATGTCTGTAGCATGCAAGACTCTGCTAAATGCTGCAATAGAGGACTTTATGGTGTAGGTCGGAGGTCAGTAAAGTTTTTCTATAAATGTCCAGGTGGTAAATACTTTAGGTTTTGCAGGCCAGATGGTATCTAATGCAACTACTAAGCCATTGTAGCAAAAGAAAGTAGCCTTAGACAATATACATATATCAGTATTGCTGTTTTCCAAAAATCTTTACTTAGGAATGCAAGTTTGAATTTTATATAACTTTTCTAGGTTACAAAATATTATTCCTTTGATTTTTAAAAAATTGTTTAGAAATGTAAAAACTATTCTTAGCTTGCAGGCTGTACAAAAACAGACAGCAAACCAGATTTGGCCCATAGACTGTAGTTTGTTGCCCTTGGTCTAGGCTATAATAGATTAAATATAGTTGCCTTAAAGATACAAACAGAAGTTCCCTAGGTCTACGGGGATTAGAGAGAGCTCTTCTAGTTGAAAACTTCAAGAAGGAGGTGACATTTCAGCTGACTTGAGGGATAGGATTTTAGTATAGAATGTGGCGATCCACACTGGAGCTTTTTTGAGAGTAAATGGAAACATTGTTAACGGTTATTCTAGGGAAAGAGGTGTAAACCCTGGCTATTCCATGCAAATTGGGACATATGGTTATCCCAGGACCGGGAGTCTAGAGGTGCTATGAGCAGAGAGCTCTGAGTGTGCCCAAGGGCTGTGTATCATTGTGTGAAAAAGTCCAAATTGGTTAAAACACATTGAGAAGGAATAATGGGAGATACAGCTAGAAAGGTAGCCTGGGGCTTGAATTAGGATTGAGCTTGTAGGTTCTTAAACACAAAGTGAAGATATTTGGAAATTATTAAATAGGTAATGGAGAGGTCCTGCAATTTTTTAAACAGTAAACTGACTCATCACGTTATCAGTAATATCAGTGATGTGCAGACCGAATTGGATCAGGCAGAAACTACTTGCAAAAGCCCAATTAAGAGACCACGGCAATAGTCTGAAGAGAGGATTAAAAACCCTGGACTGAGTTCAGGCAACACAAATAGAAAGAAAGGGGTGGATGAAAGACACATCAGAGAAAAGGAGTCAAGAGAACTTGTCAATTGAATATAAAAGATAAGCTAACAAAAAGGGCAAGTCAAAGGAAACTCCCAACACTTTAAGTCTGGGTGACTGTAGGCATACAGTAATTGTGGATTAGAAGTAGGAGGAAAGGGAAGTCTGCACATGTACATGTAATTGGAATCCTATTCTTATTCTTTTAATTTGGAAAATAGATAGAAGGTAGCAATAGTAGTTCTGTAGTTTAACTTTTGAAAACACTTTTATGCTGGAGAAACACAATCTGAGTAAAGTTTTGAGTGGTTCTTTGATAAATGGGGGTGTGAGCAGCTTGTTTTGAAAAAGCAGGACTTTGATTTGGAGGGAGGGTGAGGGAGAGAGTTGGGCAACTTTCTCTATAACTGTTCTTTCTGTCTTCTTTCTGGGACCCAGTGGGATGCAACCCATTTTTAGCTTAGTACAATGGTTCATAGTGCTTGCTGTGAAAGTAAAAATGAGTCCACCTAAGGAAAAGGTGCAGTTATGACAAGCCTCTAGCTAGAATATGATTCAGAATAATTTTCAGCCATGAGCTCAGATCACCCAGTTATCTCAATAGCTGTCTAGAGAGTTTTGAGAACTATCCCAATTAAAACCTTATTTTTTCTTAAAAAAAGAACTCATTTCCTATAGAACATTTAGGATTGTGACAGATGCTCTGAAATGAAAAGAAAGAAACAATGATAAGCCACTACAACTTCTAAACATTTGAATTGAGTTTCTGCTACTTTCTTTGACTCACAAAATGGTGCCCAAGCTATATTTTGATTTGTTCACATTCAATTTTCCAGTAACTTTCTAAGCACTAATTATTTTTTTAGAGAGAATATATCTGAGGAAAGGGAGAGAAGCAGATAAATTAATGGAAAAAATAGCATGTAATTATAATTACTTGAAAGTACACACACACACACACACCTATTTAAAAATTTTTCTAAAACAATAAAGTGAATCAAGTTGCTACAGAAACAAATTTAGAAATACTAATGTCTACTACTGGGGAGATTTGAATTCTCGGTTTTTGTTCAACAACCTTCTGTGGTTAAGTAAGACAAAATTAACCAGTCTGGCCATAGGGTATGGTCTGCCATTTCTCTAAAGCAGTGTACCAGAAAAACAAAGCAGACTTTTTTTTTGATATTTATATCCTTTATTTATATGCACATAGTAAGCATTCCATACAAATTTGTTTTGTTTAAGGAATAAAGCAATTACTATGTAATTAGATCTTCTGAAATTTTTTTTTAATTATTATACTTTAAGTTCTAGGGTACATGTGCACAACCTGCAGGTTTGTTACATATGTATACATGCGCCACATTGGTGTGCTGCACCCATTAACTCGTCATTTACATTAGGTATGTCTCCTAATGCTATCCCTCTCTGCTCCCAGCAGACTTTAATATATTATTTTCCCTGGCCCCAGAATAGAATCTCCAAACACCTTAAGGTGTGAATTATTGAGAAATGCTGTCCCATTGTGGTGAGAGACTGCTGGGGAAATAGTTGGGTGGGGACAGGGTAGTTCCTGATGCTTTAGTGTTTCCTTGGCACCAAAGAATAAAAAATAAATTATAGTGTAAAACCCTATATAGAACCAAAACACCAACTGATGCTCATTCATTAGTGCAAGTAGTGAAAGAGTGTGGGTTTTACTTTTTAAAAAACTTCGGCCGGGTGCGGTAGCTCAGGCCCGTAATCCCAGCACTTTGGGAGGCCAAGGTGGGTGGATCACGAGGTCGGGAGTTCGAAACCAGCCTGGCCAATATGGTGAAACCTCGTCTCTACTAAAAATACAAAAATTAGCTGGGCATGGTGGCATATGCCTGCAGTTCCAGTTGCTTGGGAGGCCGAGGCAGGAGAATTGCTTGAACCAGGGAGTCAGAGGTTGCAGTGAGCTGAGATCGCGCCACTGCGCTCCAGCCTGGGTGACAGAGCGAGACTCCGGCTCAAAAAACAAACAAACAAACAAACAAAAACCTTCCATTTGGGATCTGCTTCTGCTTCTGTCCTTGTGCTCTGTTCTTTGAAACTGTTAAGTTTCTTTCATTGATCTTTCTAGATGTTTACCTCTACTTGTATTGACTATGTAGCATTATAAATACATAACCTTATAATAGTATGTAACATAAAGTCATTATGAATACAATTGTTCTCCCTTATTTGAAGTTTTGCTTTCGAGGTTTCAGTTATCTGAGGTCATCTGTGGCCATCCGTGATGCACAGAAAATATGAAATAGAAAATTATAGAAATAAATAATTTATGTCTTAAATTGCCCACTGTTCTGAATAGCAGGATAAAATCTCATGCCATCAAACTCTGTCCCACCCAGCATGTGAATCATCTCTTTGTCCAGTGTATCCATGCTATCCAGGCCACCTACCCTGCCTGCCCTTTTACCACTTGCTAGCCATCTTGCTTGTCAGATCAACTGTCCCAGTATCGCAGAGCTCGTGTTCAAGTAACCCTGATTTTACTTTATAATGGCTCCAAAGCACAGGAGTAGTGATGCGGCATATTGTCATAATTATTCTATTTTATTATTAGTTATTGTTAATTTCTTCATTGTGCTTAATTTATAAAGTAAACTTTATCATAGGTCTGTATGTATAGGAAAAAATAAAATATAGGGTTTGGGGCCATCCACAGTTCAGGCATTCACTAGGGGTCTTAGAATGTCTCCCTTGCGAATAAGGGAGACTACTGTATGCGTTATAGTACGTATTATTAGAAATGACACAAACGTGTAACATTATAGATATGTAAGGATGGGATGGCAGGCCACCCTGGCTCGTGCTTCTGATTATATCCCTCTCTCCAGCTTCCTGGTAGTTACGATTACACACCACGGCTTTGACAAATGCAAGATTTCTAATTAAAGCACATCTATGCTCTAGTTTTTTCTCTTTGAGTTTCTTACCTGCATGCATTTTCTATTCGGTGTTGAGGTATGTAACAACTGCTCTGACAGATTGAGAATCTGATATTAAGTAGGATACGTAAGAATGCAGGTGAAACAGATACCCTGCTCACACCCAAGTGCGTTTTTGCTTACAATGTTGTTAACCAAAAAAAAAAAAAAAAAGGAAAAAAGAAAACTAGAGCACCTGCTTTCTTCTCTTGTTATTGTTATTCTCATAATTCTCAAATTCAAATGAAATTAAAAATTCCTGGGTTGAAACTAGATTTAAACAGATGACAGTTTGTTTCTGGTTTGCCCACAGTTAACTTTCAATATGAAAGATCCATTTCCTATTCCAAGGTAAAGAATTACAGGAATGTGTGTAATTGATTTTAGATGTAGCTATTTTAAAACCTTGCAGAAAATTACAATCATATTAACATAACACATAAGTGAAAAAGGTTTGGCGTTGGAGATCTAGATATTTGCCCCCTTCGTTAACAACCTCTTTCACCTACCTTAAGTAAGTGAACTCACTTTACTACCCCTAACAGCCTAAAGATATTCTTAGGAATCTCTCAAGGTTATGTTGTTGAAAGTAATACAAGTATAACGGGCTTTATCAATGTGTGTTTGTTACTGTGCAATTATTATTCGTTACTTACCACTTCAAAAAATAAGTGCGTAACTTCAACCTGCCTGTGCTAAAAGATTAGGGCATATCTGTATGCCCTCAAGATCAAGAACTTTTACTATGAAAATTCTCATGTGCAACTTTTAATTCTGTCAGGTGAGCTGATCTTTTTCTTTACTAACGGAGTCCTCATTAAGTTTCAAATAAAGAATGACAGTATTGCTGCTCACTTTTGAGCCATACCTTTGACCTTCCAAACCACTTATAAGCTGAACAAGATGTAATATTGGGAATAGAAAATACTTTAGTTGAAAACCTTGAGTATCCCTGCTGGATCCTGGCTGGGCTTCTGACCTTTAGCAAATCACTGACTGTGAGTCAGATTTCCTCTAAACCTACATTTGCAATGTGTAGCTTACAGAAATAGCTAGAAAACTTATACTTTTGAGGCATTTTATTTTTAATGCTTTATATATGTTGTTACTGGAATAGTTATAACCCAATTCCCCATAGAAAGTTAATGTAGTCAATCCTTTATCTAATAATAGTACCCCTATAATGTGTATGTAGGAAGAAAATGAAGAAGAGGAGGGTGGGAAATGGCTATTTTATACCATGTGTGAAGGAGGCATGAAGAGGAAAATCATAAAATCAAATAGCTTATATTACAATTTCAAATAAAAAATGGCTCTCTGATGTTGGCATACTCTAATCTTTAAAAATATTTTACAAATCAATAAGAGAGAACAAATACTAAGAGTTCTGAGGGATATTCATTAATCATGGAACTATGACCCCTCCACGGCTGCTGATGTCTTTGCAGAAATACATCTGATCTACCTTTCAAAATTGTTGAATAAAATATGCAATTGTGAAATAGCATATCACTATTACTGTCTTTTTCTCTCTTCCTTCATTTTGTGCAGTAAACAGGAAGTCATTTGGGACCTCTTTTAATTATTTATTTCTTTTTTTGTCTTTAGGAGTTGTACAGATGTTCTGTGCTGTATGATCTTCCTACTGTGTATTATTGGCTACATTGTTTTAGGACTTGTGGGTGAGTAAATACAGGTATAGAAAATATGTAACACTTGCTAATGGAATAACTAAGTCAGTGTCACATATAAAAAATTAATTATTGTCTTCCAAAAGCCTTCCTATTATTGATTGTTGTCTTTCCTGGAGGAAATGTGCCTCTCCAGGATTTATTGGGTAGCAGACAATAAAAAATGAACATAAAACAGTTTAGTCAAAGGCAAGCCCAAATTACTTAAGTAAATACAATTATAAAGCAGAAAGAGAAAAGTTTATGGTTTCTTTTTAATCATTGTTACTTTTGAAATTCTAATAAACAACTAATTATGTTCATGTTGCTGTTTGCTAATAAGAACTAGGGCCTAGATCATTTTAGGTAATACTAAATATATAAACTTTTCTTTTTATAAGCAGATTAAAAGGAACAATTATTAAGAATTTCACCAGATAATTCATTGACATACAAAAAGTTCTAGTCTCTTTGCCCAAGTGATGGCTAGCAAAGAGATACCCCGTTATTTATTGTTAGGTTAAAGATTTTTCTATGAAAGTGAAAATAAGGGAAGTATGGAGATTCTTTCTTTGAAATTTTTTTTTTTTTTTTGAGACAGAGTCTCGCTGTGTCCCAAGGCTGGAGTGCAGCGGCGCGATCTTGGCTCACTGCAACCTCCAACTCCCTGGTTCAAGTGATTCTTCTGTCTCAGCCTCCTGAGTAGCTGGGATTACAGGCATGCACTACCATGCCCCGCTAATTTTTGTATTTTTTTTTTTTTTTTAGTAGAGACAGGGTTTCACTATGTTGGCCAGGATGATCTTGATCTCCTGACCTCACAATCTGCCCGCCTCGGCCTCCTAAAGTGATTACAGGCATGAGCTACTGTGCCTGGCCTATTTGGATTTTTTTTAAACAACTACCAAAGGAACTAGTGTGAATATTTTCTGTAAGAAGGTTTCACAATTGTATATGAATGGATCAAACTTTTTTTTCCCCAGAGACATAGGTTCTGTCCCTTAAATTCTGACTTAGGAAACTTTAGTGTGTTATTATTAGGGTGAAAGTTGTGAAAGTCAGATATTAGCTAGTACCAATAATTAATGGCATGGAGTCAATGTGGATAGAATGTATTAGCAGAAAGAAAGTTACATCCTAACTGGAGAACAATGAAAAACATTTTTCCCTGCTCTTTAGTTTTATCTTCCAATAAGAGAAATACTTTGAGAACACCAACTGAAAGTCATTTCCAAAAGATAATCTCAATATTGCCATGCAAAAGCTACACAGAATTGGAGAATTCAAAAAAATTAAGACAGGAAAATAGGGAGGGAGAGAAAAATAAGGGAGCATAAATCACAAAGCTAAATATATTCTTCTAAGACCTTCGGAACATTCTTTCATTATTTTTTAAAGTGTTTTAACTTGTAAACATTAATGAAGTTGTAGTACAATATGTAATCTCTAGAGTAAATATTATAATAAAATAAATTTTCTTAAAATATAGAATTTTGGTTTCTCTCACTTTGGGACACATCTTTCTTATCTATGTAATTTTTTGTTTGTTTTTACTTTTCATCATAGAATTGAAATTTGTTACATAAGTGAAAGATTTGGAATCAGGCACATCTAGAGTTTCGGCATTTTTTGATGGTCTTGGGTTACTTAACCTCAGTTTTCTTACCTGGAAAGTGTGGAAACATTACCTGCCTTTCAGGGCTGTTGTGAGGAGTAAATGAAATAATACCTAACTGTACCAGTAATGCTGCATAACAGTTCTGGGTTGTAGTTTGTTTGCTACCATTGTATAACCGAGTTGTTCTGAATTTTAATAAATTTCTTTTCAATATAATTTACAATATTATTTCCATGGCAACCCATAATTTGGTCTATTAAAGTTTGACTGCACACAGGAACTTCACAAAGATCTCGTCCTATGACCAGAATCTTTTCACTAGGAGGCCTTATTCCTTCGTCAAATAAGTCTCTCCTCTGTATCTCAAAGCCAGTCTAACGTAGTCCAAAGAAAAATGCTTTGTGTCCTTATATAGAGTGGGAAAACCCACTGCCACTCTCCTGTAGACAAAACAGAGGAGTGTATGCCATTATTTTCTCTGGAGCAAGATAAGAAATTTGCCTTTTTTTCCCAGAACTCCAAATTCAGTTTGTAAATGTCTTAATTCACATAAGGAAATTGGCAGATAGATGTTACTCAATAAAAAACTGTTGAATAGTAAATTAGTTCAGTGATGTCTCCAGATTAATCCCAGTGCCACTGATTAAAATTAGTGACTCACAAACTTTACAAAATATGTATACTTTTTCATCCCCAAACTATATATAGCCTTACTGGCTTCGCTTCAAGATAAACTTAATTCTTTGATTATATCTAATGTTGGACTAAAAGAAGCATGAGGGGAAACTATGGCAGAGGTTACTAGAAGTGTTAAGGACTTTTTATGATGAAAGAATATATACCCTCATTTGAGCAAATATGATGCTAAGTCAGTTTCACTGATGTGTTACAGTTATTTTGGTGTCTTTTGCCAACTATATTAGATTAGTGCCTTCGTAGACTTATCTTTCATCCATGATCTTTTCATAAAGAAGTGTTTTCATGGAAGAGACATTTTTTGTTGTTGTTGTTGTTTTTGTTTCGTTTTTTTGTTTTTTACAAAATCTGCTGAGAGAAACTGTTCTTTGCCCTTTATGTGGAATATGGCCAGCTAGGGTAATACTTCAATGCAACAGAGACACTTAACATTTGATTGATGAACAACAGAACCTTTGTTCAAGTGGATGAAGTGGAGTCTGGGTAGAAGTAATCAAATCTTGAAAGAGCAAACTAACCTTTATGGTAATAGCCCTTCTTTGTCCTACTTTGGTGATGGTTACTATTCAATTATTGTACTAATTAGAAAAAAATAGGAATATTTATTATGCAAATTATTCTTTCCTATACTTATTGCTTTCATTAAGTATACAATAATAGCACAATTTAACATTCAATAAATTTTTATGGCCAGGCGTGGTGGCAGTGGCTCATGCCTGTAACCCCAGCATTTACGGAGGCCAAGGCTGGCCGATAGCTTGAGCTCATGAGTTTGGGACCAGCCTGGGCAACGTGGCGAAATCCTGTCCCTACAAGAAATACAAAAATTAGCCAGGTGTTGTGGTGTGCTCCTGTAGTCTCAGCTACTCGGGAGGCTGAGGTGGGAGGATGGCTTGAGCCTGGGAGGCAGATGTTGCAGTGAGCCAAGATTATGCCACTGCACTCCAGCCTGGGTGATAGAGCCAGACTTTGTCTCAGAAATAAATAAGTAAATAAATAATTTTAATTTGTTTTCTTTTTAAATTGATTACTGTTTGGGTGATTTAGTTCATTACTGTATTTACTTAGGAAGTGCTTGAAATTAGGATCCAAAGTTTGTTTTGGTTTTGCTTTTTTTAACCTTTCCCAGGGGTAATTATCTCTAGTAGCTGAGAAAATAAGAAGTTAACAAGAAAGTTAATGCAAACAAGACCAGAACTCTGTCACCATGCTGTAAGAAACTCAAGCTATGTGTAGCAGCTACGTAGAGGAGTCCTGGCCAACAGGCTCAGCTGGGCTCCCAGGCATAATTAGTGTCCACTATCAGCCCAGTTGGGTTTTCTGAAGCCCCAGTCAACACCTGACTGTATGAGAGATCCCAAGAGAGAATTAAGCCTTTCCCCAAATTCCTGACGCCCCAAATCATGAGCAAAATAAAAATTTGTTATATTAAGCCAGTGAGTTTGGGAGTGCAACAATAGATAAGCAGAACAAAATTTGGTACCTGGAAGTGGGATCCTGGCTTAACAAAACCTACAATACAGGCATTGGTTTTGAGACCAGTTGGTGTTCAGAAACCCAGTGGGTTTTGAGGAGGCTGTCGGTGAGTTTGAAAGAAAATGAGAAAGATGTGATTGGAAGCAGGGGGGCTGGGCACCTCGCTATGCAATGGTGAAAAGTCTGGCATCACTGTTGCTGTGGTAATGAGGGATGCAGGAAATGTACCTAATGAATTCAATGATCTAGCTAAAAAAGTCATCCTTAGGAAAGTAGCTAACCCTGCTGAGCCTTGTCCACACTTGGACCTGACTTAGGTGGTGAGATCTAGACCTTAAGCCAGAGCCTGATGAGGTAATTGGATGAAGCTTCTGGGGATCTTGAGAGAAGATAAGTTTATTTACATTTGGAAGTAATATTTAAAAAAAAAAGAAAAAAAAAACTGGCTAGAGGGTGGACTATGGTAGCCTTAATACATGGCTGCAAATTCTTTGTCATTTTTCTCATTGAGAAGTAGGATCTGCAATCCTTTCCCCTTGAATACGGTCAGGCTTGTGATTGCTTCTTTAATAGAGAAATGAACCAAGCCAAAGCACAGCAGTAAAGAGCCTTGACATGCAGGTAATTTATAGATCAGTACAAAGGATTAAAGGAATGGCATCGTGGCTTGACTGGAGACTGGAGACAGTGGAACTGAAAATACCAAGTAGAGAAAGAAAGAAGTTTACATAATTACATAAGGCTAAATTTTCATATTCAGCCTTAATCCTTCATAGAATAAGGTAGAGAATAAACAATAGTTAATAATAAAGTAGTCAAAATTTACCTTATCATTTTTGATATTAAACTATATGTTTATTGTTTTGGGGCAATAATACAGTCATATCTATTTTTTCATTTATTACTTAAGGAAATCTAGCACATCACACTCTTTCCTGACTAAACTTTCCCAAAACAAGAAGGAGGGAGTAATCTGATTTCCAGTTTCTAGGTGTAGAGACTTTGTATTGTTCTGGAGATCTGACATTTTGGTTGTGCCATTTAGTACATTTCATAGTCCATTGCTCATCTTAATCTTACCACTACTGTAGTGGCTTCCCAATCCAAGACTACTGCTTTTTAAGTCTTTCAGCAGTATTCAAACATCGGTCCCCAAAGCATGACAAGGGTCAGAATGGCTGCATCCAAACTGGCTTCTTGCTTGATCAGAACCAACCCTTACTCTTAGGCTCTGCTTTTAAGCCTAGGACCCCAGCCCAGTCTCTTCCTCTATGGTAAGTTCCCTTTGAGGGTATTTTCATCCTTTTTGTGCAGCAAACCTAGTTCAGAGTCAGTCTGATCTATCCTAAATTAAAATCTCAAGGAGAAAAGTTTGAGGTCTTATCTCTTCCTTCTCTTAAAGCAAATTAGTCTTCCTCTATCCCAATAAACATGAGGAAGGAAGAAAGCATATTTTCATAACTAAGAGAAGTCACTCAAGTGACCTTTTGAAGAACAAAGATAATTCCAAGATGACTTTTTCATTCTGTCCATAAAAAGAAGCAGTGAACAGTTTCTCTTACTAATGAATAAACACATAAATGTACATTTTTAATTTAATTTAACTTTTTAGCTTTATGAGCTATGATTGACACATTTTAAAAAGTATATATTTAAGGTGTATGACCTGGTATTTTAGTATATCTTGTGTAATGATCTCCACAGTCAGGCTAACATATATATCACCTGACATAGTTACTTTTGTTTGTAAGTGAGTGTTAGTTTGGAAAGAACAGTTAAGATATATTCTCTTAGCAAATTTCAAGAATCAGATCTCTAGAACTTATTCATCTTATAACTGAAAGGTCTTACTCTTTATCCATTATCTCCTAATTTCTCCCACACCCCCAGATCCTGGCACCTACTGTTCTACTCTCTGCTTCTATGAGTTGGAGTATTTTAGATTTCACATATAAAGGAGATCATGCAATACTTTTCTTCTATGTCTTGTTTATTTCACTTAGCATAATGTCCTCTAGGTTCATGCATGCTGTCACACTTGGCAGGATTTTCTTCTTTTTTAAGGCTTGAAAATATTCCATTTTGTGTGTATATGTGTATGTATGTATACATACACACACACACACACACACAAGCACACATACACTATAATTTCTTAATCCATTCAACTATTGATCGATACTTAAATTGATTCCAAATCATGGCTATTGTGAATAATGCTGCAACGAACATGGGAGTACAGATATCTCTTCAACATACTGAGTTCAAATCTTTTGGGTAAATACCCAGATGTGGGATTGCTGGATCATATGATAATTCTATTTTTAATTTTTTGAGTGACTTCCATGCTATCGTTCACAATGGCTATACTAATTTACATTCCTACTAACAGTGTACAAGAATTCCCTTTTTCTCCACGCCTCCTCAACACTTATCTCTTGTCTTTTTCATAATAACCATCTGTACCTCACTAGGCATCCTGTTGTTCTAATTTGGGAGCTTGGTGGTGTGACCACAATATTCATTGCAAGAGGAAACTGGCAATTGGCAATGAGTATAACTGGAAATTACATTGTGCTGTTAATCTACCTTGGAAATAAGTGAACCTATCAGATCACAGCTTGGAAACATTGTTTTAGCTCAGTAAAATCATATCTCCCAATTAAAAAGTAAGAATTTTTAGAAATTCCAGTTCTGTTGTTTTTTAAATTGTTCCAGGAACCTTTTCTTAATGAAAAATGTATCATTGTATTTATAACCAGAATCAGTATTAAATGCCCTTTTGCATTCTTTACAAATATATAAATATTTACAAATTAAATTACAAAACTATACTTCTTTTTATTTTGGAAGTCTACATTTTAAAAAGAAAGCATTTAGTTTTCACTGTTACTTGAGCAGATTTTTTAGTATTGAGTGCGTTTTTACTGTTTATTTTGTTGAATGCATACATGGTAGATGATTTTAACTGGAGTATTGTTATCATGAGAGGGATTGATTTGTGCTCAATGACATGACCCTAAACTCACCATTGGGTGGAAGAGGCCACCTGTGAAATGATAAACAACATTTTTCTTATCTAAGCAACAGGATACAGGGCTGCTTCCAAAAATGTTTCTATAGCAGCGGTGTCATCAACACAGATTTTCAAATTTGGTATCATGTGTCCTATTATCTGCTTCGTTGCATTTGTAAATTGCTTGTGTTAAAAAGCCATAAGCACAATTTGGCAGGCCTGTTCCTCACATATTAAAACAGTTAAAATGTACCTTTAAGGGATACAAAGTAATGATTTGAAAGCCAACATTCCCAACCAGCGAGTGTTTAGGGAATGCCTTCCCTGTCCCAAACAGATTTGCAGTTAATTTTTAAGTGTCAATGCGAGCAGTTGGTCTAATCACATTTTCTCCTTGACAGAGGGCTTTTAAATGGCTGCAACTCCTGACTCAACCCTAGAGCACAACAAGAACATGCTTTGCAAATGTTTGAAAATGAGAGATAATGTTAGATCATAATACTTGCTCCTGGTACTTTAGAAACATGCATTTCCTCAATATGAGTGAAAAGATAATTTGCCTGAATAAGTTTTTCACCATCTCTTACCAATCTTTAGTTATCTGCTATGAATTTCCCTAATAGGATTCTTTTACAAATAATTTCTTTCCTCTCTTCTCTTTCTGTTTTATGCACACAAGACATACATGTGCACATGCACAAATGTGAGTCAGCTTCACGTAAAGTGGTGTTTTAAAGTTATTCTAAAACAGTGAGATAATGAAGAAAAAAGATGATTGAACCAGATTTGTATCGGTTTTATTCACCAACGTAACCCAGGTAGTTTAATTCTAGAGCCTGTGCTCTTGAACACTATACTATACTGTATTTTATTTAATAAAAACAATAAATGAGGAATAAGTAATGAAAGTTACAGAGAGAGGGGTAGACCAGAACCCCATGATCCTCAACTAATGCTTTTCTCTTCCTCCTTCCCCTCCTGCCTCCTCTAATCACACTGAGTTGGGCTTAAAACAGCGAGTATCCAAGAACAGTTTGGGGGATAAATGAAAGGCAGGTATTCTTCTGCAATCAAAGATCATCAACAATCTATTATCTTCAGTCTTCCCCTCTGAGACTGATATGGGTCACTTTGCTGCAGTGCCATTGTCAATCTTCAGTAATTAAAAACTTAGCCTCTATTATGTACAGACTAAAAAGGGGAGTGTATTCTTTATCATAATCCACACCTAAATAGTTGGTTTTCTTTCCTTCAGTTAATGCTTGTGCTATGGAGTAAATAAAATTATTTTAGGCAATATTTCATTCTTTGGCCAGAAAAACCTCAAAGGATTTCATGGGTCTCTCAAAAAAGTGTTATTTACTAGTAGATGTTAATGAGTATTACATGTAACATTTTCAGATACAATACATTGCATCGATTTTTAGGAACCATGAGAGCTGCTTCATATAAAGCAAGAAGATGTGGCTAATTATAGAACCACAGTTAAGCAAGTAAAGACAAGACCAGAAACACTGAATAGGGGGTGGCTTCGACCTCTTCCAAGAAAATTTGAATAGGAAGATAAGGACCTACCTGAATGGAATTCACAGCTGACACTAACAACTAAAAAAATTCTCCCTGTAGTTCATCATAGAAAATCCTAAGATGCTAACTCTCCATCCATATCTGAAATTACGCTTTACCCTGCTTTTTTTTTTTTTTTTTTTTTTTCCCGAGACGGAGTCTTGCTCTGTCACCCAGGCTGGAGTGCAGTGGCGTGATCTCGGCTCATTGCAAGCTCCGCTTCCCGGGTTCACGCCATTCTCCTGCCTCAGCCTCCCAAGTAGCTGGGACTACAGGCGCCCGCCACCACGCCTGGCTAATTTTTGTATTTTTTAGTATAAACGGGTTTTCACCATGTTAGCCAGGATGGTCTCTATCTCCTGACCTCGTGATCCACCCGCCTCGGCCTCCCAAAGTGCTGGGATTACAGGCGTGGGCCACCATGCCCGGCCTACCCTGCTTTCTGTGTAAGCACCACACTGGTGTCCTTTCTGTCCTCAGTACCCATCACACTCCCACTCCTCACAGGCCCTTTGTCCATGTTCTTCATCTGCTGGAAGCCTCTTGGGCCTCTATTCGTTTTTGAGGTCTCAGCTCCTGAATCACTTCCTCAGAAACATCATCCCTGACTTCCGTCATGTGATCATCTGCCTCTGTGAATCATGCTTTTCATGATTCCTTTGTAGCACGTGTCAGAATTGGAATTTTACATTTATTTGTGCAGTTAATTCATTAAAATCTATTTCTCCCAACAGACTGTAGGCTTTGGGAGAGCAAGGACCATTATATTCCCAGGTTCTAGGTTGGTGCTGACACAGAGGAAGCACTTTAAACAATATTTGTAGAATGAATGAAGAAATTATTTGTACAATGAATGAAGGAAAAAAACCCCATAAACTCTTGTCCTCATTATTTCAACCACTTCCTTACCTTAAAAATGAAAATGAAAAACCTATCTTCTAACGTGAATCAAAATCTTAAATAAAATCTTGAATAGTGGTGGTCTAACGTCGACTTAGCATAATCAGAAAAATAAGTGTATTAAAGTAATCAGCAAAAAGTCAAATGCAAACAAACAAAAAAAAAACCACAGGTGTTATAAAAAGCCTACTTTCATTTCTTGGTAATTTGGTTGTTTTTCTGTTTTCTTCAATTCTGTGTCTATTTTCTGCAAATCCATTTTAAGGATATGCTTTATCCCATCTTTTACATCCTACTCTCCTTCCAATTCATAGACCTTGAAATTTGGGTGTATCTTCTTGCTCTTTGCTATTGCTGTTTCATGTAGCAGTTAATTCTGATTAAAGAAAGTCTGAAAACCTTATATATTTTTTAAATGAAGTGCTGAATGTCTTGCTGTATATATCTGAAGTCCCACTCTTTAATAGGCTGGTCACTTGTTCAGAATATGAGCTGAGTGTTTTTCATTTTCCCCTCCAAATCTATTCCTTATTCTCCTCATCCTGCTCTGTCCCCTGGGAATCTGGCATTTATGGGTTACAGCAAGTGGCTCTCTTGTCCTCTGGCTTCCAATTTGGTGAGATTGGAGGGTAGGAGCGTGAGTTTGTAGAATTTCTTCCTTTGACTCTCCTGCTGATGGGTCACAACAGTTGGCTACACCTCTCTAAGGCTCCTGCTCCTGTCAGTGCTGTCAGTGAGCTCTCTCCATTCAGCTTCTCCTCCTGGGTTTAGGTTACTCCTGTGCCTCTTCAGGCCTAGGGGTGGAAACTGCTCCCTACTGGTGCCAACCTCTGGGTTCTACATCAACTCCTTCTTATTTCCCTTCATGCTGTTCATACCTCTATAAATATCTTCTTTATTAAACTCTACTCAATTATTCTATATGAGCTTAACATCTGTCTCCTGCTAGGATCCTGCCATACTCTAGAAAACAGCTCCCCAGCCTCGAAGGGCATTGTTTCCTACAAGAGGATATAACTGGCTCATCAGGGGGTTATTCTACTGTTCCATTATGCCAGCTACTTCTGGGTAAATGGGGTTCAGTGTTGGTCATCTATGCTGATAAATTTGTTGCATACACGTTGTTAGAAACCAGGTTATCTTTTGTGAGTACAAGTCCATGTTATCAAAACCCACACATAATCTTCATCCCTGTTATCATGGTTACTTTATTGCAAAATCATTGAATGACTGGTTTCCATCTTGATTATTGAAAACTACCTTTACAGAAGGGGCTTCACTAAGCAGCTACGTGAGACAAAAGTATCTTCAAATTCTGGGTCCATTTAGAGGTCAATCCTTGTAGTTATTTCTCAAACTTCCTGGCCATTGATTGTCTAATATTTTTCTTTTCTAGTCCATGATAATGTAGCCAAATCATTGGCCTCTATCTATGAATAGATTAAATGATTCAGATCTTCTACTCTTTCGGTCAAAGTAGACAACCAGAAAAATTTACCCTAGTCAATGCCAACAGATCCTCCACAGCCATCTATAAATCTGGTTTAATTTTTTTCCTTCTCAGCCAGCTGATCAAAGGTACCTTTCCATGATTAAATTTCCATGCTCAAAGGGACCTTTTCATGTATGTGTTTCTTTAACACATGCCTATTGGCATCAGAAGTTAATATATTGTAAGAATTCTTCTTATGTAACTTTCTTTAGCTTTATGACATGAAGCATTGTAGGAATATCATATACATTGGGAATGGAGTGCTTCTGGGCACAACCACCTTGAGGCTTGATGGACCAAATAGTATCCTTTAAACATCATGATGGGAAGCTCATGTCATTGGGTGTTCATTCAGGGCCAAGGGGCTATTTCTCAAAAGAAGAATAGTTATTTTCTGAAAAAAACATGGATTTTCTTCAACACCCTAGAGACCTCTACTGTGACTCTCTAATAGACATTTGCCACAGGCCCCGTAAACTGTCTTGTTCTCTGACAGGTATTTTAGACCCAGCGGCACACCTGTTTGTACAGCAGCCTGGATTATCTGAAAAGTATTTTATTTCTCTGAGCTCTACTCAAATCTTTCAACTAATAAGTATTGCACCCCTTTTAATAGCAGAAAATGTAAGACGCAGTAACTTATCTTTCACTATGGAGAAGATATAACTACTGGACCCCTCAGGAACTTTAATGAGGTGGAAGACTCCTGTATTGTCATATTTTTCTCCTATCCATTAGCACACATGTGTCTTTATAAGGCATCAAGATTATATGCTAACCACTATTCCCCAGATCTTATCAGCATGATGCTATGAATATAAGGAATCTGTGTGGCATCCTGTGGAGTAAGGATATTATCAAAACCCTGTAGCCTAAATTATGGCAAAGAGCTAGAAGGTCATATACCCTTGAGGGAAGAAAGTGAAGATGCAGTACTATCCTTACCAGGTAAAAGCAAATGTTCCTAAGGTTATCCACTTATCGGAAAAAGGAGAAAGCATTTGTTTGATCTAGTGCTGCATCCAAAGTGACAGAGGCTGTTTTGATTTGTTCTAGCATAGAGACAACAACTTGAAGAGCAGCTGAAATTAAGGTGATGACTTGGTTGAGCTTAAGAGAATACACTAACAATCTTCAGAACCTGTCTTCCCTCTGCACTGCCAATCAGTATCATATATAGTTTCTTTTTTGTTTTTATATTCGTGAATGTTTAATTAATCGCCATATACATTATATTGCCTAACTCCTAATCAAGTATAAGTTGAACACTTAACATATATATGAAGAATGTGACCTTTATTAATTGTATTAAGTGAAAAATTTGATTTTCCACACATTCAACTTATCCTTTCAGTCATATTTTCTTTGAAACTTATACTCAATTATTATTATTTATTATTATTATACTTTAAGGTTTAGGGTACATGTGCACAATGTGCAGGTTTGTTACATATGTATCCATGTGCCATGTTGGTGTGCTGCACCCATTAACTCGTCATTTAGCATTAGGTATGTCTCCTAATGCTGTCCCTCCCCCCTCCCCCCCACCCCACAACAGTCCCCAGAGTGTGATGTTCCGCTTCCTGTGTCCCTGTGTTCTCGTTGTTCAATTCTCACCTATGAGTGAGAACATGCGGTGTTTGGTTTTTTGTCCTTGTGATAGTTTACTGAGAATGATGTTTTCCAGTTTCATCCATGTCCCTACAAAGGACATGAACTAATCATTTTTTATGGCTGCATAGTATTCCATGGTGTATATGTGCCACATTTGCTTAATCCAGTCTATCGTTGTTGGACATTTGGGTTGGTTCCAAGTCTTCGCTATTGTGAATAGTGCCGCAAGAAACATACGTGTGCATGTGTCTTTATAGCAGCATGATTTATAGTCCTTTGGGTATATACCCAGTAATAGGTATATACCACTGGGTCAAGTGGTATTTCTAGTTCTAGATCCCTGAGGAATCGCCACACTGACTCCCACAATGGTTGAACTAGTTTACAGTCCCACCAACAGTGTAAAAGTGTTCCTATTTCTCCACATCCTCTCCAGCACCTGTTGTTTCCTGACTTTTTAATGATGGCCATTCTAACTGGTGTGAGATGGTATCTCATTGTGGTTTTGATTTGCATTTCTCTGATGGCCAGTGATGATGAGCATTTTTGCATGTGTTTTTTGGCTGCATAAATGTCTTCTTTTGAGAAGTGTCTGTTCATGTCCTTTGCCCACTTTTTGATGGGGTTGTTTGTTTTTTTCTTGTAAATTTGTTTGAGTTCATTGTAGATTCTGGATATTAGCCCTTTGTCAGATGAGTAGGTTGCGAAAATGTTCTCCCATTCTGTAGGTTGCCTGTTCACTCTGATGGTAGTTTCTTTGGCTGTGCAGAAGCTCTTTAGTTTAATGAGATCCCATTTGTCGATTTTGGCTTTTGTTGCCATTGCTTTTGGTGTTTTAGACATGAAGTCCTTGCCCATGCCTATGTCCTGAATGGTATTGCCTAGGTTTTCTTCTAGGGTTTTTATGGTTTTAGGTCTAACATGTAAGTCTTTAATCCATCTTGAGTTAATTGGACTTATCCATGTAATGAAACACCACCTGTTCCCCAAAAACCTATTGAAATAAAAATACATACATACATGTATACATACATACAAACATACACTCTATAAGTTGTAAAAAAAGGAAACTGTTTGGGGATACTATACATTAATTCAAAATATAAACCAAAGGGTAGAAAAGTTAGCTATAAGATAAATTCTGAAGAACTAAAAAAAAGATTTTTTAAAAACTATATAATAATTCATTATCTATTGCTGCATTGTAAACTACATTCAAACTTGGCAACTTAAAAAACAAATATTTCTTATTTCACAATTTCCATGGCCAGGAATGTAGGAACAGCTTGATTGGGTGGTTCTGGGTCCAGGTTCTTTATGAAGTTGTGGTTATGATGTAAGCCAAAGCTGCAGTCAACTGAAGGCTTGAGTAAGGTAGAGGATGTGCCTTTAAGGTGGCTTACTCTTACACCTCACTTTCTGCCTGACTTTCCCATGTCCCACTGATGTAGGTGAAAACTTGTTTTCACATATTTGAATCTAGAAATTCTGTTCTAAAATTACGAAAGCTTAAAAAAATGGATCTCATGGAGATACAGAGAAGAATGGTGGTTAGCAGGGGCTGGAAAGGGAATGAGGGAGGGAGGGATGAAGAGAAGTTGGTTAATGAGTACAAATACGCCGTTCAAAGGAATAAGTTTTAGTATCTGACAGTACAGTGGGGAAACTGTAGTTAACAATAATTTATTGTATATTTCAAAATAGCTTGAAGACAAGAATTGTAGTGTTCCCAACACAAAGAAAAATGTTTGAGGTGATAGATATTCCAATTACCCTGATTTGATCATTAAACCTTGTATACATGTATCAAAACATCATGTGTACCCTAAAAATATGTGCAACTATAATATATCAATAAAAATATAAAATAAAATAAAGTAACAAAAGTTATTTTGCAAGATTGCAATAAGTAACAAGGGAATTTGAAAGAAGATTCTACTTTTTTGTTGTTAGAATTTGCTAAAATTTGTTCATTTAGGAAAATTATATCATTAAAAACACCACTTGTTGTATTTGATTTTCCTATTCAATATACATATTTCCTCCTGCACTTAAAGTTGCTACATTCACAGTGATTCTACCTGTAGGTGTAAGCACTTGACTACTCATGTCTCTTCCAGTTTAGTCACATTTGAGCATTTGCATATTGATGTGCATACTATTTAATTATAAATTACTTTCTTTTTATTATTTCTCATTCATATTACATAGGATATTTTATTGCCTTTTGAAAGGAAATTATGAGTTTGGCTGAGATATATTATCTGTGACTATTATTTCAAGATTGTACAAGGAGCATTGTAAACTATTATAAAAGGATGTGTTGGGTATGATGTGCTTGAGAATGACTGTCATACAAACTGGTGATGTTATGGCACTCGTAATCACCTTAAAGAAGCCCTTGACACTGTTCTTTCTACTAGAACAGATCTGTCCAGGAGAAATATAAAGTGAATTATATGTGTAAGTTTAAATTTTCTGATAGCTACATTTAAGAGCATAAAAGGAAACAGGTGAAAATAATTTTAATAATAACTTAATAATATATTTTATTTACTTAAATATAACAAAATATTTCAAATATAACCAATATAAAAATTAAGTATTCTTCTTTGTTGTTGTTTATAATGTCTTTAAAATATGATGTGTATTTTGCACTTACAGTATGTCCCAATTTGGAGAAGCCATTTCAAATGCGGAACAGACACATGGATAGTGGCTACCATATTGGACAGCATAGTTTTGGATGTTCCATGAATAGAAAAATTCCAAGAAAGGGAGTAAAATGTCAGAAGCTCCTTAATTTATTAACAGGGACAAAATGATGGCTGCTGCCCATCTCCTTTTTTTCCTCTTTTTTGTAGCTTTCAGCTCAAAGTCTTTATGTTCCAGCTCAAACACAGACCATCTGCAGCACAACTTCTGTGCCAGAGGCTGTGTGGAGAGGTGTAGCAGCAGCTCAATAAGACAACCACCTGCCACAGTTCAAAACCAGAAAGTCAAGAAGGAGTATTTTTCTCTTGACACTTCCATCTTCATCTCTCTCTCCTTTATCCCCAGACACTCAGATCCCTCCCAATCAGATACACCCCTTCTCCCCCCCACAAGTATGAAGCTTTTCTCCCCAAATGGCAAAAGCTCCAAAATTGCCTGTCATCTCTTTTCCTACGTTATGAGCATTTTGCTGATCCTTATTTAGCTGATGTCCTTGTTTTCCCCCTGTTAACAAGCTCATTCCTGCTCTATCCTTTTGCAGAAAGCATTATCGCCTTTCTAGTTTGGTGGTTAAAACCACAGGCAATAGAAAGCAAGCAACACACCTGAGTTCATACCTTGTTTATCTCACTTAAAGCTGTGTGATTTTGAGTAGTAAATTAAACTCTGAGCTGCAGCTAGCTATACCATTCAGGCGAGAGTAATACCTACCTTTTAGGCTTGCTATGAGACTCAGCTGAGACAATGGGTGTAATCAAGTTAGCACAACATCTGTCACATTGTGAGCAATTAATAAATGAAAGCTCTTATTATTATACTATTTCCTCAATCTATAAATCCTTCTCTAATTCCAGCCACATGTCCAAATCCTAATTATTTTTTAAAGTCTTTCTGAAGTCTCACCTGTTCTCTAAACCTTCTACAAACCTTATTCTCCCCTTTTCGTGTATTTCTTGAGAACTCTAACATAAATTCACATTGGTATGACTTCTAGTATGGGACACATAGTGATCATTTAGTAAATCCTTTACCTAATTAATTGATGATGAAAAAGGGAAAGAAAACAATAGTAGATGCTGCAGATACCTGACCCTGCTTCCCCTTGACCCACCTGAGGTTTTTGGCAGCTGTGGTGGGCAGTTTTATGATTCCTACTGACAGACATGTTCCACACGGCTCTGCAGAAGTTTCCCAGTGGGATGGAGCCCCAGCTGCCCGCAACAGTATTCCACTCATTAACATGCACTTGATTGGCTTTGCTCCCTTCAGTCTCATCTCCCTTATACCCATTTAAGCTTCCTGGAATCCCCTCCCAGATAAACCACCTGCATCAAAGTTCTTGTCTTAGCTTTTGCTTTTGGGGAAACCCAAATAAGACAATAACTAAGATTACTGAGTCCATATTATATGCCAAGCACCATGTTAGTCACTCTACTTTCATTATCTTCTTTTATATTCTCAACATTCTTGTGGGATTAGGTATTATTATATTCATTTTGTAGTAACAAATTAGAAAGTCAGGACTCAAAATAATTGACTCACTCAGGGAAAATCTAGCAATCCAAATGCTTTGGGTGCTCATTTCTGAATTAATAATTGTATACAAAAAAAGAATAAGGCATTTTAGAATAAAGCTTTAAAAAGTTACAGAAAAATAGGTAAAATAAAACTTTCTTAGATTTAGCCAAAACATGACAAACTAAGATATAGAAGCAGAATGTAATAATACAGAGTCTGGAGACATTGCACATTGAACACTTTGTTATTTAAATGCCTTATTTGTAGTCCACTTTTTTATTCTGGGAAATAGAGACGGGAAGATATGGCAGCTGAGAGCTACCCGAATGAGTCAGATTTAATAAGAAGGTATTAGAAGATGAAACCAATTTGGCCTGTATGACATTGGAGAAAGAATTAGACAAAGGGGACTTTTGTGAGTGCTAGATACTAAAAAGACAGGCTTACATTAATGAGAAAAATTATTGAGAAAAATTTTTCTTCCATATTAAAATTCTCATACAGAATTGATTTTTTTATCTTCCCAAGTCACACAGGCCATATACATAAGAGTGATTGAATTATAACGTGAAATGTCAAATCCAATAAATGTGGGGAGGGAGATAGCTGGGCAAATGTTAAAGGAAGCAAAGGACAAAGAGATATGTTTCCATATTCAGAGGCAAGCATTAGATGACCTGAGCGCATTTCCCGGATTTTTAGGAAATGTATTAGTCAAATTGGAGAAGTTAGAAATATTCAGCTAAAATTAGAAAGCATTTCCTAATTGACCTGATGTACGTTACTCTCTGTGGTCCTATGGTCTAGCTATCAAATTAAGTTTATAATTCTTAAAAAATGAGGGTAATGTGATTGAGCCCATTTTCTTCATAGAAAATCAGGTCCTTAGTTTTCATGAAGTTTGAGATCACTTGATACTTCTGTTAAGCTCTGAGATTATCAGACAGAACTTAGGGTAAGTCTTTATTACATATTGCCTCTGCAGTTGCTATTGTTTGCTTTTATAATGTCACACAAAATCATAAAGAACTAGTAAATTTGAATTGGGCATTATAGTTTCATTCCTTTGAATTTTTAATGGTTTTCACTTATGCATAACCCAAAAGTATTACATCATATTATTTACTGTAAATGTATTAGGTCTGCTATGAAGTCATTTAGTTTTGAACCCTAGAAAAAGTGACTTCTAGCCAACTGAGCTTTTATAATGTGCCGTCTAATTCACATTTTAATAAATGTCATTTTCTAAGTGCATTACCTCATGTTTTGGCTACAACCCAGCTGAATCCTGAGAGAATAAGAGAAATGTGCTTTCTGACTGGTTCATCCATATTTTATTTTACTTTTCATTAAGAAATTACTCTTTGAAGAAAATCAATAATCTTCTGTGACTAAGGGGAGAGGTTAGTGTGTTGCAGTGGTGCATTCTAATATCTCAAATCAAACTGCCTTTAGCTGGCTTTTGCTGATAGCATTTTTGTCCTTTCTTGTTCCTGCAGCCTGGGTACATGGGGACCCCAGAAGAGCAGCCTATCCTACAGACAGCCAGGGCCACTTTTGTGGCCAGAAGGGCACCCCCAATGAGTGAGTATGGCCACCTTTGCTTTGTTTGATTTTACTGTCTAAACTGGAACCTAGATATCACTTTTACAGTAATCCTACTAGACTTCTTAAGAAGATTTAAATTCATAAAGGAAGCCTTCCCTCCCCTTTTTCTAGCAGATAGCTATAAGCAGTTGGGAAGTTTTACATTATATGTCTTAAGACACGATGTCAGTGTTATGCAGCATTTTATTAGAATGCATGAAGACTCTAGTTATAAAAATATAATTATAATGAATAGATTGGACCAATGATTTTATCAGAAGCTATATTTTAAAATGCCTTATAAATGGGCTATTAGAAGACTGAGGTATGAGTAGCTGCTACAAAGCTAGACAGTCCAATTGTTAGGATTATTTTTGTCACAGTGTCTACTGATAAATTATTCCACCTTTCGAAGTAAGGGGCACACCCAGAAAGTCTTCAGTGCTTGGTATCCTTTTCCAGGCAACCTGGCTGCTGTGGGCAATGTCCCTGGGTAGCTGAAATGAACAAGGAAGAATGTTCCATCAAATTTCTTTCTAATGGTAATCATAACAGAAGTTTTCATTTCTGAAAGCACATTGTCTATTTTTTCTAACCTAAGAAAATAAACCACACACACAAGCAGCCCCCCATAAATCTCACATTTTTAGAAAACCTTCCCTCTTCTCTCACTGGTCCATTTCTCTGTGGAAGCCTGGGGTGGTTGCTGGATCTTTTGGTTCTTCAAAACCAATCCAGTTTCTATAAACGCTGGCTCTAGATGGTTAAAAAAACCCCAAAGCAACCACACCCCTCATTTCCAAGAACAACAACAAAAAACATAGCTGAGGACACTTCAGTTATGTTGTCTATGCTGCCCACTTGTAACTATGGAGCATATTACTCCAAGAGATATACAGATTTTAAAAATAGATGCTCAGTAATTTTAAAAATTGACAACAAAAAAGTCCAAAATCAGATGAATTCACACCTGAAATTTACCAGATATTCAAAGAATTGGTACTGATCCTACTAAAACTATTCCAAAAGATAGAGAAAGAGGGGCTCCTCCTATATCATTCTAGGAAGCCAGTATCACCCCAATATTAAAACCAGGAATGAACATAACAAAAATGAAACCTACAGACCAATATCCTTAATGAACATAGATGCAAAAATTCTTAACAAAATATTAGCTAACTGAATCCAACAGGACATCAATAGGATAATACATCGTGATCAAGTGAGTTTTATACAAGGGATGTAGGGATGGTTTAACATATGCAAGTTAATAAATGTGATACATCACATACACAATTCAGAATTAAAAACAAAAATTGTGTGATCAATCTCAATAGATGCAGAAAAAGCATTTGATAAAATCTAGCGTTGCTTTCTGATGAGAGCCCTCAACAAAAAGGAATAGAAGGGACTTACCTCAAAGTAATAAAAGGCATCTGTAACAAACCCACAGCCAACATCATACTAAATGGGGAAAAGTTGAAAGCATTCCCCCTGAGAACTGTAAAAAGACAAGGATGTCCACATGCAACACTTCTATTCAACATAGCACTGGAAGTCCTAGTCAGAGCAATCTCACAAAAAAAGAAATAAAGGGCAAGTTGGAAAAGAGGAAGTCAAACTGTCACTGTTTGCTGATGATATGATCACATAGCTAGAAAACTCTAAAGACTCATCCAAAAGGCTCCTAGACCCGATAAATGAATTCACTAAAGGCCCAGGTTACAAAATCAATGTACACAAATTAGTAGCACTGCTCTCCATCAACAATGACCAAGCTGAGAATCAAATCAAGAACGCAATCCCTTTTACAACATCTGCAAAAAATAAAATAAAATACCTAGGAACACACTTAACCAACAAGGTGAAAGATCTCTACAAGGAAAACTACAAAACACTGCTGAAAGAAATCACAGATGACACAAAGAAATGGAACACATCCTATGCTCATGGATGGGTAGAATTAATATTGTGAAAATGACCATACTGCCAAAAGCAATCTACAAATTCAGTGCAATTTCCATCCACCAGGATTCCTCACAGAACTAGAAAAAACAATCCTAAAATTCATATGAATAAAATAAGAGCCCACATAGCCAAAGCAAGACTAAGCAAGAACAAATCTGGAGACATCTCATTACCTGACTTCAAACTATACTTTAAGGCCATAGTCACCAAAACAGCATGGTACTGGTATAAAAATAGGCACATAGACCAATGGAAAAGAATAGAGAACCCAGAAGTAAAGCCAAATACTTAACACCCAACTGATCTTTGACAAAGCATACAAAAACATAAATTGGGGAAAGGATATCCTGTTCAATAAATGGTGCTGGGAAAACTGGCAAGCCACATGTAGAAGAATGAAACTGAATCCTCATCTCTCACTTAATACAAAAATCAACTCAAGATGGATCAAAGACTTAAATCTAGGACCTGAAACCATAAAATTTCTAGAAGAAAACATTGGAAAAACTCTTCTGGACATTGATTTAGGCAAAGAATTCATGACTAAGATCCAAAAGCAAAGCAACAAAACAAAAATAAATGGGGCGGGGCGGGGGTGGAGCCAAGATGGCCAAATAGGAACAGCTCTGGTCTACAGCTCCCAGCGTGAGCGACACAGAAGATGGGTGATTTCTGGATTTCCATCTGACGTACTGGGTTCATCTCACTAGGGAGTGCCAGACAATGGGTGCAGGACAGTGGGTGCAGTGCACCGTGCATGAGCCAAAGCAGGGCGAGGTATTGCCTCAGTCGGGAAGCACAAGGGGTCAGGGAGTTCCCTTTCCTAGTCAAAGAAAGGGGTGACAGACGGCACCTGGAAAATTGGGTCACTCCCACCCTAATACTGCGCTTTTCCAACGGGCTTAAAAAATGGCACACCAGGAGATTATATCCCACACCTGGCTCTGAGGGTCCTATGCCCACGGAGTCTCACTGATTGCTAGCACTGCAGTCTGAGATCAAACTGCAAGGGGGCAGCTAGGCTGGGGGAGGGGCGCCCGCCATTGCCCAGGCTTGATTAGGTAAACTAAGCAGCCAGGAAGCTCGAACTGGGTGGAGCCCACCACAGCTCAAGGAGGCCTGCCTGCCTCTGTAGGCTCCACCTCTGGAGGCAGGGCACAGACAAACAAAAAGACAGCAGTAACCTCTGCAGACTTAAATGTCCCTGTATGACAGCTTTGAAGAGAGTAGTGGTTCTCCCAGCACACAGCTGGAGATCTGAGAATGGGCAGACTCCCTCCTCAAGTGGGTCCCTGAACCCCGAGTAGCCTAACTGGGAGGCACCCCCCAGTAGAGGCAGACTGACACCTCACACGGCCAGGTACTCCTCTGAGACAAAACTTCCAGAGGAACGATCAGGCAGCAGCATCTGCGGTTCACCAATATCCACTGTTCTACAGCCACCACTGTTCTGCAGCCACTGCTGCTGATACCCAGGCAAACAAGGTCTGGAGTGGACCTCTAGCAAACTCCAACAGACCTGCAGCTGAGGGTCCTGTCTGTTAGAAAGAAAACTAACAAACAGAAAGGACATCCACACCAAAAACCCATCTGTACGTCACCATCATCAAAGACCAAAAGTAGATAAAACCACAAAGATGGGGAAAAAACACAGCAGAAAAACTGGAAACTATAAAAATCAGAGTGCCTCTCCTCCTCCAAAGGAATGCAGCTCCTCACCAGCAACGGAACAAAGCTGGACGGAGAATGACTTTGATGAGTTGAGAGAAGAAGGCTTCAGACGATCAAACTACTCCGAGCTACAGGAGGAAATTCAAACCAATGGCAAAGAAGTTAAAAACTTTGAAAAAAAATTAGACGAATAGATAAGTAAGAATAACCAATGCAGAGAAGTCCTTAAAGGAGCTGATGGAGCTGAAAGCCAAGGCGCAAGAACTACGTGAAGAATGCAGAAGCCTCAGGAGCCAATGTGATCAACTGGAAGAAAGGGTAGCAGTGATGGAAGACGAAATGAATGAAATGAAGCAAGAAGTGAAGTTTAGAGAAAAAAGAATAAAAAGAAATGAACAAAGCCTCCAAGAAATATGGGACCATGTGAAAAGACCAAAGCTATGTCTGATTGGTGTACCTGAAAGTGACGGGGAGAATGGAACCAAGTTGGAAAACACTCTGCAGGATATTATCCAGGAGAACTTCCCCAGCCTAGCAAGGTAGACCAACATTCAGATTCAGGAAATACAGAGAACGCTACAAAGATACTCCTTGAGAAGAGCAACTCCAAGACACATAATTGTCAGATTCACCAAAGTTGAAATGAAGGAAAAAATGTTAAGGGCAGCCAGAGAGAAAGGTCAGGTTACCCACAAAGGGAAGCCCATCAGACTAACAGTGGATCTTTCGGCAGAAACTCTACAAGCCAGAAGAGAGTGGGGGCCGATATTCAACATTCTTAAAGAAAAGAATTTTCAACCCAGAATTTCATATCCAGCCAAACTAAGCTTCATAAGTGAAGGAGAAATAAAATCCTTTACAGACAAGCAAATGCTGAGAGATTTTGTCACCACCAGGCCTGCCCTAAAAGAGCTCCTGAACGAAGCAGTAAACATGGAAAGGAACAACCGGTACCAGCCACTGCAAAAACATGCCAAAATGTAAAGAACATCAAGGCTAGGAAGAAATGTTGCCTAAAAGCAATGGCAACAAAAATTAACGAGCAAAATAACCAGCTAACATCATAATGACAGGATCAGATTCACACATAACAATATTAACTTAAATGTAAATGGGCTAAATGCTGCAATTAAAAGACACAGACTGGCAAATCAGATAAAGAGTCAAGACCCATCAGTGTGCTGTATTCAGGAAACCCATCTCACGTGCAGAGACACACATAGGCTCAAAATGAAGGGATGGAGGAAGATGTACCAAGCAAATGGAAAACAAAAAAAGGCAGAGGTTGCAATCCTAGTCTCTGATAAAACAGACTTTAAAACAACAAAGATCAAAAGAGACAAAGAAGGCCGTTACATAATGGTAAAGGGATCAGTTCAACAAGAAGAGCTAACTATCCTAAATATATATGCACCCAATACAGGAGCACCCAGATTCATAAAGCAAGTACTTAGTGACCTACAAAGAGACTTAGACTCCCATACAATAATAATGGGAGACTTTAACACCCCACTGTCAACATTAGACAGATCAATGAGACAGAAAGTTAACAAGGATACCCAGGAATTGAACTCAGCTTGGCACCAAGCAGACCTAATAGACATCTACAGAACTCTCCACCCCAAATCAACAGAATATACATTCTTTTCAGCACCACACCACACCTATTCCAAAATTGACCACATAGTTGGAAGTAAAGCACTCCTCAGCAAATGGAAAAGAACAGAAATTATAACAAACTGTCTCTCAGACCACAGTGCAATCAAACTAGAACTCAGGATTAAGAAACTCACTCAAAACCGCTCAACTACATGGAAACTGAACAACCTGCTCCTGAATGACTACTGGGTACATAATGAAATGAAGGCAGAAATAAAGATGTTCTTTGAAACCAACGAGAACGAAGACACAACATACCAGAATCTCTGGGACACATTCAAAGCAGTGTGTAGTGGGAAATTTATAGCACTAAATGCCCACAAGAGAAAGCAGGAAAGATCCAAAATTGACACCCTAACATCACAATTAAAAGAACTAGAAAAGCAAGAGCAAACATATTCAAAAGCTAGCAGAAGGCTACAAATAACTAAAATAAGAGCAGAACTGAAGGAAATAGAGACACAAAAAATGCTTCAAAAAATTAATGAATCCAGGAGCTGGTTTTTTGAAAAGATCAACAAAAGTGATAGACCACTAGCAAGACTAATAAAGAAGAAAAGAGATAAGAATCAAATAGATGCAATAAAAAATGATAAAGGGGATATCACCACCGATCCCACAGAAATACAAACTACCATCAGAGAATACTACAAACACCCCTACACAAATAAACTAGAAAATGTAGAAGAAATGGATAAATTCCTGGACACATACACCCTCCCAAGACTAAACCAGGAAGAAGTTGAATCTCTGAATAGACCAATAACAGGCTCTGAAATTGTGGCAATAATCAATAGCTTACCAACCAAAAAAAGTCCAGGACCAGATGGATTCACAGCCAAATTCTACCAGAGGTACAAGGAGGAACTGGTACCATTCCTTCTGAAACTATTCCAATCAATAGAAAAAGAGGGAATCCTCCCTAACTCATTTTATGAGGCCAGCATCATCCTGATACCGAAGCCTGGCAGAGATACAACCGAAAAAGAGAATTTTAGACCAATATCCTTGATGAACATCGATGCAAAAATCCTCAATAAAATACTAGCAAACCGAATCCAGCAGCACATCAAAAAGCTTATCCACCATGATCAAGTGGGCTTCATCCCTGGGACGCAAGGCTGGTTCAACATACGCAAATCAATAAATGTAATCTAGCACATAAACAGAACCAAAGACAAAAACCACGTGATTATCTCAATAGATGCAGAAAAGGCCTTTGACAAAATTCAACAACCTTCATGTTAAAAACTCTTAATAAATTAGGTATTGATGGGACATATCTCAAAATAATAAGAGCTATCTATGACAAACCCACAGCCAATATCATACTGAATGGGCAAAAACTGGAAGCATTCCCTTTGAAAACTGGCACAAGACAGGGATGCCCTCTCTCACCACTCCTATTCAGCATAGTGTTGGAAGTTCTGGCCAGGGCAATTAGGCAGGAGAAGGAAATAAAGGGTATTCAATTAGGAAAAGAGGAAGTCAAATTATCCCTGTTTGCAGATGACATGATTGTATATCTAGAAAACCCCATTGTCTCAGCCCAAAATCTCCTTAAGCTGATAAGCAACTTTAGCAAAGTCTCAGAATACAAAATCAATGTACAAAAATCACAAGCATTCTTATACACCAATAACAGACAAACAGCCAAATCATGAGTGAACTCCCATTCACAATTGCTTCAAAGAGAATAAAATACCTAGGAATCCAACTTACAAGAGATGTGAAGGACCTCTTCAAGGAGAACTACAAACCACTGCTCAACGAAATAAAAGAGGATACAAACAAATGGAAGAACATTCCATGCTCATGGGTAGGAAGAATCAATATTGTGAAAATGGCCATACCACCCAAAGTAAGTTATAGATTCAATGCCATCCCCATCAAGCTACCAATGACTTTCTTCACAGAATTGGAAAAAACTACTTTAAATTTCATATGGAACCAAAAAAGAGCCCGAATCGCCAAGTCAATCCTAAGCCAAAAGAACAAAGCCGGAGGCATCCCGCTACCTGACTTCAAACTATACTACAAGGCTACAGTAACCAAAACAGCATGGTACTAGTACCAAAACAGAGATATAGATCAATGGAGCAGAACAGAGCCCTCAGAAATTTTGCTGCATATCTACAACCATCTGATCTTTGACAAACCTGACAAAAACAAGCAATGGGGAAAGGATTCCCTATTTAATAAATGGTGCTGGGAAAACTGGCTAGCCATATGTAGAAAGCTGAAACTGGATCCCTTCCTTACACCTTATACAAAAATTAATTCAAGATGGATTAAAGACTTACATGTTAGACCTAAAACCATAAAAACCCTAGAAGAAAACCTAGGCAATACCATTCAGGACATAGGCATGGGCAAGGAGTTCATGTCTAAAACACCAAAAGCAATGGCAACAAAAACTAAAATTGACAAATGGGATCTAATTAAACTAAAGAGCTTCTGGACAGCAAAAGAAACTACCATCAGAGTGAACAGGCAACCTACAGAATGGGAGAAAATTTTTGCAACCTACTCATCTGACAAAGGGCTAATATCCAGAATCTACAATGAACTCAAACAAATTTACAAGAAAAAAATAACCCCATCAAAAAGTGGCTGAAGGATATGAACAGACACTTCTCAAAAGAAGACATTTATGCAGCCAAAAAACACATGCAAAACTGCTCATTATCACTGGCCATCAGAGAAATGCAAATCAAAACCACAATGAGATACCATCTCACACCGGTTAGAATGGCAATCATTAAAAAGTCAGGAAACAACAGGTGCTGGAGAGGATGTGGAGAAATAGGAACACTTTTACATTGTTGGTGGGACTTCAAACTAGTTCGACCACTGTGGAAGTCGGTGTGGCGATTCCTCAGCAATCTAGAACTAGAAATACCATTTGACCCAGCCATCCCATTACTGGGTATATACCCAAAGGATTGTAAATCATGCTGCTATAAAGACACATGCACATGTATGTTTATTGCAGCACTATTCACAATAACAAAGACTTGGAACCAACCCAAATGTCCAATAGACTGGATTAAGCAAATGTGGCACATATACACCATGGACTACTATGCAGCCATAAAAAATGATGAGTTCATGTCCTTTGTAGGACATGGATGAAACTGGAAACCATCATTCTCAGCAAACTATCACAAGGACAAAAAAACCAAACACTGCATATTCTCACTCATAGCTGGTAATTGAACAATGAGAACACATGGACACAGGAAGCGGAACATCACACTCCAGGGACTGTTGTGGGGTAGGGGGAGGGGGAAGGGATAGCATTAGGAGATATACCTAATCCTAAATGACGAGTTAATGGGTGCAGCACAGCAACATGGCACATGTATACATATGTAACAAACCTGCACATTGTGCACATGTACCCTAAAACTTAAAGTATAATAATCGTAAAATTTAAAAAAAGAATAAATGCGGTCCCTCAAAAAAAAAAAAAGAAATGGGACCAAATTAAACTAAAAAGCTTCTGCTCAGCAAAATAAACAAGCAGAGTAAATAGACAACTCAAAGAGTGGGAGAAAGTATTTGCAAACTATGCCTCTGGCAAAGGACTAGGGTCCATAATCTACAAGGAACTCAAACAAATCAGCAAGAAAAATACAAACAATCCAATCAAAAGTGGGCTAAGGACATGAATAGACATTTCTCAACAGAAGATATACAAATAGCCAACAAACATATGAAAAAAATGCTCAACACACTAATCATCAGGGAAATGCAAATTAAAACCATAATGAGATTCCACCTTACTACTGCAAGAATGGCCATAATTAAAAAGTCAAAAAACAATAGATGTTGGCATGTATGTGGTGAAAAGGGAACATTTTTACATAGCTGGTGGGAATGTAAATTAGTACAATCAGTATGGAAAACAGTATGGAGTTTCCTTAAAGAACTAAAGGTAGATCTACCATTTGATTCAGCAATCCCGTTACTGGGTATCTACCCAAAGGAAAGGAAGTCATTATGTAAAAAAGACACAGGCACACACATGTTTACAGCAGCACAGTTCACAATTGCAAGAATATGAAACCAACGTAAGTGCCCCTCAGCCAACAAGTCGATTAAGAAAATGTTGTATATGTACACCATGGAATACTACTCAGCCATAAAAAGGAATGAAATAATGCCTTTTGTAGCAATTTGAATGGAGCTGGAAGCCATTATTCTAAGTGAAGTAACTCAGGAATAGAAAGCCAAATACTGTGTGTTCTTACTTATAAGTGAGAGCTAAGCTATGAGGACACACACACACATATACACACACACACACAAAACATGCAGAGTGATATAATGGACTTAGGGGACTCGAGGGTGGGGAGACTATGAGGAGGTGAGGGATAAAAGAAAACACATTGCATACAGTATATACTGCTCAAGTGATGGGTGCACTAAAATCTCAGAATTCACCACCAAAGAATTAATCCATGGAACCAAAAACCATCTATACCCAAAAAACTATTGACATTTTTAAAAATGATTTTTAAGTGTAAATAAGAAAAGAAAAAAAACAGATTCAGAAAATGGTTAACAAAATTCATGAAGTAGAATTATCACAATCAAGAAAACCCAGAAATTTAAGGAGAGGGGCAAATTCCTAATCATGTCAGGGTAAATTTATAGGGGACTAGTTGACTCCTCATTGCCTGTTAGAGATGACTGGGCTAAATTTTGATCCAGGGAGGTAATTCTTTTAACTTCAGTAACTCAGAAAATTCTAGACATTGCCTACAAAACCTTTGCAGCCTTCACACTATGAAGGACAAAGAGAGCACCCAGTGGTAAAAGAAACCATACAAATCTCTCAATCTCTAGTTCTTTAAGGCAGTTTATTTTTAAAAGGGCATTTGTAACAATAAGTTTTCCAGACCTAAGCCAGTGACCCACTTATGTCAAACAAAAATGTGACAGCACAAATTTCAGTACATAATGATCTTTCAAAGATAATCTTTGCTTAACACACATATGTTCATTAAAGTATTATTCAAAATAATAATATATTGGAAACTACACAGGTACTCAACAATATGTGAATGATAGTAAATTATGGCCCATCAATTTAATGAAATAGAATGGAACCACTGAAAATCATGTATATATGTTCAACAGTTGATTCTGTTGATTTTCCCATGCAGTTTCTGGGGTCTGTGTTATCATTGCCTTCCTCACCCTGAAAATAACATTCTCCAGTATTTCTCTAGTATTTTGATGGCTTCCTTCTTATATTTAAATTTCTAGTCCCCTAGAAATTTATTTTTGTATATAGACTGAAGTGGAAATCAAACTATTTTCCCAAATTGCTGAGTTAATTATTTCAGAATCATTTGTTGAATAATATACCCATTTCCTCTCTGATTTCTAAAAAAATTACTAAATAATAAATTTATATATTTGTTTCTGAATCCTGTAACCTGCTCTAATGTACATTTTTAAGTCTCATGATTGTTTTAATTCTTATGATAAATGTGTATTAATTTAAAATTTTAATGTTACTCTAAATTATATTTGGACTTTCAGTAGTAAAATATTTACAAAAATGCAAGATTTTAGTCAATATTAAAAATTTTTTAAGTATAAGTTTTATTGTATAAAATGGTGTATTAGTCCATTTTCACACTGGTGATAAAGACATACCTGAGACTGGGTAATATGTAAAGAAAAAGGGGCTTAATGGACTCACAGTTCCATGTGGTTGGGGAGGCCTCACAATCATGGCAGAAGGCAAAAGGCACGTCTTACACGGTGGCAGACAAGAGAGAATGAGAATCAAGTGAAAGGGGTTTCCCCTTATGAAACCACCAAATCTCGTGAGACTTATTCACTAACAGGAGAACTGCATGGGAGAAACCTCCCCCACGATTCAATTATCTCCCACGGGTTCCCTCCCACAACATGTGGGAATTATGGGAGCTATAATTCAAGATGAGATTTAGGTAGGGATACAGCCTAACCATATCAAATGGTATCAAGGGAAAATATTGGAGTAAATATATCATAATAGTAACATTATTATAACAACGTGAAACTATCATAAAGCCAGACAGAAATAAATCCTATTAAAAATACAAATTTTGAATATGATAAAGATGGACTTCAAGTCAGTAGCAGAAAGATGAACTATTAAATAAATAGTATTGAATTAACTGAAATGCCATTCATAAAAATAAAATAAAATTGGATATTTATCTCATATCTTATACCAAAATAGATACTAAAGCATTGATGATTTTGTATATAAAATATAAAACCATAAAAGTAACTGAAGAAAATGTAAGGGTATATTTATAGAATTATGGGGTTAAGAAAACTTTTCTAAAGATAACACCAAAACCAGAAAATAGAAATTTTGAAGAATTTCAACACATAAATACACCTTAACTCATTGGAAACAAAGTTAAAAGATAACTGGAAATCTAGGAAAAACAAATACTTTCAACATATATATCTGACCAAATGTATCAACACCTTTTTTATATGAGCTGTTCTTCAAAATCAAAAAGAAAAAAATGATCATCCAATATGAAAGTAGGTAAAAGTCATAAACAGGAAATAATATAATGGCCAATAATGATAAAAATATAGTTCAACTACAGTTAAAAAAAGAATTGCAAATTAATTAAAATGTTATTTTTGTCTTATAGGTTGTCAAGTAGATTTTAAAAGATTAAAATTTCCAGTTTTGGCCAGAGTGAGGAGAAAAAATCGCCTCATTTTCTACTGGCAGCAGTGTAATATGATATTTATCAGATTTTATAAAATATTTATCAAACATATAGGTTCTTTTTGATTCAGCAGCTTTCATCCTAGAAACTCATCTCATGGAAATTTGCATAGATTTCCTAATGTTACAGGCACTATGTAATAGTAATAATAAAATGGAAACAACCTAAATGTTTCTCAATAGGAGATTGATTAAATGAATTATGGTATAGTCAATTATAAAATACCATTTAATCATTAATTATTGGGTAGAGATATATTTATTAGCAAGGAAATGTGCCCATGATATATTGTTAATTCAAGAAATGAAGTTATTAAAATGGCATGTGTGGTATAATTTCATTTTTTGGGTATGTTTGTACACTTGTATACTTTATATTCACATATATGAAAACATATGCAAGAAAAAAGTCTGAAAGGATATACATATGCTTACAGTAATTATTTTCAATTATGGGATTACATTTTTATTTTTATTCTCATATTTCTGAGCCCCTATTATATCCCAGTTTTCTAAAGGCTGAGGTTATAGTAAAAACAAATGAACAAGCTACCTGCCTTCATGAAGCCTATATTTAAGATGAAGGGAGATTCTCAATAAAAATGTAAATAACAAGATAGCTTCAAATAGTGATCAATGCTATGAAGAAAAAAAACAAAGCAGATGGCCTAACGGAGAATGACTGATGTGCAATGGGAGGTAGTTACCTTGTGGTTACGGGGTTAGGGAAGCACTCTCATGAGGAGGTGACTTCTGAACTGAGATGTGAAGACCAGGAAGCCCTGGGAAGAGCACTCAAGCCAGAGGCAATAAGTGCAAAGGTCCTGAGGCATGAGTGACCGTATGATACACCAGGACTAGCACTAGAAGGAAGCCAAGAGGCCAAAATGTGGCCAATAAAGAGAGTGGTGGAATGAGGAGATGTCTGAGAAACAGGTAGAAGTCATATTTTCTGTGTCCTCTGGACTCTGATAAAGTATTTGGATTATTTATAAGTGCAGAGAAGGACAGAGAAAGGTGTTCAGCAAGAGTGACCCAATCAATTTTACATTTTTAGAAGAACATTCTTGCTGCTTCCTTATACCTTCTTGAGCTGTTTCAATGGTTCACAATAAGCATGTATGCAGAAAAATATTAGGCTTTTTTTCATTTAAAAATTAGGCCAGCTAGGGTGGCTCATTCCTGTAATCCTAGCACTTTGGGATGCCGAGGTGAGCCAATCACTTGAGCCCACAAGTTCAAGACAGGCCTGGGCAACATGGTCAAAGCCTGTCTCTACCAAAAAATAAAAATTAAAATTAAAAAATTAAAACAAAATTAGCTGAGCATGATGGAGTGCCTGTAGTCCCAGCTATCAGGAGGCAGAGATGGAAGGATGGCTTGAGCCCAGGAGGTGGAGGTTGCAGTGAACTGAGATTGCGCCACTGCACTCCAGCCTGGGCAACAGAGTTTAAAAAAATAAAAATAAAAATAAAAATAAAAATAATGGCAGATATCATTATAGAATCATGACAGAAAATTGAATATTTTTATTTTCTTGTATGTTTATATGCATTGCAAGTTTCTACCAAAAATGTGTATACCTTTTACATTCCCCCCGAATTTTCCAAAATTAAATAATTTAAAAAAGAAGTAAATATGCTGAGACAATAGATTGTCTCCATAATTAAAGCCCCTTTAAAAGAAAAAAAACCAGATAAACATTTTCTCAAAAGAATATGTACCCTGGAGTCAAATTCTGACTTTACCTCCTTATAGCATTGACCCATGGGCATGGAACACAACCTACCTCAGTCTTTATTTCCTGATAATGAAGCAAAAATTAAATGAGAGAACAGTCATGTAGGAGAAGCATGCATTGGCCTTCTAAAAGCACTTTCATGTTGTTGAGGTCCTCCAATGGGTCAGTCACTATGCAATATACTAGAGCAAATAAGACACAGATTTCTTCTTCAAGAGTCTCTTGGTCTTCAGAGATAAAGTCAAGAAAGCTATGGATTCAATCTATTGTGTTCGGTGCAGTGCGCTATCTTAAGTCTAAAGTATATTGCTGACAATCTCATCTGAAGCAGCCACACTCACCTTCACCATTCCTCTTCCTAGTCTCTGGCACAAGATCTTGACTTACTGTCTTAGATACTTATTACTGCCTGAATTTATCCTGGTTATTAATTGGTTGGCTTTATCTTCCCGGGCTGGGCCCAAAGTTCTTTGAGATCAGGGCCATTCTCTGTCTTTTTCACTGTCATATCTTTAGAACCTACAGCATTGTCTTGCATTACAATATGTGCTCAGTAAATTCATTGTTAAATGAATGAGAAAAAAGGGGTAACACAGATTATGTGCTCAGTAAATTCAGTGTTAAATGAATGAGAAAAAAGGGGTAACACAGATAATGATTTTCTCCCAAAGTGGAGGTCAGCTTAAAGATCTGATCAGGTCCTCAACAACACTGCTAAGTGAGTCTGACTATTATTACTATCATTTGGAAATTTAGAAAACTAAGATTCAGAAAGGTTAAAATACTTACTAAGGTTCAACTGTCTATTAAATGGCAAAGGTAGCATGTTCTAACCTCAAGTCTTATGCTGTTTAGGCTACGCACAGACAGTTGCAGTGAACTTGGCTTCCCATTTTACTTGTTTAACCCAGGCCTAAAAATCTTAAACATAGCATAGCTTATAAAAGTATCATTACATGTTCTAAAACACCACAAATAAATTGTGTGTGTGTGTGTGTGTGTGTGTGTGTGTATTTCTATGCCAAAATGAAATGCATCTATGTTAGGATGTGTAAGAAATTTAAGCAGCTCTAAAATGGGGAAACTTACCTGTTAGACTTTAACAATTGTCATGATGTATTTAAGCAATCCTTTGATTCCCAACTCTGGAAGACATTCCTTAATAACTGAGCCTAAAGTCCATGTTTAGAGGTGGTGTGATATTTGAGATGTAGCTTTTGGCCTTTTGTGCTTTATCTAACCAAAAAGACTCTAGGAGAAACACCAGGGGTTTTTAAAATGTCAAAAGAGATGAAACAGCGACTTCAAAGGAAAACGGAGTGCTTTGTTGTTGTGTGTAACTTTCTCTGCCTCTTGAGCTCCGGGAAAGTTGCTCATGACACTTAGGTACAGACCTTTTCTTTGAGATTTCCACAAAAAAAGAGAACTTGATTGATTTTTGATGCCACCTACTGGCTACTACAAAAACTTCAGCTTGTAAATGTTGTGCTGAAATTACTTTGAACATTGTCTGATGTAGCACCATTACCAACACTGAAATACCTGGCCCCATGAGGTTAAGATAAGGAAACAAGAAAGATTAAGAGGACAATGCTCTTCTATTTAAGATTTTTAAAAATTGATATGTAATATTTGTACCTATCTATGGGGTGCATGTGATATTTTGTTACATGCATAAAATGTGTAATATTCAAGTCAGGGTATTTAGTGTATTCATCACCCAAGTATTTATCATTTCTATGTGTTAAGAACATTTCAAGTCCCATCTCCTAGCTACTTTGAAATATACAGTACATTGTTGCTACCTATAGTCATCTTTCCATACTATGGATCATTAAAATGTATTCCTTCTATCTAATTCTATGTTTGTACCCATTAACCATTAACTACATTAACCAGCCTCTCTTCACTCCCCAGCCCCTGCCCCAGTCATATATGCTTTCGGTTTGCTAGTATTCTGTTGAGAATTTTTGCATTTATGTTTATCAGGGATATTGCCCTGTAATGTTTTTTTGTTTGTTTGTTTGTTTGTTTGTTTTTATGTCCTTGGCTGGTTTTGGTATCAGAGTAATGCTGGCCTCACAGAATGACTTAGAAAGAATTATCTCCTCTCCAATTTTCTGGAATAGTTTGAAAAGAAGTAGTTTTAATTCTTCTCTGTAAGTTTGGTAAAATTCAGCAGTGAAACCATCTGGTCCTGAACTGTTCTTTGTCTGGAAACTTTGTGTCACTGATCCAATCTCATTACTTGTTATTGGTCTGTTTGGTTTTTCTATTTCTTAATTCAACCTTGGTAGGTTTTATGTGTCCATGAATTTATCCATTTTTCTAGTTTTTTGGTGTACAGTTTTTCATAACAGTCTCTGATAGCGTTTTTCATTTCTGTGGTATCAGTTGGAATGTATCCTCTTTTATTTCTGATTTTATTTATTTGGGTCTTCTCTCTTTTTTTCTTGGTTAGCCTAGCTAGCAGTTTATCAGTTTTATTTTTTTCAATAAAAACTTTGTTTTGTTAATTGATTCCATTGTTTTATAGTCTCTATTTTTTTCTCCTCTCATTTTTATTTATTTACTTCTACTAATTTTGGGTTGGTTTGTTCTTGCTTTTCTAGTTTCCTGAGGTGCAGTTAGATTGCCTTCCTACTTTTATGATGTAGGTGTTTACTGCCATAAATTTTCCTCTTAGCACTGCTTTTTCTCTATTCCATCGGTTTTGATATGTTGTGTTTTGATTTTCAATTGTTTGAAAAATTTTTTAAATTTCCTCCTAGTTTCTTTCTCGACCTAATGGTCATTCAGAAGCATGTTATTTAATTTCCATGTATTTATACAGTTTCCCAAGCTCTTCTCATTATTGATTTCGAATTGTATTCTATTGTGGTCTAAGAAGAAACTTGATATGATTTTAATTTTTAATAATCACACAAGTTGGCCTTGAGTGGCAGCTGCAAATAGAATAATCTTTCTCAGGGAACTTGTAAACATGTGGTGGCCCTGCTACTGGGCACATTGGGATCAATGCTAATGGCTTGCACTTTGGCCTTGGTGAGAGCAGCCAGCAGCAGCACATGGCTGCAGGTAGGGGATGTCAATGGGGCTCCAGGGATGTGGAGATACAAGGATTGTTGAGCCCTACGACAGGATGCAGTACGGTAGGTTCCAGGCTCTGAAAATGGTGCCTTGCTATTCCTTTTTTTTTTTTTTTTTTTAATACTTTAAGTGATGGGATACATGTGCAGAACATACAGGTTTGTTACCTAGGTATACACGTGCCATGGTGGTTTGCTGCATCTATCAACCTGTCATCTACACCAGGTATTTCTCCTAATGCTATCCCTCCCCTAAACCCCCATCCCCCAATAGGCCCCAGTGTGTGATGTTCCCCTCCCTGTGTCCATGTGTGCTCATTGTTCAACTCCCACTTATGAGTGAGAACATGCCGCCTTTGGTTTTCTGTTCTTGTTTTAGTTTGCTGAGAATGATGGTTTCCAGACATGAACTCGTCCTTTTTTATGGCTGCATAGTATTCCATGGTGTATATGTACTACATTTTCTTTATCCAGTCTATCACTGATGGGCATTTGGGTGGGTTCCAAGTCTTTGTTACTGTGAACAGTGCTGTAATAAACGTATGTGTGCATGTGTCTTTATAGTAGAATGATTTATCATCCTTTGGGTATATACCCAGTAATGGGATTGCTGGGTCAAATGGTATTTCTAGTTCTAGATCCTTGAGGAATCACCACACTGCCTTCCACAATGGTTGAACTAATTTACACTCCTACCAACAGTGTAAAAGCATTCCTATTTCTCTACATCTTCTCCAGCAAATGTTGTTTCCTGACTTTTTAATGACCATCATTCTAACTGGCATGAGATGGTATCTCATTGTGGTTTTGATTCATATTTCTCTAATGACCAGTGATGATGAGCTTTTTTTCATATGTTTGTTGGCTGCATAAATGTCTTATTTTGAGAAGTGTCTGTTCATATCCTTCAGCCACTTTTTGATGGGGTTGTTTGTTTTTTTCTTGTAAACTTGTTTAAGTTATTAGTAGATTCTGGATATTAGCCTTTTGTCAGATGGGTAGATTGCAAAAATTTTCTCCCATTCTGTAGGTTGTGTGTTCACTCTGATGTTAATTTCTTTTGCTGTGCAAAAGTTCTTTAGTTTAATTAGATCCCATTTGTCAGTTTTGGCTTTTGTTGCCATTGCTTTCGTGTTTTAGTCATGAAGTCTTTGCCCATGCCTATGTCCTAAATAGTATTGCCTAAGTTTTTGTCTAGGGTTTTTACGGTTTAAGGTCTTATGTTTAAGTCGTTTCCATATTGAGTTAATTTTTGTATAAGGTGTAAAGAAGGGATCCAGTTTCAGCTTTCTGCATATGGCTAGCCAGTTTTCCCAACACCATTTATTAAATTGGGAATCCTTTCCACATTGCTTGTTTTTGTCAGGTTTGTCAAAGATCAGATGGTTGTAGGTATGTGACATTATTTCTGAGGCCTCTGTTCTGTTCCATTGGTCTGTATATCTGTTTGGGTACTAGTACCATGCTGTTTTATTACTGTAGCCTTGTAGTATAGTTTGAAGTCAGGTAGTGTGATGCCTCCAGCTTTGTTCTTTTTCATTAGGATCGTCTTGGCTATGTGGGCTCTTTTTTCGTTCCATATGAATTTTAAAGTAGTTTTTTCCAATTCTATGAAGAAAGTCAATGGTAGCTTGATGGGGATAGCATTGAATCTATAAATTACTTTGGGAAGTGATTTGGCATTTTCACAATATTTTTTCTTCCTATCCTTAAGCATGAAGTGTTTTTCCATTTGTTTGTGTCCTCTCTTATTTCCTTGAACAGTGGTTTGTAGTTCTCCTTGAAGAGGTCCTTCACATCCCTTGTAAGTTGGATTCCTAGGTATTTTATTCTCTTTGTAGCAATTGTGAATGGGAGTTCACTGACAATTTGGCTATTTGTCTGTTCTTGGTGTATAGGAATGCTTGTGCTTTTTGCACATTGATTTTGTATCCTGAGACTTTGTTGAAGTTATTTATCAGCTTAAGAAGATTTGGGGCTGAGATGATGGGGTTTTCTAAATATACAGTCATGTCATCTGCAGAGACAATTTGACTTCCTCTTTTCATACTCGAATACCATTTGTTTATTTCTCTTTCTTGATTGCCCTGGCCAGAACTTCTAATACTGTGTTGAAAAGGAGTGGTGAGAGAGGACATCCTTGTGTTGTGCCGGTTTTCAAGGGATTGTTTCCAGTTTTTGCCCTTTCAGTATGTTATTGGCTGTGGGTTTGTCATGAAAAGCTCTTATTTTGAGATACGTTCCATCAATACCTAGTTTAAAGAGAATTTTTAGCATGAAGCATTGTTGAATTTTGTCAAAGGCCTTTTCTTCATCTATTGAGATAATCATGTGGTTTTTGGTCATTGGTTGTTTGTGTGATGGATTGCATTTATTGTTTTGCATCCCTGGGATGAAGCTGACTTGATCGTGATGGATCAGCTTTTTGATGTGCTGCAGGACTCAGTTTGCTGGTATTTTATTGAGGATTTTCGCATCCATGTTCATCAGGGATATTGGCCTGAAATTTTTGTTGTTGTGTCTCTGCCAGGTTTTGGCATTAGGATGATGCTGGCCTCATAAAATGATTTAGGGAGGATTCCCTCTTTTTCTATTGTTTGGAATAGTTTCAGAAGGAATGGTACCAGCTCCTCTTTGTACCTCTGGTGGAATTTGGCTGTGAATCCATCTGGTCCTGGACTTTTCTTAGTTGGTAGGCTATTACTTGCTGCCTCAATTTCAGAACTTGTTATTGTTATATTCATGGATTCAACTTCTTCCTGGTTTAGTCTTGGGAGGGTGTATGTGTCCAGGAAGTTATGCATTTCTTCTAGATTTTCTAGTTTCTTTGCATAGAGATGTTTACAGTATTCTCTGGTGGTAGTTTGTATTTCTGTGGGATCGGTGGTGATATCCCCTTTATCATTTTTTATGGCATCTATTTGATTCTTCTCTCTTTTCTTCTTTATTACTCTCGCTAGCTGACTATTTTGTTGATCTTTTCAAAAAACCAGATCCTGGATTCATTGATTTTTTGAAGAGTTTTTCGTGTCTCTGTGTCCTTCATTTCTGCTCTGATCTTAGTAATTTCTTGCTTTCTGCTAGCTTTTGAATTTGTTTGCTGTTGCTTCTCTAGTTCTTTTAAATGTGATGTCAGAGTGTCGATTTTAGATCTTTCCTGCTTTATCTTGTGGGCATTTGGTGCTATAAATGTCCCTCTACATACTGCTTTAAATGTGTCCCAGAGATTCTGGTACAGTGTGTCTTTGTTCTCATTGGTTTCAAAGAACATCTTTATTTCTGCCTTCATTTCAATATTTACCCAGTAGTCATTCAGGAGCAGGTTGTTTACTTTCCATGTAGTTGTGCGGTTTTGAGTGAGTTTCTTAATCCTGAGTTCTAATTTGGTTGCAATGTGGTCTGAGAGACAGTTTGTTATCATTTCTGTTCTTTTGCATTTGCTGAGGAGTGTTTTACTTCCAGCTATGTGGTCAATTTTAGAATAAGTGTAATGTGGTGCTGAGAAGAGTGTATATTCTGTTGATTTGGGGTGGAGAGTTCTGTAGATGTCTATTAGGTCTGCTTGTTGCAGAGCTGAGTTCAGGTCCTCGATATCCTTGTTAACCTTCTGTCTCACTGATATGTCTACTATCGACAGTGGGGTGTTAAAGTCTCCCACTATTATTGTGTGGGAGTCTAAGTCTCTTTGTAGCTCTCTAATAACTTGTTTTATGAATCTGGGTGTTCCTGTATTGGGCGCATATATATTTAGGATGGTTAGCTCTTCTTGTTGCATTGACCTCTTTACCAGTATGTAATGCCCTTCTTTGTCTCTTTTGATCTTTGTTGGCTTAAAGTCTGTTTTATCAGAGACTAGGATTGCAACCCCTGCTTTTTTTTGCTTTCCATTTGCTTAGGAAATATTCCCCCATCCCTTTATTTTGAGCCTATGTGTGTCTTTCCATGTGAGATGGGTCTCCTGAATATAGCACACCAGTGAGTGTTGACTTTTTATCCAATTTGCCAGTCTGTGTCTTTTAATTGGGGCAGTTAGCCATTTACATTTAAGGTTAATATTTTTATATGTGAATTTGATCCTGCCATTATGATGCCACGTGGTTATTTTGCCCTTTAGTTGATGTCGTTTCTTCATAGCATCAGTGGTCTTTACAATTTCGTATGTTTTTGCAGTGGATGGTACCAGCTAATCCTTTCCATGTTTAGTGCTTCCTTCAGGAGCTCTTGTAAGGCAGGCCTGATGGTGACAAAATCTTTCAGCATTTGCTTGTCTGTAAAGCATTTTATTTCTCCTTCGCTTATGGAGCTTAGTTTGGCTGGATATGAAATTCTGGGTTGAAAATTCTTTTCTTTAAGAATGTTGAATATTGGCCCCCACTCTCTTCTGGCCTGTAGGGTTTCTGCTAAGAGATCCGCTGTTTGTCTGATGGGCTTCCCATTGTGGGTAACCCGACCTTTCTCTCTGGCTGCCCTTAATATTTTTTCCTTTATTTCAACCTTGGTGAATCTGATGATTATGTGTCTTGTGGTTGCTCTTCTCAAGGTGTATCTTTGTGGTGTTCTCTGTATTTCCTGAATTTGAATATTGGCCTGCCTTGCTAGATTGGGGAAGTTCTCCTGGCTAATATCCCAAAGAGTGTTTTCCAATTTGGTTCCGTTCTACCTGTCCCTTTCAGGTACACCAATCAAACGTATATTTGGTCTTTTCACATGGTCCCATATTTCTTGGAGGCTTCCATTTGCTTAGGAAATATTCCCCCATCCCTTTATTTTGAGCCTATGTGTGTCTTTCACATGCTTCATTTCTCTTTACTCTTTTTTCTCTAATCTTGTCTTCTCACTTTATTTCATTGAGTTGATCTTCAATCTCTGACATTCTTTCTTCCACTTGATGCTATTGATACTTGAGTATGTTTCACGACATTCTTGTGCCGTGTTTTTCAGCTCCATCAGGTCATTTATGTTCTTCTCTATACTGGTTATTATAGTTAGCAATTCATCTAACCTTTTTTCAAGGTTCTTAGCTTCCTTGCATTGTGTTAGAATATGCTTCTTTAGCTCAGAGGAGTTTGTCATTACCCATCTTTTGAAGCCTACTTCTGTCAATTTGTCAAACTCATTCTCTGTCCAGTTTTGTTGCCTTGCTGGTGAGGAGTTCTGATCCTTTGCAGGAGAAGATGCATTCTGGTTTTTGGAATTTTCAGCCTTTTTGTGCTGTTTTCCCCCCTTCTTCATGGATTTATCTACCTTTGGTCTTTAAAGTCAGTGACCTTTGGCTGGGGTCTCTGAGTAGATGTCCTTTTTGTTGCTGTTGATACTGTTCCTTTCTGTTTGCTAGTTTTCCTTCTAACAGTGAGGCTCCTCTGCTGCAGGTCTGCTGGAGTTTACTGGAGGTCCACTCCAGACCCTGTTTGCCTGCGTGTCACTGGCAGAAGCTGCAGAACGGCCAAGATTGCTGCCTGTTCCTTCCTCTGGAAACTTCGTCCCAGGGGGGCACCTGCCAAATGCCAGCCAGAACTCTCCCGTATGAGGTGTCTATTGGCCCCTACTGGGAGGTGTCTCCCAGTCAAGATAACCGGGGGTCAGGGGCCCACTTGAGGCAGTCTGTCCCTTATCGGAGCTCAAACACTGTGCTGGGAGATCTGCTGCTCTCTTCAGAGCTGCCAGGCAGGGACATTTAAGTTTGCTGAAGCTGCACCCCCAACTGCCCCTTCCTCCAGGTGCTCTGTCCCAGGGAGTTGGGGGTTTTATCTGTAAGTCCTTGACTGGGGCTGCTGCCTTTTTTTCAAAGATGCCCTGCCCAGAGAGGAGGGAATCTGGAGAGGCAGTCTGGCAGCAGTGGCCTTGCTGAGCTGTGGTGAGCTCTGCCCAGTTCCAACTTCCCAACTGCTTTGTTTACACCATGAGGGTAAAACCACCTACTCAAGCCTCAGCAATGGCGGACACCCCTCCTCTGACCAAGCTCAAGCATCCCAGGTCGAGCTCAGACTGCTGTGCTCGAAGTGAGAATTTCAAGCCAGTGGATCTTAGCTTGCTGGTCTCCGTGGTTGTGAGACCCGCCAAGCCAGACCACTTGGTTCCCTTTCTAGGGGAACCCCTAGAAAGCCTCTCTAGGTTCCCAGCTGATCCTGGCTGAGCATGCTGCCTCTCTTGACTCTCTTTTCATGCCTTAGGTGTTTCCTTTCACTTTGCTGTTGAATTCTAGCATTCTTGCTTAGGTGATCTATTCAAAGTGTGATTATCTACTTGTTATTTTGGTTCTTCTTTGTAGTGAAGGTGGGTACTATATTGCCTCTCATCAGCCATTTTGAAGTCCCTCCCATTTAAGCCTTGCCTTCAATTCAGCATCTATATGAAGCAATAGCAACTTAGTTTTCAATTCACTGACCTCTGACAAAATGGCAAAGGCATCTTACAAATCTGTTTGATTGTATCCACACACAATTTGGTTTAATGTTTAAAATTTGAATCAAAATAATATATGCATGTGAAAACAAACAAAATAGTACTGAAGAGTTTATAATAAAAGCAATGGTCTCTCATCCTAGGATTCCTCACCCACACTTTCACTGGGACAATCTCTTCTCTCTCTGGTTTTAGTTCTTCTGGCAGTTTGTTTTTACAGAACTTTAAATAATAAGCTTATTTTATTTTGTGCTTATTAAGTTTAGATAATATCCACTGACAGTCTGCTATGGGAAATGAAGATTTCTTTTTTTTTTTTTTTTTTTTTTGAGATGGAGTCTCGCTCTGTCGCCCAGGCTGGAGTGCAGTGGCGCAATCTCGGCTCACTGCAAGCTCCACCTTCCGGGTTCACGCCATTCTCCTGCCTCAGCCTCTCCGAGTAGCTGGGCCTGCAGGCGGCTGCCTGTAGTCCCAGCTAATTTTTTTGTATTTTTAGTAGAGACGGGGTTTCACCGTGGTCTCAATCTCCTGACCTCGTGATCCGCCTGCCTCGGCCTCCCAAAGTGCTGGGATTACAAGCATGAGCCACCGCGCCCAGCCCGGGAAATGAAGATTTCTAACTCATATACATTATCTGTTTTACTTATCCCCTTCACCCATGTTTGGTAGTTAAATTACTACTTTTAGATTTCCTTGTGGTTGCTTTTATGACTTTAAATAGTATGCAATACCTCTACTTCTTGTTCTACTAACTTTTGTCAGTGTCTCAGCTCATCTTTATGTAAGAGGATATTATCCCCCCTACCCTTCTGTCCACCTTTTCTTTCCCTTTCACCTTTTACTTTCTGGAAATACTTTCTATAAATACCATTTTACATGATCATATTTGTCACCATTTATGTTCAGTTCCAGAACTTCAACAAAATCTTGCATGATCTATTGGTAGGTTGGTTCCAGAATTTGAAAATGATTTAAAAAACTTTTGCTTTGTCATAACTATGCAAACCATATTCACTGTCAGGCCATTATTTTCTTATTTGTACCATGTCCTTGATATCAAAGCCAAATCTCACACTTCATTAGCAGTGTAGGATCATCCCGCATTTTAGTTTGCTTCAACACAGTGACTTTCTAGCATAATTTTTTGTTTACCCACAAGGTTTTTCTTGGATAGCCTTCATCAGGACAATGTGTTTTTCTGCCATCTCAATCATACTATTTTTCAGAGGCCCCTTTTCCCTGAAGATCTACCTTGCGAAGCTGCTGTCCTTTTGCTTTACTCAGGACCTGGTAAATTGTAGGCCTATTGCATAGCTTTAATTCTGGGGCTTCTCTACCTTGTTAAATTGTCTTTTTCTAGAGTTATCAGATTTATGAAACAAAAGCACAGGATGCCCAGTTAACTTTTTAATTTCATATAAATAATAATTTTTAGTATAAGTATGTGAATTTATTGTTTCCTATATCCCAAGGCTGCCTTTCTGTTGACCCACCTGTTTTCGTGGAGAATATTCTCAATTACCTTCCTAAAAAAAGAAAGCATAAGCAGTAAACTTGCTGAGTTCCTATAAATGCCTTGTCTCTTCATCTTTTCTTTTCTCTTTTTATATTTGATTGATGGTATAGCTATAGAAGTGTAGATTGAAAAACAATTCCTTTCAGAAATGTGAAGACATTGCTCCATTATTTTTGTTATCCAGAATGTCTAATGCCAGTAGAATTCACATACATCATGATAAGTTTTTTCCTTTTAGAAAGTACTTAAAATGATTTCTTTATTCTTAGTGTTCTGAAATCTCACAATTCGATAGAGGCCTTTTTAATTCTTTCTTTGAGTCCTTAGTAAGTCCTTTAATCCTAAAGAACTATGACTCTCATCAGCTCTGGACAATTTTCTTCTGTTATTTCTTTGTGATTTTTATCCCTTCCATTTTTTCAGTTGTCTTTCTGGAACTATTGGTCATACCTGGATTAGTCTCAGTGTCTCTTCTTTTTTTCCTTCTATTTTTCATCTCTGACTTTTTGTTCTGTATTTTAGAATTTCTTAATTTTTTCCAGCTCTTCTTTTGATTTTTTTTATTTTGGCAATTGTATTTTAATCTTTATAAGCCCTTCTTGTTCTCCAATTATTCTTTTACAATAACGTCACGTTTTTATTTTGTGAATAATCTGCTTAAATTTCTCTGAATATATTAGAGGTTTTAAAGTTCCCTCCAATGCCCTTAATTATTTTAATAATTTAATTTTTGTTTGTTTAGTTTTTCTCTTGTATGTTTTGATGCTACATAATTATCTATTACTAAAGAAAAAAGGACTGGGTGGTTTGGGTGGATTTGCTTTGCTGCTGTGTTAGTCGGTCATCTTACCAAGGAGGCCTCTGCACCATGTGGGGTGACAGGGCTGTGTTGACTGTCATATTCCTTTACAGCATGAATTGGTGGAAAGCTAGATGTCAGGCACTGGCTTTCAAAATGCCATAAAACAAGCTTGTGCAACCCACGGCTCATAGGCTCCATGTGGCCCAGCATGGCGTTCAGTGCAGCCCAGCACAAAAATCATAAACTTTCTTAAAACATTATGAGTTTTTTTGCAATTTTAGTTTTAGCTCATCAGCTATTTTCTGGATGCTGTTATACTAAGCATAGAGGTCTGGGAGAAACACAGCGGTTCTGATTTGCACTGAAAATCTGTAAAGAAACTTTCAATCAATCTCTCTGCTTTGGCTACATTTCTCACTCTCAACTCTCTAGCATGTTTCATGATTTCTAACAGGCAAATTCTGTCCCACCCTCCCTGTACCCCTGTATGTGCATTCATTGTTCAGCACACTTCAATATGCATCCCATATTCCAAATATTGCTGAACTCTCCTGTACAATTGTGATCAAATCACATCCTCCACATTCTTAGCTTGTGTGGTGAGGTTTATTCATTTATTGGTACTTTTATTATTGTATTCCGATGAGTCTCAGGAAAGAAGAGAGGTAGGCTTAAGTGCCTGATACATCACCTTGAACTAGTAGTTTGTTATTGTTTCTATTTTGTTTCTTGGTGGAAATATAATTTAAGTTAAATTATGTGTTACTTCTTCAATTACTTCCACAGAATTGCTCAGCTGCAACCACCACCATCTACTTTGCACCTAAAAAATCTGAGGTCTGGCCGGGTGTGGTGGCACACACCTGTAATCCCAGCACTTTGGGAGGCCGATGCAGGCTGATCACCTGAGGTCAGGAGTTCGAGACCAGCTTGGCCAACATGCCGAAACCACGTCTCTAATAAAAGGACAAAAATTAGCTGGGCGTGGTGGTAGGTGCCTGTAGTCCCATCTACTCAGAAGGCTGAGGCAGGAGAATTGCTTGAACCCTGGAGGCGGAGGTTGCAGTGAGCCGAGATCACGCCACTGCACTCTAGCCTGGGCGACAAGAGTGAGAAACCGTCTAAAAAAAAAAAATGTGGTCCACTGAAATTTGAGAATATCAGTGACTGTGATAGAAGGACTATAGATTTGTGCTGAAATACTAAGGATGATTCTAAGACTTACTTGAAAAACTTTGAGATAAATATTTTCAAAAACTTATTATGGAATTAGTCTCATTCATTCCAAAATATCTGATAAGTGTCTAGAGTGGGCCAAGTATGAGGTTAAGTTCCGGCAAGGTAGGATGTAAAGATGGTATAAACCTTACCCTTGGGAATAATATAATCTGGTGAATAACTTGAGTTTACATAGCAGTTTGCAGTTTATAAATCAATTTTACCTATGGTGAACTCTTGGCACTTACTGATTTACCATTCACAGTTTTAAATACTCCCAAGGGACCCCAGCGATCCAAGATATGTATAATTTATTCATTTGCTCAAGTACAAATTTGAATCACATGCACTGTGAGACTGTGTGGATGAGGTAGTTGCCTGGGTGGTGAAATAGCCAAGCTAACACTTGTAGATCTCAAAGTAGTAGCCTTGTACATATTGTGTATTAATTTATAAACAGCTTCTTCAGCCATTTGAATTTAGTGGAATACAAACATAGAATGGGTTTATTTTTCTCATATCATTGCCTTTAACAATGCTTCTTCAGATTTCCCTTCTCACTTTGATATTTGGGGCAGATTACGTAGATTTCAGACACTTTCTGTTGTTAAAAGTTCAATGTAGTCCAATTTAAGATTTCAGTTTCAATTTTTCCAATCCCCAAGCTCAGGTTTGACTCTGCCAAAGAACTTGGAGTGAGAGAGAGGGCCTGGCCTGCTATTACTTGTCTCCTCTCTTCCTTTCTGGTTCTAGCTTATTCATTATGCTGTGAGGGATGGAAAGAGAAGAAAAGGGGCGATGTGTGTTACTTTCCTAGCTACTGCTCCTTCTTACTAAGAAAAAAACAACTGGAATATTTCTGTGGACTTACTTTGCTGTTGTTTTTTGTCACTGTGGCTAGGACATAACTGACCAGCCATCAACACTCACTGGGGCAGGCATCTAAGGGCTGGCTCCCTCATGGGGTGCAGGTGGACATTTTCTGGGGGAGTCCTCACTGAATAGTTCTTTGATGTAAATGATCAGCTTTGGTTTGCCCTCCTCCAAACCCTTTCAGTTCCATCCCTGGTGATTCACCTCCACAGTCTCTTAATGTCAGGTGAGGTAGCACCAGGGAGTCTCAAGCCCATTTATTGACTCCATATCCTACTATGATGGGCTGTTTTACTGCTGCCCTCTTTCTGCCTCACTGACTTTTTTTCAGTTCTCTTGTGGTCTCTTTGGGTCTCATTTCTCCCTGCTCAAATGGGCATGGAAGGCTGACTAGCAGGTCTGCCACATAAGAGATGTTCAATTGAAAAATGAGATGTTGGTCTGCCCCTCTTACTGCACCTTCAGTCTCTATGAGAGATTCTCTTAGAACCCTCTGTAACTTGGAATTTGGAAGAAACAACTCGTCCTCTCCTCAGCAAGGATGGTAGGGAAAGTTCTATTAACTGCAATCACTGGTTGTATCCTGCCGACTCCACTGTCTCTGATCCACCTCCCTCCCCACAATATTGGCTTATGCAGACAGGAGTAGGAAGCAGGTAGAAGTGATTAAAGGATCTAGCCCCAATTTCTTGTGGAAGACTTTCTTTATCCTTAGATTTGGATCCTACTTACTGATTTTGAGTTGGTAGGAAAAGTATTGCTCAACAGCCCATTACATCTTGTGCTATGCATGTAGTCACATTAATTTACTGGGGAGTTGACAAAGAGTTAAGAAACATTCTTCCTGAATATTTAGGGCTGTGTTTCTTAAGATACGGTTTACAGAACACTCTATCTGAATCCTCCAGGGAGCTTAGGGGAAAACATACTAATTCCTGGGCTCCATAACTAGACATTTGGACTCTTGAGGGTTGGGAAAATGTCGGGAATCAAAATTTCGAACAAACACTTCAGGTTTTACTTGCGTATGCTGAAGTTGGGCAACCACTTGTCTTAAGTCCACTACGCATTATCTTAGGCCCTCCCAACACCTCTGTGAAGTAGGTAGGAATAGTATTATCTTCATTTTACTGATGAGAAAATTGAGATTCAAAAGAGAACCTTGTCTTGCTAAATGGCAGAGTAATATACCACTCAAAACTAATGATAATGAATATCAACCTGCTAAATTACTCTGCCACCGGCTATAATTTTCAGCAGAGAGAAAGTATCACTTAATTCATTTATGTTTTTTCATATTACCAAAGTAATGTATATTTATTTTAGGAAATCCATAAAAGCACAAAAACTAACTAAGCAATATAATCCCAACATTCAGATGTAATAATTTGTTTCTTCATGTTATACTTGTTTTTATAAAATTAAAAGCAAATCATATGTTAATACTCTTTAGTAACCTGCTTCCTAAAATTGACATATTGTAAATTTCACCATTCATTAAATATGTTCTTTAGCATTATTTTCAATGGCAATGTAATGTTCTACCTTATGGGTATACAAATCTATTTAACCAATCTCCTGTAGATGGATAGTTTGATTATTTCAACTTTTTAGTATTAAAAAAAAGATACTTTAAAGGTTAGGTACGTAAGGGAGAGGGAGAGTATATTTCAGCTGTCTATAGATAATGAAGCCAATTTTTAAAGGTTATTTATCAAAAGTGTTCAGAGTCTGAAATGATATGGAACATTTCCATGGCCACTAAAAAGATTATGTTTTCTTTCTTAACAGGAACAAGACCATTTTGTTTTACTTTAACCTGTTACGCTGTACCAGTCCCTCCGTGTTGCTAAACCTACAGTGCCCTACCACACAGGTAAGGCAAAAGGTGCCTCACTGGTAGTGTCAGCCATTCTGAACATTCTTGGATAAAAGAATTCAGAAATTCCATTTGAGTTCTCTGTGTGTGTAGCGGGGGCAGGGGGTTAATTATGAATTTCTAGAAGATGGAAGACATAAGTATGAGCTTATACTTGTTTATATACAATCAAAACTAAGCAGAAATTAATCATTTTAGAATCACTTAGGAAGCTCGATGATTGTCTTGTCCAACCACTTACTTTTATAAATAAATATTTGCAGCCCAGAGAAATGGAGTTTTTATCAAGATCAACATTGTATTAGGAAAAGTAAAGCTAGCTACTATAACTAACAAATCCAAGTTTTTCAGTGACTTCACACAATAACATTTATTTTTTGACCATATAACAGTAAAAGGCAGGTGTCTGTGGTCAGTAGGTACTCTCCTCTAGGCTCCTTCCATCTTAAGGATGGCTTAAGCACTTAAGGGTGGCTCTGCTATTCCTTAAATCCTCCCCATCATCTGCATCCAGCAATGAAAAGGACACAGTGAGGATGAATAAAACACTCCTGCTCTTAAAAGCCTTGGATAAGAAGTTTCACACATTGCATTTCCACTCATATGCCACAGACACAAACTGGTTATAAGTGGTCACATCCCTCAAAGACCTAAAGACAGAAATACCATTTGACCCAGCAATCCCATTATTGGGTATATACCCAAAGGAATATAAATCATTCTACTAAAAAGATGCATGCACATGTATGTTCACTGCAGCACTATTCACAATAGCAAAGACATGGAATCAACCTAAATGCCCATCAATGATAGATTTGATAAAGAAAATGTGGTACATATACACCATGGAATACTATGCAGCCATAAAAAAAGAACAAGGTCACGTCCCTTGCAGAGATGTGGATGGAGCTGGAGGTCATTATCCTTAGAAAACTAAAACAGGAACAGAAAACCAAATGCCATGTGTTTTCACTTATAAGTGAGAGCTAAATGATGAGAACATATGGACACAAAGAGGGGAACAACAGACATGGGGGCCCATCAGAAGGTGAAGGGTAGGAGGAGAAAGAAGATCAGGAAAAATAACTAATGGATACTAAGCTTAATACCTGGGTAATGAAATAATCTGTTCAACAAAACTCCATGACACAAGTTTACCTATGTAACAAACCTGCACATATACCTCTGAACTTAAAAGTTTTTAAAAAAGAAATTTAAATGTTTCTAATCTCACACAAAAAAATAAGTCACACCCAGATTCAAGGAGAAAGGAATTGAGCAATGTAGCTCTGAGCTGAGCTGCCTTTTCTATACCATGGAACAAATGGAACAAGAGACACAAACCTCAATGAATAGTTAAGTGTGTCTTCTATAGTCTATCTCTCTGGCCTCCAGAACACCCTTCTTCTTCCCAAAGGAGATCCCAGAGTCCCATGTAGTACTGTTTTTAACTCAAAGTCCAGAATCTATAGATGATGTATAGTTCTCTTTATCAAGTCTTGACACTACATGTACAATGGGTAACATGGACAGAAAAATTAGAATTACAAACTCTCATTTAGAAAAGGAGTGATAAATACACAGCAGTTTCTGGATTGTGGCAATGGAGAACAGTCTTTTATTTCACCTGGATTGCATTCTGTGAGAAGAATTCCCTGTCCATTGCTTCCTGTAGCCCTTTGCTTGGCCACCTGGGAGGTGATTTTCTGTCCTTTAGCCTCCAGGCCACACCATTGCTGGGCACTGGAAAATATGCTGTCTTGAGGCCCATATTGCTTTGAAGCTCACTTCCAGTTGTGCAAGTTTCATATCACAAATATTATTTTAACAGTGAAAGGCTTTTTAAGGCTAGCTCATGATTTTTTCTAGCATTACACTTACCTCAGAAACTTAGTAGACTTCGGACTTTTTTGCTTCTTCTTAGTTCCATGTGCCAGTAACTATACCCAAAGCTAGTCCCTGGGATTAGTTTGTAAATCTGCTTTATTTTTTTGCTTCCTCATCTCCCTCAAAGACTTTTGAAATCTTACTTCTGCTGAGACTAAAGCCCACTTGGGATGTTGGTATCTTAGTTCTGTGACCACTTCTACCCACTTCCCCAAGGGCAAACCCTTGACCTTTCCAGTATTAATCATTGCTACCCTTTGTAATCTCAACTTCTGTGATCATCTCGATTCCTCTGACATTGCAACTCCAATAATTCTTTTACCTTCCTGGGACCTGCAAACCACTGATCCTAACCCATCCAAAGTATCGCTCAGCTCCCTCATGTTTGCATCTCCCTCCTTACGTGACTTAGATTCCACAGTCTCTCAGTGAAATCACTCCCGTATACACATTCTCAATTCCATTGTCCCCTTTCACTTAGTTGTAAGTCCCTGGCAAAACCTGACTATAAAGATAGCTTTCAGCCTACTCCATGCCTGAATCCAGGCAGCTGTGTGTTCTTGGAGAAAAACATACAACAGTCATTTAAATTCAGGACCTAACTTCAAGTGGGCTGTTAATGCTGTCTGTCTCTCATCCATACTACAGACCCTTGTCCATTCTATAGCCTACTACTGTAGAATTTCACACCTTTTCTTCTCACTTGGAACTTCCGAGATCTCTTTCCCAATCTCCTTGCCAGCCTCTGACTTTGCTTCCTGTCTCACTGAGCAAGTACAAGCATTCAGAAGACAACTTTTAAAATCTCCCTCTCTGACATCCATTTGCCTACCTATCTTCGTCTATGTCATATACTCATCCTGCCTTCCCTCTAATTCCCCGTGGGTGAACTGCCTGTGCTTCTAAGACCAGCCCATCCATTTGTGCATTAAATCTCATCCTCTTGCATAATTAAGCACATCACTTCGAAATGTTGCTTTTTTATTATCATCTTTTCCTTCTCTACTAAATTATCTCCATCAATATACAAAGCTATGGCTTGATCATTCATCCTTTCAAGTATTTCTGCAAATGTTACCGTCTTAGTGAGGCTTCTTTGACTACTTATTCAGAACTATAATCCCACCCAGCCATTCCTCTCTGTTTCTAGTATCCTTTCTATCCTATTAACTTACCATCTTATACCATCTTATTAATTACCACTTATTACCATCTTACAATAAACATTTTACTTATCTGTTATTTGGTTCCTATCTCACCCTACTAGAGGACAAATTGCTTAAGGGCAAGGATTTTTATCTGTTTTGTTCACTACTGTTATTTCTTTCATCTTAAAAAATTTTCCCCTTGATCCCACATCCCTCTCCAGCTACTGGTCCATATCTCTGTGCCTCTTTTATTTTTTTTCAAAACTCCTCAAAAGAATAGTCCACATTTATCTGTCTAAATCCTTTCCTCTCACTCTCATCCAAGCTTTTATCCCTACTTCAGTTTCCCCTAAACAATACCATCGACCTCAACGTTATTAAGCTAATGGTTAGTATTAAATACACATTTACTTGATCTAACAACAGTATTTAATCAATCCCTCCTCCTTAAAATATCTTTTTCACCTGGCTTCCAGGGCACAACATTCTTCTATATTTCCTCCCAACTCTCTGGATACTCCCTATCCGTTTCCTTTGATGAGTTATCTTAATCTTTCCAACATCTTTTAAACACTGCATTTCCCTCCCACAAGAAGCTTGGTCCTTTTCTAAGTCTGTATTTACTTTTTTGATGACCTCACCTAGTCCATTGGGTTTAACACCATCTACTTGCTGACCTCTCAAATTTACATCTCCAAATAAATCTGCTCTCTGAGCTCCAGACCTTTCTATCCAACCACCCATGTGATATTTCTACATAAATATTTGGTTGGCATCTCAAATTTAACATGTCCACAACTGAATTCCTAATCTCTGACTTTATCCCTAAAATTGTTCCCCACCCCAACGTCTTCCCTGTCTCAATTAATGCCAGCTCCAGATACCTTGATTTCTACCTTATCCTTGATTTCCCTCTCTCTCATACCCATGTTTGAGCTCTCCTTAGGTCTCCCTCCACAATGTACCCTGAGCCAAACTATTTCTCACCACCTCTTCCCTAGTTCAAGGAGCCATCATCTCTTTTTTAGATTAGTTCAAGGATCTCCTGACTGGTCTTTCTGTTTCTGTCCTTGCCCCCTTACCCTTTGCAGTCTCTTTTCCACCCAGTAGCCAGTGTGGTCCTGTTAAATATAAGTCTGATTATGTCTCTTCTTTGCTTAAATGCCCCAATAGCTTCCCAAGTTTCTTATATGAAAAGCCAAGGTCCTAACAATGACCTGTACGATCCTTCACTGTCTGGCCCACTCTCTGACCACATATCCTATTCTACTCCCTTTGCTCACTACACTTGGGTCATACTGGCCATTTGTTGTATTAATACTTGAAAGGATCCAGGAACTCTCCTGACTTAGAGACTTAGACTTTACTGTTCTCCCTACCTAGAGAATTCTTTCTGCAGATGACTGTGTGTCTTGATTGCTCATCCTGTCCAAGAATTTCTACAAATGTTACCTTCTTAGTGAGCCTGCTTTGACTACCTCTTTAAAATTAGAATCCCACCCAGCCACTCCTTTCTCTCTCTGTAGCCTCCTTTCCAGCCTTATTTATTTATCATCCTATACCATCTTATTTACTACTATTTATTACCATCTTATGACAAACATTTTACTTATTTATAATTTCTTATATATCTCCCACTACTGAAAGACAGATTGCTTGAGGGCAAGGATTTTTATTTGTTCACCACTACATCTGTCCTCAGTGCCTGGAACAGGCTCAGAGTAGGGGATCAGTAAATATTTATTAAATGAATGAACAAATGACTGAATGAATGAGAGAATGAATATCTTCCTACTTCTAGTTAAGAATTTTTCCACTATACTCTATAAATCTATCATTCTTATGATAAAACAAAATATACTTGCATATTATGCTTTTTTCTTGTTTCATAAATGAGTTACTAGATCATCTTTTCTTCATAACAAAGGTACTGTTTTAACCTTCAATGTAATTCACTCTCCCATCCACCAAATTCCAATTTGTAGTTGAGTGTTAAGCCTCTCTGAATTAAAGATAAAAATAGTAATACAAAACTTTATGCAAAGTGCCCTTTGTGGTGCACGGAGAATCAGAACTGAGTTAGAATTAGCTCATTATTAGCTGAGTCATTATTGGCTACTAATAATGCAGACTTGCATTTAGTCTTCCAGACAGTGATGCATCTACTGATCTGAGCCATATTTGTATGCACTATGTTTTTGTTAACTGCCGGCATGGTCCAGACATGTGTCATGAGCACTTAAAGGACAGACTGTGATCAATTAGAGCATCCAACTTCAATGTGACCTTCATTTTGGCTAATTATATGTTGATTACTACTAATCAGCACCCTATTTGAAGTGAACAAATTGGTCTGATAGAGGGAGAAAGTAAAGTGCAGTTGTATTGTTTTTTAACAGCTCATTTGTGTCTAGAATGAGATTTGATGTGATTCTCCTTAAACCACATTTTACTATTTTAATTACTTTCTTTTATGTGTTGCATACACAGCACTTTTCTATGTGTAGTATACGCTGTTTGTGTGTGCTTTATAAATACAGAATCATCATGGTCTCAATTCAGAAGTACCTACCATCATTTAAAGCCTGTGAAAGCATTAGTTCTTTCAGTACTCACTTTTATAAATCCATTTAAGTGTATTCAATAGCAGTAGTTCAGTTGTCTTTCAAAGTTATATGAGTCAATTGTTGAAGTCTAAATGTCTGTCAAGTATATCCTAATATGTTAATGGTTTATTCAGCTTGGCTCCAATCAGAATGAACTTTTGACATTTGCATTGATAATCATCTTAACCTTCTAAAAGATGTGGGTGTGTTGCATGCTGTGAATGTCCCTAAATTGTTCTTCAGCTTTCTTAGAAAGATACCTATGAAGCCACTAAAATTTTCTCTAAAGGTATATGAATATGCATATGTCATTGTGTGTGTGCATGCACATGTGTGGATGAGAGACCAAGAAAGAGGAAATACATGTGGAGGTATGGCTGTGGAGATGAGTTGTTTGCCCTGCCAAAATTTCTAGAGGGAATTGAACTGCTATTGCTTCAAGAAAATATTAACTGTGAGATTTGAGTCATATACATTTCGTTATTCTCCTGCTAACTTAGCTGTAGGGTCCACACCAAATGCCTTTGTGTACAGCAGGTACATAACCCAAAAGATGGAAAGGAGATGTCAGCTAAGCAGCAGTGTTTTTACCTAACCACCAATGGGTTGAGCTACAAGTTGGCCAATGAGAATAATTGCCAGAGTAGGGAGATGGAGCAAGTCAGGGCTGAGAAAGATTTCAGAAGGAGGAACTGAAGGTGATGGAGAGACTTGAAAGGGTTAGCTGCAGTTCACCTGGCTTCATCTGACTTTTGTTTTTTATTGTAAAAAAAAAGCAAAACCAGTAGAGTGTATCTCCTCTGATTCTGCCTTCCCTCTGTGGAGTTAGTAATTGGATTTCAGTCACTCTGTGGTGGCTTCGTGAACTAGCACGGTGGTCTGGCTTGGCACTGATAGGCCCCCAAAGTCTATTAATGTAAAATAATTGCAAAGATGACCTCTCTGCCTACATCTAGATGGTGTTGGTAAAAGACCATAATGATGGTTGATTGTGCCAAATAGCCTTGATTTGTTAGTTTCTTATGGTGCTAAAACCCCAGTTACATTTTGAGAATTGTGTTTGAGAATTCACTGGCACTAACAATTATTAGTGGCATAAGTGTTCAATATTCAGACAATTTTAAATCATCATTTTGTTCAGATTTAGGAAAGGAAGGAAGATTTTAACACTGAATATTCATGCACTACACAGGCAAGATTAATCTTAAATTATACTCTAAAATCATAAATATTTTAAGTCTATCTCTGTCCTGTGGTAGGTCACACAACCACATATCTGATAAAATGGCATAGAACTACACACATACACAGGCACACACAAACAAGTGAATATAAAACTGGTGAGCTCTGAGTAAGGTTAGTGGCTTCTAACTGTCTTACTCTGCTTAGTGTTGCTACAAAAGGAATACCTGAGGCTGGGTAATTTATAAAGAAAAGAGGTTTGTTTGCTTATGGTTCCGCAGGCTGTACAAGAAACATGGAGCCAGCATTTGCTTCTGTTGAGGGCTTCTGCTTTCTGCTTTCCACTTGTACCGGAAGGCAAAGAGGAGCTGGCATGTGCAGAAATTACATGGCTAGTGAGGAAGCAAGAGAGAGGATGAGGGAGGTGCCAGGCTCTTTCTAACAACCAACTCTTGAGGGAATTAATAGATTAAGAAGCTACTCATCATCACAAGAACAAGGAGGATCTGCCCTCATGAACCCCTCATGAACAGGGCGGATCCCTCCCTGAACTGTAAGAATAGGCTGCTGCTGCATCTATGAACCCAAACACCTCCCATTAGGCCCCATCTCCAACACTGGGGATCAAATTTCAACATGAGGTATGTGGGGACAAATATCCAAACTATACCAGTAACAATATTAATTTCCTGCTTATGGTATTGTGTTATGGTTATGCAAGTTCTTACCATTGAGGGAAACAGAGTGAAAGGTACATGAAATCCCTATTATTCCTCACAACTGCATGTTGATTTACAGTTATCTCAAAATCAAAAGTTAAAAATAAGTCTATCACTGTATGGTATCTTGTTTTAACATAACATCAATATCAAAGAGCAAAGAATAGAGATTGGTAACTAGTACATGAAATTTCATTTTTTACAATACGACTAGAAAATTGATTTAGACCAGGTGCAGTGGCTTACACCTGTAATCCTAGCACTTTGGGAGGCTGAGATGGGTGGATCACTTGAGCTCAGGAGTTTGCGACCAGCCTGGGGAACATGGAAAAATCCCGACTCTACAAAAAATACAAAAATTAGCTGGGCATGGTGGTGTTTGCCTGTAGTCTCAGCTACTCAAAGGGCTGAAGTGGGAGGACACTTGAGACCAGGAAGGTTGAGGCTGCAGTGAGCCATGGTCATGCCACTGTCTCTAAAAAAATAAAAAAGAAAGAGCGCAAGAAAATTGATATAGGTAGGCCGGGCACGGTGGCTCACGCTTGTAATCCCAGCACTTTGGGAGGCCGAGGCGGGCGGATCACGAGGTCAGGAGATCGAGACCACAGTGAAACCCGGTCTCTACTAAAAATACAAAAAATTAGCCGGGCGTGGTGGCGGGCACCTGTAGTCCCAGCTACTTGGAGAGGCTGAGGCAGGAGAATGGCGTGAACCTGGGAGGCAGAGCTGGCAGTGAGCCGAGATTGTGCCACTGCACTCCAGCCTGGGTGACAGAGCGAGACTCCGTCTCAAAAAAAAAAAAAAAAAAAAAAAAATTGATACAGTTTCTTAGATGGAAAACAGTGCATTGCTTTTTGTCATGGTGGATAATTTAGAAGTCTAACTTTATAGGTAGTTACCGGGTTTGTTCAACTCTGTTCAGTTCTCATCACTTTGTTCCTTCACAGATCTGTGTCTCCAAGTGCCCAGAAAAATTTTTAACCTATGTGGAAATGCAACTTTTGTACACAAAAGACAAAAGCTACTGGGAAGACTACCGTCAGTTCTGTAAGACCACTGCTAAGCCTGTGAAGGTATGTGTGTTTAGGCTTAAAGCTAGAGAAGAATTTAACTTTTTTTTTCAATCTCAAGTGTAACATGAGAATTTGTTACTAAACAAGCTCCCAAATCTTCTAGTAAATGATTAGATACAATTTCATTAAAACACAAATGCATGTGTACTGAGCGTGCACACATACCATTTATGCCACATCATTTTGTAGATTTGGGGTGTCATGAAAGACTGTTATGTCTGGTTAATTAGCTTCTCCTATTCCCCAACACCAACAAATTCTCTACTTGGGTAGACTTTTACTCTAGAACTAGGAGTTAATGTCATTTGCAGTCACCATTTCGTTAATGTGGTGATGAAGCCCCATAGCAACTTAGTAACAAGTAGAATTTTATTTCCAAGCCCAGTTTGATAACAACTCATTTTAAAAACCTCAACCCTTACCTAGGTTTGAGATACATAAGAGAATTCTAAAACATCACAATGTTAAATAATATGAATGGTTTCTAAATTAGAGAAGATGTTGTTTTGCCAGGAAAAAAAAAACAAAACATAAAGAAATCAGAGACTCAGGATATGGCTAAGACAAAGACACACACCTCCAAAGGTGTGCCTTGTTTTCAGATGATCTGGTTTTATTATTGTTGGTTCGATTGAATTACAGTTAGGACAGTTAAGAATGTCAAGCAAGATTGTGTGTGTGATAATCTTACAATTAATATTATTAGTATAAGTAATTTGGAATAAGGAGATTATTATGGAGTTAAATTTTTTAAAGGACATATTTAGATTGAGTATAAAGTAATCATCACACGGCCTTTGAAATGTTAACATTCTTCCTTCTATTTTAGTCTCTCACACAACTTTTACTGGATGATGATTGTCCGACAGCGATTTTTCCAAGCAAACCTTGTAAGTGGCAATTATTTTACCTTAGAAACACAGAATCTACCAAAATGCTACTTAATTAAGTTCCTATATTTCGCAATTGATGAGACTGAGGCCAAGAATGGTCCTCTGACTGGCCTAAAGTCCCAGAGTTGATTAGCAGGAAAGTCAAAAGTAGAGCTCATCTCTTGGCTCCAGCCAAGTACATTGTCACTGGAACTCTGATTTTTAAAATTTTCCTTCATAAACATACAAGAAAAAGATTGAAAGTTGAAAGCTCAGTCAGATTGATCATTTGGTGCTCTGGAAGCATGCATAAACACACACACAGATACGCTCATATACACCCACTCCTGATTTTAGCTGAAAACTTTGTTCAGAAATTGCCTGAGGAGTAGGGGGAGGATATATACTTGCCTTTATCACTTGAAATATTTATATATATTTGGAATTAGTCAATATTTTATTTCTTTAAAATTATAAACTGTATTTAAAGTAATACTCTGGACAAAATGAGGCCAGGCATAGGGGCTCATGCCTATAATCCCAGCACTTTCGGAGGCCAAGGTGGGAGGATTGCTTGAGTTTGAGACCAACCTCAGCAACATAGTGAAACTCTGTCTCTACAAAAAATTTTAAAAAGAAATTAGTGAGACATGGCAATGTGCACTTGTAGTCCCAGCTACTTGGGAGGTCAAGGCAGGAGGATCACTTGAGCCCAGGAGTTGAAGCCTGTAGTTAGCTATGATTGTACCACTGTACACACCCTTGGCAACAGAGTGAAACGCTGTCTCTAAAAAAATAAAAAGAAAAAGAAGAAAATGAAATAATCACTGAGTTTTCTTTCTTATGGATATAATCCTAATTACAAAAAAAGCTTTACATTAAAATGTCCATCACATTTAAAGTGTCAAAAAGAAAAAAGAAAGAAATGCTCTACTATCCAAGACCAAGAGAATACTTAAATTATAATGTATTCACTAAATGAAATATTTTAGAATTATTAAATGTAACTATTAGAATAACATGCATGTGTATGTTATACTGTTAAATAAAATTCAAACTGTTACCATCCGTATAATGATAAACATGTATAAATTAAAACAAACAAATAAACAACAACAAAAAAACCTCTTCAAAGAAAAAGATTGGAACGAAATATACCAAAACATTAAGTAGTAGTTTTGGGAGTGGCAAAACTGTGGGAAATTTCTCTCTTCTTTCTTTTTTCTATTTATTCACTTTCCTACAATGTATGTATTTCTCTCTTAAAATAGAGGAAAGGCATTAGTTATTAGTTTGAGTACATAGTCAAATACCCACTGAAGTAGCTACCACCAAACATGTCTTACATACTTCCATCACTCTTACCTGGGTCATAAAAGACCTTGAAGCAAAGATGTGGGCCCCACAGCAACAGCACTTACCAGGAAGCTCTCAGCAACAAATGTCCATGGCCAAAATCAATGTTATAAATGTTTATGCAAAAGGATAAATATAAATCATTAGTAACAAAAAATATAATAGGTATAAAGGTATAAGACATAGTCTCTGCCCTTACAAGTACAGTTTGGCTAAGTCACACAGGATAAAGTATACATTGGTGGTACAAAAATGAATAAGGTGTAGTCCCTCACAGTCTAGTGAGAAAGACATTAAATGTTGCAATCAACTTGTGTTCCTCCTAATATAAGATTAAATAGCACTCAATGGAATAGTATGCAGATAATAAAATTTGTTCATTAAAGAGTTCATAAAAGGAAATAAGTAAGGTTAAAACAAGTAAACAAGGGAAAACACTGCATGTCCTGTGTGATTTTGACTCTCAAAAAATATTTATTGTAGAAGAAAGACTGGAAAGAAATTCCCCAAAATGTTAATATAGTTCACTGTAGGTGGAAGGACTGTTTTTTTTTTTTATATTTTATCCACTTTCCAAATATGTAATGAACATATTTAGTAATGAACATATTTAGTAATGAAAGCTAACAGATTGGATGAGATTATCCAGAAAAAAAATATATGAAACAAGGTCAAGGGACCCTCTAGATAGGAACCCTTGTATTTAAGAAGTAGAAAGGGAAAAAGTGCACAGAAATATGGGAGCACAGGAGAGAACCTGAGCATGGAAGCCAAGAAAAGAGAGTTTCAATATGCCAAGGAGTATCTACCATGTCAAAGGCTCGAAAAAGTTAGCTCATTCATCAGCAAATATTGACTGATTTCTACTGTGTGCCAAGCCTTATGCTAGGTAATGGGTTTAAGCAGGATGAAGACTAAAACATATCTGGAGGTTTGGACAATTCAGAGGTCATTGGGATCACTGGGAGGATAATTTCCAAGAAGTGGTGGGGCCAAAACTGTGATAAAACTGAGGGTGTAGAAGCAGCTGGTAAAGGCTACTGTCTCAAATTTGCCACAGAAAGGAAGGGAAGAGCAGTAGAAAGGTGGGGCAGGTAAAGGAATCAGCCACATCCTAAGTGCAGCAGAAGCTAGAGGTGAACAGACAAGAAAATTCCTTTTAAGCCAGGAAAGTCGGGAAAGGCTTTAAAGAGACCTATTTGTTCTTTCCCCAGCTCAACTGCTTTAATATTTTCAGGTTTAAACTACATATGAACCTATGCAAATCAGTGATGCTTCTTATAAGAAAAAAATATGAAAAGGATCCATTTCTGATTTTCCTTACTTCTTCCTTTAAAATTGTGGTTTTAAAATATTTTTAGAAGTAAATTTGTAAAGAGGCAAAGACTCCAATCAAAATAAGAACATAGAAGATTGAACAGTGATTTTGCTTTTCTTAGAAATCATGCTAGTCTACAAAGTGTAGGCCTCTTTTGAAAGCTTCAGAATTTCCATTTTCAACTCCACTAAAAAACCGTTGTTAATGAAAAAGCTGGGAGACGAATTGTTAAGAATTCATAAACAAAAATTTAGTTGTTTTAGTAGGCTAAAATTTGAGCTGGTTCTTATTTGCCAAGGTATTATTCACTGATCCCCAATTTTCAAAGTTTTACTCAAGTAGTTCCTAATATATATTTTTAATAGTAAAACTAAACTCATCCAGTCATACAAGTTAATGTGGCCTTTCTACTAAAATGTGCTTGCCATGAATGACATGTATCATTGTTACTCTTTTAAAACCTATGATGTGCATTTTATTTATGACGACTTCATGAATATACCATGTGTAAAATAATCACGTTTAGAATGTAGTTTCAGAGTGTGATCATATTTGCTTTCTAGTCTTAGGACCATTAGAAAATCATATCATCAAGTAACAGGCAATGAGCTATCTATATTGAGCAACTTGCATGCCTAGCAAGAATTTGATTATATATAACAGAAAGCTTAAGAAAGGGAGGACATCATGAAAGAAGAAATAGAAAAGTGATTACAATAACTTTAATGTATTTTTACAGTTCTCCAGAGATGTTTCCCTGACTTCTCTACCAAAAATGGCACTTTAACAATAGGAAGTAAGATGGTGTTTCAAGATGGAAATGGAGGGACAAGAAGTGTTATAGAACTCAGGGATGCTGCAAAGTATGTATGTTTACATTCTAATTTTCAGTTTGATGCATTTTGTTATTGCACTGAAGACTAAAGCGCCTATTAGTTTAAGGGTTATAGGAAAATAATCACATATATGTATATTAAATATACATGTTACTGTGAATTGAAGAGCTTGATACATATTCATTAAGAAGAGCATGTAAGGGAGAACCCAGAATCATTTAGAAAGAATAATGATGCTTTTTTCTGTCGCCCAGGCTGGAGAGCAGTGGGGCCATATCTCGGCTCACTGCAACCTCCACCTTCCGGGTTCAAGCAATTCTCCTTCCCCAGCCTCCTGACTAGCTGGGATTTAAAAAAAACAAGAAGAAAAGAAAGAAAGAATAATGATGCTTTTCAAAATGGTTAAATCTTTCATTATCTACAGGTATAGAAGTGTGACATAAAGAAATGTATTGGTGGCATATCAAATTTCTATGTACTAAGTATAATGCAGTAAATTCCCCACGTCCCTTGGCTCTCCACACATGGTACTCCATGTTACTGGAAAATATATTTCCCTGTGTGCACGCATACACACATGTGCACAAACATTAATGTGTACAGCATATCACTGCATTGCTCAGTTGTTGAATTATAGATAAAAAAAGATAATCTAAAAATTTATTTATCTTAAAAGACTTTAGCAGTATAATTAGTATAGTGTAGTTCCCACAGATTTAGAATACAATAGCAGCTTGCACGATTTTCAGCAATATAAATCTGTGTAAAAGAAATCTCAAAATAATAATACAAATATGATTCCATTGATATAAAAGTAAAAAACAAGCAGAGTTAAATTTATTTCCCTGTGATGCATATATAATTAGTAAAATGAAAAAGAAAACTTAGGAAATTATTATCACAAAAGTCAGAATAGTGGTTACTTTGAGGAAGGGAGAGGTGTTGCAATTGGGGCACATGAAGAAGGGGTTGACGATGTTGTAGTTACATAAATGTGTTCACTTTGATAATTCCTCAAATTGGACACTGATGATTGTGAAATTTCTACTGTGTGTTCCATCATGCCTTACTGTCAGGATTAGGAAGGGGAATTAAAGATGATGTTCATTCTTGACTATGGGTTTTGCAAGTTAAAAGCTAATCTTATCATTTAAATTCATTTCTTACAGTGAGGTTTCTGCAATATTCAGGGAATGTTGCATACAGTGGAAAAGGATTTGTTCACTGTTCTTGAAAACCATGTTCTCTCTGTGTGCAGCTATAGCTACCTTTGCAGGTTTACTGAAGTGACATTTTATGTATTATTGTGGCTAGGAAAAGAGTCACTACTGATAGATGGTTTCTGAAAACATGCTTTCAACAGCACCTTGCAGAATCCCTTTTATCGTAAAAAGAACATTTCTGTTTAGTGGTCATCAAAAAATAATTGATTTTTTCCCTTCTTTCAATGCAGTGGTATCAATAAACTTCTTAATGCAAAGTCACTTGGATTGAAAGTGTTTGAAGACTATGCAACAACTTGGTATTGGATTCTCATGTAAGTGGAAACACATAGATGTTTCTTCTCTAGCCCCATTCTGATTTTATCTTTGTAGAACTCTTTCTTCAAATTTTATATTTTTATTCATGAATAAAAGAAATGTATTGGTGGCATAACAAATTTCACTCAGATGTCAGTTCCTGCCATTTTCTTTTTCAGATGAGGTGAGACAGGGAAAAGATATTTGGAAATATACCCACTGTTGGCAGAATGTAAATTTTAATTTTATTCACTAAAGTACTAATAAAAGTACTGATGAATATATACTTCAAGTCACATGGAGCAATATCTGCAGGACTTCTGTAGCTGTAATACTTGTGTGCTTCTCATCACATGCTACTGTGGATGCAGGATTGTTTCTCAGATTCTTTTTTCTAATTTGTCCCTCCCTTGACTTCAAAAGGATCGTTCCTATTTTTTAACACATCCCTTCCACATAATGATTGGAATTCATCATAACCAGAAGTCATTGTAGTTATGAAAGCTACATATGTGATACATAAATATCTATGTATAGATAACAAGGAGAAGGAGATGTAACATTTTCAGGTGTAAGAGTTGCATTCCTAGAAAGTTAAGGAAATGTCACTGGACTGGAATGGGTAAATGTGTGACCCATTTAAGACTGTCATTACTGTCTGGCTCTTTTGTCACCTCTAGTGCTTAAAAGCTTCCATGGTTCCCTAATGCTCAAAGACTAAAATTAAAACTTTTTCAGTTACTTCTAAGGCCCTGTAAAACCTAGCCCAACTTAGATTCTCAGATTCATCTCCACCCACGTTTCTTGGTTAACACTATATTCTAAACATATCAAATAACGTGCCCATCCCTAGACTATCGAATCCTGTAAATTTGCACGTTCTGTTTCCTTTCCTGGTATTGAGTCCTGGGCAACTGCACCTCATTTTTAAAAATCAGCTTTAGTGTCATTTATAACCTTTATTATCTTCCCCAGATGTAATTACTTACTTCTTCCCATGTGTTCCTCATACCCATCATGTGTGTACATGTGTGTGTTTACACACCTATAAATACACGCACATACTCATCTTCCATATAGCACCTACCATTCTGTGTTGTATTTACCCGGCCCTTCCCCTCTGATAAAGTATGAACTTTTTACAAAACTATGTCTAACTCATCGTTTTCCTAACTTCTATATGAGTCCTTGAACGTAGTAGCACAAAAAAAATGTGGTTCAGGGAACAGTACGAAAAACACTAGTGGAGCAAGATAGATGCATGTAACTATATGATGCGTAATAAAGTCCAGCTTGTATTTTGTGTGAGATACTAGTGTGTGGTGTTTAGAGCTGTTAAATTAGATCACTTTATGAGATTTCACTCATTTTGATGCTTTGTCCTAAACAATTACAGTAGTTACTTTTAGTATGTTAGGATTTATCTCCAGCAGAGATTGTAGTCTATTCTTGATGGTATTTAAATTGATTCCCCTATTGTCAGACCCAAATGTCACTTGATAATTTCCATGCTTCTTCTTCATTTGGCTTTTTCACACCTACCTGAACAAGTGTACATTATGATAGATTATCCTGCCTACCTCACCCCCAAAACACACACTGAAACCCTCTCCACCCAGGCACCACTCATAAGAGTAAAACATGAACACCTCCCTTTATTTTCAATTCTTCTGCTCTTGTTTATTTTATAAAGTATTGATATGCTTGTATCTAGTGTATTTGGTTATAATTTTTATGTACACATTAAAAACACACAGAATAAACAGCCTTATTTTTTGTTTTTTTTCCTCTGACATTTCTGAATACTTCCCTTGGGCTGGGCCATGGAATAATCTTTCAACCATATTGAATATTTAAGCATTAAAGTGTCCGTGATTTTAAGAGGGAATGACTTCTCAAGTTAAAAGCATAGGCTTCGCAAGACCATGATCCTTCAATATTGTGTTGTCGTCTATCCAGTGACAGTAATTATTGAGATTTTTTATAACGAAAAGATAACACTTGAGACAATAACCCAATAAATGTACCACGCTCTGTCTGTTGCTATGTTTGGAAACTTACAGATAGCACCAGACATATCAGTTCTTAATAGAAGAGTCAGCCAACTTTCCGATCTTAATGAGATCTCTTTGAGGAAATTATATCAAAGACTCCAATGTGACCTTAACCTGGATATATGGGAGGAAAAGAGCTCCTCTAGTAGTTCAGTCAAGCTCTAAGAAGAAATTAAAGCCGACAGAAAATAGTCATGCTATTAATTGCTTGATAAAGTCGCATGTCCCTGGAGACATAGAAGCCTTACCATGATTCCAAATAATGGCCCACAGATCACTGGGGACCTGGAATAGAAGTCTGGATGATGTAAGGCATCACAAACTCCTAGAGATAATTAGACCATAGTGATAATGGCTACAGCATCATGGGCTCCAGGGATGGCCAGTTATTTCTCTTATCTTTCTGCCCCAAAATGATTCTCTTACTTCTAGATAGCCATATTACAGAAGATTTCCACCAGTCACTAAGTAAATGGAACAGAACAAATTCATCATGAATACATTTTACAATTTATGACCTAGTAGGTAGGTAGGAAGGGAAAAAATAAGACATGGCAACTGTTGCTGATAGATCAAAATTGTAGGTTGGAGAAATTGTATTTTTCCTTGAACAATGACTGATACTAGACTTCAGTTTACCCAGGTACACAAAGATGAGTTCTGTATAAAGTCCCTGATGGTCCTATTCTTTCATATGAAAGTCTTAATGGAAATCATTGTTTATACTTTTTAACATTATTAATGTTTCTATAGCCAGATAAAAGAATTTAAGAATAATTTTGAATAGAAAAAAAGTTTTGTCTTGATGTTTGTAATATGTTGTGTTTAGCACACTTGACCACTGTTTGTTGTGGGTTTTTTCTAGTGGCCTGACGATCGCCATGGTCCTTAGTTGGATATTTTTGATACTTCTGAGGTTCATAGCTGGATGCCTCTTCTGGCTCTTCATGATTGGTGTGATTGGAATTATAGATTATGGTAGGTATCACTCCTCTTCAAATTGCCAAATATCAGAATAATCCTTTTATTTTCAATCGCTGTTATCAGTTACCAGAAAGCATTTGTTTTCAGTGGATCTAATTATTCTTTACCCTCAAAAAAGCTTTAAACTTAGAAAAAATATTTCATTTTGCATATATTGTCTCTGTAACTTTTTCTTCCTGTGTCTTTGGGGAAAAAATGCTGTCAGAACATTTTACTCTTTTCCCTGCCAGCCTTTGGTCTCCTGCCTCATGGATACTAAGAAGGAGGTAAAAAGAAATCCTTTTAGATTAATGAAAAACATTTCAGACAACTTCTTTTATTTCTTTAACGTTTCTATCCGATCAAAGTCCAGGTCTGCAAAGTTACAGAAGTGTAATCTATTTTTGTCTTTCAACTTAGTACGTTTAATCCAGGTACTGTCACACCGTTTAATAATTGGTACTCCATAATGAAGCATTGCCCTCTAGAGGCAAGTATTCTGAATTACACTATTGTATGGAGAATTAACAGTACTGTCTTTGGGAGCTAAATAATGTGCGGGAGCTAAATAATGAGTACACATGGACGTAGAGTGTGGAGTAATAGACAATGGGAACGTGGAAGGGTTGAAGACTGGAAGGGGGTGGATAATGAAAAATGGACACAATGCATGTCATTCAGGTGATGGATACACTAAAAGCCACTATGCAATATATACATATAACACAATTATATGTGTACCCCATAAATTTATACAAATATAAGTTTTAAAATCAAGGTTGAAATCTAATCACAAACTTGATCCCCCCAAAACAATACATATTAGGTATAATGTGAACTCTATATATGAATTAAAGTGTCTCACGTGGAACAGTGTATACCACCTGTGGCAGCTTCCTTTCAGGCTTCTAAAAAAGGTATGAGCCAATATATTATATGAATGTTTGAGATGTTTCTATTTAAAAGAATGATTTCCCCTATGGCACTATTTGGACTGACAACAGTTTTATAGTAGTAGACATCAAAAATAACACTTTCTTATTTCTGTCATTCAGTGAAGAAGAGCTTTACACATATAAGAATGCAGTTGAATCTGCAAGTTGTGTAGTTAGCCTGTGTTCTAATCCAGCTCCATAACATACAACTGGGTAACTTTGGAAGTTTGCTGGCGGTTAAAAGACCCAGTATTCTCATCCATAACATCAGCACAATAATGGTATCTTCATCTCAGAGGAGCTTAAGGATTAAATGAGACAATGAATGTAAAGCTCTTAGAGCAGTACCTGGAACACAGCAGACAGTCAGTATGCGTTGGGTTATTGTTATTACCCTCCTCATTACCTCCAATGAGTTTTTAGTAAATCATTTGGTCTTCTCAGGTGTTCCCTATCTGCTCCTGCTGTACAGCTCCTCTGGAATCCCACCTGGGCTTCTTGCTGAGCACAGCCAGGTAACAAATAAGAGGTGGATCAGTCTGGTCAAGGAACACAAGAACTTCCATCCTCTAATCAGAAACTGCCAAAAAAAGTTGTTTAAAGGTCTTGTTTTTGTGTTCCTGCTTGGAGCTTAAAATAATCTCTGCCCTTTGCCACTGGGGAGTCTGGGCTTGTGATTCAATCACTCTTGTATTGTCATCAGGAAGGAAAGGGCAGTAAAGTCTGCTATTGATTTAACTGATGTCTTAAGTAGCAAGAAAAATCTGAGATTGGCTGTAGTGCAATTTTGACAATGGCAAAAAGGAGAAAGATGGTCAACATATAAAAAGTGCAGGTAAAACAACCAATTTTCCTTCCCTATTGACTCCCTAGATAGTACTAACCCAAAAATTAATGATGTGGGAAGTAAGCTTGATGGTATTTATTGAGGGAGGAAAGGTCCAGTTAGGTTGAGGAGTGTCAGAAAATAAGACTACATGTAACTGACCTCTGCTACTGTCCTGGACAATTGACTTTCTACATATCATGAGAAACCAATTTTTTCTACTGAAATTTCCTACTGACAGCAGTCCATTTACTAGAGCAAATAACAATGTAGATGTGTCATACTGAGCAGAGAAAAAGCCAGACTGCTTGTGGGCAAGTGTTTATGAACAGCAATGGAACAATTCTCATTGGCCAGAACAGGTTAAGAGGTATACAGGAGAAGACATATAACACTTTGGTTATGAGCATGTGTTTAAGGTATGAAAAAGGCACGATCCCAGATTCATCACATATTAACTGTGTGATCCTCTGCAAGCATACAGTTTTCTTTAATTCATAGGCTTCTCAATCATATAACAGGAATCTGCGACTACTAAACAAAATAATGCTTACAACGTACTTAGATTTTGCTAGCATAAAGTAAATGTTCAATAAATAATGTCTATTTTTGTTGTTGCTGATATTATTGTTATTCAGGAGTATTATTGAGGAAAGAGAACTTGAAGCCCAGAGATCATAATTTTTAAAAATCTAGGACAAGAGAGAGAAAGCAAAGAAGGAGAAATTGGAAAATATTGTCTAGACTTTCACATTCACTAGTAGGAGGAAACTAAATTGCCTAAAGGGCCTTCTTGCTATGAAATCGTGACATTAAAAAGAGTATTGCACTGTATTGTTTTATATAATACATTGTTTTGATGAACTTTAGGAAATAAAGGAAATCTCCTCCAAAGGACAAAAATAACTCATGAGCTAAAATCAAAGCAGGGAACCAAGCAGGAAGCACAGGTGAAACACTGGGTAACCCATAGCAGTGCTGGGATCAGGAGACTTAGACTTGAGTTGGCAGCAGAACAGGGGATCATACCGGAAATTCCTGGAGTAAGTCTGGGATCCTAGAAATGTTTAAAGTGACCCCAGTTTGTTAGTACCCTTTGACTGCCTCTAGATGAAAGTTTCCTCAATTAACGTCACCAGGTTTTCACAGATTCAGATCAACAAAGTCCGAGACTACCTGACCTGCTAGAAAACAGTTCTGTGTGAAAACCAGTGGCTACTATAAACATGAGATTGAGGTCTCCAAGAATTCAGATGTGGGAATTAATAGATACAGAACACGTAGCCGGGTGCGGTGGCTCACTCCTATAATCCCAGCACTGTGGGAGGCCGAGGCGGCCCAATCACTTGAGGTGAGGAGTGGCAGACCAGCCTGGCTAACGTGGTGAAACCCTGTCTCTACTAAAAATACAAAAATTAGCCGGGCATGGTGGTGTACACCTGTAGTTCCAGCTACTTGGGAGACTGAGGTGGGAGAATTGCTTGAACCCTGGAGGAGGAGGTGGCAGTGAACTGAGATCATGACACTGCACTCCAGCCTGGGCAACAGAATAAGACTCTGTCTCTAAAGAAAAAAATAAAGAAAGAAAGATACAGAACATGAAATAACCATGCATGAAAGGTTTAAAGAATTAAAGATAGAATTACGGCCGGGCACAGTGGCTCACACCTGTAATCCCAGCACTTTGGGAAGCTGAGGCAGGTGGATCACGAGGTCAAGAGATCAAGATCATCCTGGCCAACATGGTGAAACCCCGTCTCTACTAAAAAAAATACAAAAATTAGCTGGGCATGGTGGCACACACCTGTAGTCCCAGCTACTCCGGAGGCTGAGGTATGAGAATTGCTTGAACTCAGGAGGCGGAGGTTGCAGTGAGCTGAGATTGTGACACTGCACTCCAGCCTGGGTGACAGAGCAAGACTCTGTCTCAAAAAAAAGAAAAGTGAATTCATTCATTCATTCATGGACGTGGAGTATCATTTATTCAAGGCTTGGACAACAAAAATAAAAATCAACAAAAATGCCCAGGCATACATGAAGATGAGCCATATAGAACTTTTCAAAATAAAAATGTTAGATTAAAAACAAATTGATAAGCTAAACAGCAAAATAGAGAATTAATGAACTGAAATATGAATCTGAAATAATTATCAAAAATATAGCAGAATGTGACACGGGGACAAAAATATGATTGTGTGGTTCAAAGAAATAGAAAATAGGTTGAGAAGGGCCTAACATATATCAACCATATTTGAAAGCTCTTGGCTGAGAATTTTCCAGAACTGATGAAACCATGGATCCATAGATACAGGAAGCCCTCATTATACTAAGGAGAGTAAAGGAAGAGAAATCCATGTCTAGTCATACATTATTCTGTTTATTCAACAAATATCAATTGAACAGCTGCTGTGTACAGACACTATTTTAGACTTCTGATGTACAACAGTAAAGGAACAGACTAAGGTTCTTACTCTCATGATGCTTGTAGCCTAAGTAATATATATATTAGAAGGTGGTTACTGCTATGGAAAAAAGAAAAGGTAGAGCAGGTAAGGGGAGATTGAGAGTACCATGGTAGGGCAAGGAGTGAAAATGGCGGTATTAGTAGGAGGGATCTTTTGGGGAAAACATCTAAGAAAACCCTGGGAAGCAATGGAGTTGGACAGTCAAGATGAAGGAAAAGTTCCAGACAGTGGGTACAGCTAGAGCAAAGGCCCTATAAGTAAGAGTGTGTTGAAGAAATGGCTGGGAGCCTGGTGTGGATGGGTGTACTGAGTAAAGGAAAAAAATAGTAGGAGATGAGGTCATAGAATTTATGAAGGGGGCAGAGCCTTACAGATTATTATAAAACCTAGGCTTTTACTCTGAATGAAACAGGGAGGCAATGTAGGGCTTTGGGTAGCAGAGAGATGAGATATAATGATTGCTGTAGTCCCTGTGTTGAGAATAGACTGTGGTGAGGCAAGAGTGGAAGCAATAAGACCAGTAAGGAGATGATTGCAGAAATTTATATGCCAAATGAGGGAAACTCTTGAGGGTGGCCATACATGCTTTTATTTGTATAATAGCTATATTTCCTGATGGATTGAATGCAGCTAGGAGAGAGAAAAGAAGGAGAATGATTCCACAGAAATATATGAGATGTAAGAAAAGATAGTGAACAAAGAAAATAAATTAATAAGCATTTAGGTAAAGCTAAACAAACTTTGCCTGCATAAAATAATAATTGCTTTAGACATTGGACACTAAAATTATTATTTTATGCAGGCAAAATTTGTTTAGTTTTACCTACATGCTAACTAATTTATTTAAAATGTATATAACAAAATTATTGAGCAATAATTAGACTGGGTGATTATTGAGTAACTAAGGTCTTGTATTTCCTTGTTAACATATTGACTCTAGGCTTATTAAAAAAAAGAACAGATTTTCAAGGTAATCTATTATAAAAATAGAGTAGATTGCTCAAAACCAGTAGAGAAGAAAAATGGAATATAAGTAAACAAAAAATCATCAATTTTTGAAAGACAAGAATTGGAAGAAAAGAAGTATAGACACAAAGTAGAACACGAAAAGCAAAATTAAGAACATAGAAACAAATATAAATATATCAATATATAAAGTATAAATATGTTAAACTCACCAATTAGAATACAGAGATTGTCAGGTGTTAAATTATTAAAATATACACATACAAATTGGAGCTATATATTATTTATAAAAGTTATACAACATGTAAGGAAATAGAACATTTGCAAGTGAAGGGATGGAAAGAATATACTAGCAATCAATAACAAAGAAAGTGGAAGAAGACAATAATATCAGACAAAATAGATTTTAGGATGACAGTGTTATGGATAAAAATGATTTAGTTCACTAAAAAAAGATGCCAACCCTAAACTTGTTGCATCTATTAAAATAACCTCAAAAATCATAGAATTGCAAGGATAAATAAGCGGATAATAATAAATTAGTATTGGGTATAAACCTTGGGGGGAGTTTTCAACACATCTTTCTACTGAACAAATATATCATGATGTCCTACTGATGGACATTAAGGTCATTTCTAGTCAAAAGGACATTTAAAGCCACATGTTGCCGTAATTATCAAGACAAATACTGAAAACATTTATATCAAATATAGTAGCACATTTAGACTATTGGATCCAAATATTTGCTGTGTAAATATGTGTCTTGCCTTTGCAGAAATTACCATGCTCATCAGTTTCATGTAGCTATGTATGATGAGCACATATAGCTCCTATTTCAGAAAACCATATTTTATATTATTCTGTTTTTCTTTCTTTTTCAAGGAATATGGCACTGTTACCAGCAGTACACCAATCTTCAGGAACGCCCAAGTTCTGTATTAACTATCTATGACATTGGGATTCAGACTAACATAAGCATGTACTTTGAACTGCAACAAACATGGTTCACATTTAGTGAGTATTTTAAAAACTGATTTCATTAAAATTGTAATAATGAGAAAATATCTTTTTGTCTAAAGGAAAACTTGGGTTGGTATAACCTGTTAAATGTATTTATCACTTGTGTCATAAAAGGTAATGTGTCTATAATCCTCTAACTACAGTAAGTGGAAAAGTCATTGAGGAAAATTTATTGTATAATCTAAGAAAATACTACCTTACAAAGACCTCAGGCCATTTGCCTTCGAATTAAAATTGTTTAGTTGTAGACATTTATAGGCATTAACCTGATGTCTAAGAAAGATGTTTAAAAAGAAACAAATGCTTGATTTTTCAAACTATTTATTTATTTATTTTTCTGAGATAAGATCTTGCTCTATCACCCAGGCTGGAGTGCAGTGGCACAATCATGGCTAACTTCACCCTTGACCTCCCAAACTCAAGCAATTCTACCACCTCAGCCTCCCAAGTAGCTAGGACCACAGATGTGTGTCACCATGCCTGGCTAATTTTTTAATTTTTTGTAGAGATGAGGTCTCCCTATGTTGTCTAGGCTGGTCTTGAATTTCTGGGCTCAAGTGATCCTCCCACCTCAGCCTTCTAACATGCTGGCATGAGCCACCGTGCTGGCGTGAGCCACCGTGCTCAGCCTCAAACTTGTTTTTAAAAAAGGAAAAGGAAAAACAAACAACAACTTTTCATAGCAAAATATTTAAACCACTTATAGGAATTATGAGTAATAAGTATCTGAAAATAAATTTGCATTTTTGAAGTCTTTCTTCAAGGTTTTTAATTTCTTAAGGATAATATTTTTAATATTAACAAATTTAAATATTTATTTAAATGTAACAAAATTTTTTAAGCAAGTTGATTTCAGAGATGGTTTTAATCTCATATTCCTAGAATGGTGTTATAATAATACTCCTTTTAAGATTTGTGTTCTTTAATCAAGATTTTCAAAATAATCTCTAACTACATGTTGCTTTTAAAAAAATCATCTTTATATTCTTGAAGTTAGAGAGCCAGACAAGACACATTCAAGGAAGCCTGGTAAGAGGCCCAGAAAGAACCTCAGAAGGGAGCAATATCTTGGGGTGTCATGATTCCAGGCATGGGTCCCATTCCCATCAATTTGAAAACTTGACTTTGCCACTTCATTCAAGGATACTCAGACTTTTTTTTTTTTTTTTTTTTTTTGAGACGGAGTCTCGCTCTGTCGCCCAGGCTGGAGTGCAGCAGCGCGATCTCGGCTCACTGCAAGCTCCACCTCCCGGGTTCACGCCATTCTCCTGCCTCAGCCTCCCAAGTAGCTGGGACTACAGGCGCCCGCCACCACGCCTGGCTAATTTTTTATATTTTTAGTAGAAACGGGGTTTCACCTTGGTCTCGATCTCCTGACCTCGTGATCTGCCCTCCTCGGCCCCCCAAAGTGCTGGGATTACAGGCGTGAGCCACCGCGCCCAGCCTGATACTCAGACTTTCAAGGACAAGCTCATGTTAAGTCACCAAAGCACCCTATATCTGTTTACATCATTAGGATAGTCTCCTAGTGACCAAAGTGCAGACATTTTCCATATAGGACACTACCTTCCTGGGATCAGAGCACCTGGAAAGCAAGATTACCAATCAGAAGCTATTTTAGCAAAGGGGCTTGGACAGCGGTGGGAGATGCTTTCCTCAGACGATGCAAACCTTGATGACCTAGCTGAGCAGCACAGATGTCCCTCCCAGATTCCTTCTCCACCACATTTAGTTTTTCTCTTAAAAAAAAATACTGTATCAAACTCCAACTTCTTACTGTTTGGCTTCTCATTTCTAGCTCTTATGCAGACTAATAGCCTTCACTGACATCTTTTTATCCAAATATGTTATAGAATTGTTTCATTTATAACCTTTTCTTTTTAACTGCAAAAATCAGCCATCCTCATCAGGATCAGGGAATTGAATCCTCATCATTTTTCCTGAATTTAAATGATTCCACATCTCTTCAGCAACCCGCTTACTGTTGTCTATTATTTCTGAAGGTGACAAATGTCACCCATTATGTGTTGAAACTTCTAGTTGTACTCTTGGATGGATCTTAGTTACAGGTTCTGTGCCCACCCCCGGCTGTCTCATAAGACCCTTCCACACAAACGCCGTTGAGGTGATCAGAATCTGCCATTGGAAAAGTAAAGAGATGCACCTTTAGGAAAATACAGACTTATTAGAATTTTCAAGTCTAGGAATTCTGATAACTCAGATAAGCTCCGCTTTCATAACTCACTTTTCAGATTTTAATTGATTACTTGCTCTGTGTTTGGACAAAATTCTAGGCACCAAAAACAAAAGCATATATGTGAAATTACACTCATTAACACAAACACTGAAAGTAGGCGGAGTTATAAATACCAAAATTGTAATTTTATGAGTTTTACTTTGTGTTCGGAGATGGTTCTATTCATATCTCTGCTATTAACTATGAACTCGTGTATATCTCTTAGCTCCCAGGTGCCAGTCTCGTCCTTTGTTAAGTTACAGTTATACTAATGACTCTATAGGGCATCAAATATATTTATATTATTTACTCTTATTCAAACAAAAGGGGGGATATAGGATAGTCATGTGTTGCTTAATGAGAGAAATATATTCTGAGAAATGCATTGTTGGGCAATTTTTTCATTGTGTAAACATCATAGAGTATACTTATGCAAACCTAGATGGTATAGCCTACTACACTCTTAGGCTACACGTAATAGCCTACTGCTCCTAGTCTACAAACCCATACAGCATGTTACTCTGCTGAATACTGTAGGAAATTGTAATACAATGGCAAGGGTTTGTATATCCAAACATAGGAAAGATACAGTAAAGATAGATATGGCATAAAACATTTTTTAAATAGTACCCGTGTGAAGAGTGTTTACCATGAATGGAGCTTAAGTAAGTGAGTGGTGAGTGAATGTGAAGAGCATTACTGTACACTACTGTAGACTTTATAAGCACTGTACATCTAGGCTACAATAAATTTATTAAAAACTTTCTTCCTTCAATAATTAACCTAAGCTTACTATAACTTTTATATATTTTTAATTTTTTAAACTTTTTGACTCTTTTATAATAACATTTAGCTTTAATTTTTGACTGTTTTATAATAACACTTATACAAACAGCTGTACAAAAACATTTTCTTTCTTTACATTCTAATTCTAAAAGCTTTTTCTATTTTTAAGGTTTTTTTTTTTTTTTTTTTTTTTACTTTCAATATGTTTTGTTAAAAACGGAGGCACAGGCCAGGCGTGGTGGCTGACGCCTATAATCCTAGCACTTTGGGAGGCCAAGGTGGGAGGATCATTTGAGCCCAGGAGTTCAAGACCAGCCTGGGCAACAGAGTGAGACCCTATCTCTATTTTATTTAAAAAATTAGAAAAAAAAAATTAAAGACACAAATACATACATTATCGTAGACCTACACAGGCGTCAGAATCATCATCAATGTCACTTTCTTCCACCTCCACATCTTGTCCCACTGGAAGGTCTTCGGGGACAATAAAAAACATGGAGCTGTCATCTCCTATTATAATAATGCCTTCTTCTGGAATATTCCTGAAAGACCCACCTGAAGCTGTTTAACAGATAACTTTTTTTTATAGTAAGTAGTGGGAGTACACTCTGAAATAACAAAAATTATTGTGTAGTAAATACATAAAACAATAACAAACTCATTCATTATTAGTATCAAGCATTATATGCTATACCTACTTGCATGTGCTGTACTTTTATGTGACTGTCAGCACAACAGGTTTGTTTACACCAACATCACTCCAAACACATGAGTAATGCATTGCACTACGATGCCACTGGGCAATAGGAATGTTTCAGCTCCATTATAATCTTACAGGACTGGCGTTGTATATGCAGTCCATTGTTTCCTGTTCAAAACATTGTCATGCAGTGCATGACTGTATGTAAGTTCAAAAGACAGTTATATTTCTCTAATGTAATTATTTTGTGGGTGCAATTTTATAAAGGCAGAAGTTAGATATACAGAGTTTTTTAACAGTGCAATGTCATAATATAAAGTGACTCATATGTATTATCTTTATAGGTTCATTCAAAGAAGATAACAATTTTAGCATAATATGGTTACACGCCACAATTTTGGGTTCAAATTAGTGTTTTAAGAGAATAAAATGTACATGAAAACATAAATACATAGTATAACTAAAGGAAGATGTAGAAGTGAGATGATACATTACTAAGGTCTTTGTATACCTCTGGGTGAACTTCTACTTACTCGGAGACAGTAAATGATGTGTGATGTGTCAGAATTTTAGTGATATAATAATAGAATGAAATAATGAGCTCTCCATCAACAGAACTGTTCAAGCATGAGCTCCATAACCATCCAGCAAGGAGGTTATAGACTGGATTCTTTCACAAGTGGGAATTTAAGTTTCCATTAAGTTCCTTGTACAATTTTAGATTCTGTTTCTTGATTTTAAGATCCATACCTTTTACTTTTTAACACTTCTGAAATCAGGATGCATCTTAAAATTATTAAATAAACATTTAATGAAGTGTTTCTTTTCCTAAAAACTTATTATTTAAGGATATGTCTTAGAAATGAGGAAATATAATAATTGATGATATTTGGCTTCAAGTTTAAAAAAACTAATTCAAGCTAGCTAAAGAGAAAAGAAAACACGAACAGGCTGAAAGCAGAGCAGATGGATATAGGATATAAGGATACAGAAGTGCCTCATCAAACTCAAACAAGCAGAAAGGTAGCTGGACTTCAAAGTTTACTTGGAGTCAGGAAATGAAAGCCAAAAAGAACCCAAGATTTCCTCTCCTTGCTGTCTTTCTTTATACATCTATACTTTATTCTTTCTCTGCAGGTTCACTTATTTTACATAAAGATGGTTTTGACGCAGTTTGTATAACCTACAATTCAAGATTTATAAACTACAATTCAAGACTAAAAAAATTCAGTTGACTAAACTAGGTTCCTTTAGTTTAAATTCTAATACTTATATTGGCCGAGTTGGGTTAAGTTTACAAGCTGATTCCATCAATGGTGCCCATAGTGCGAAGAGTCACAAAATAATAATGGGACAGCCGAGAACCTGCCCTGCCAGCCAGCAAGGACAATTAAGAGGCATTATGAGGAAAGCGAACAGCTCAAAACGTGTCTTCTGTATATTGTCTTACTCAATGAACTAAAGGTGAAAACATCTAAAATAGAACTACCTAAAGCAGCCCTTCCCTTTTTCCATTCCTATTTTCAAAGTTCTACAAGTTGTGTGAAATGCTTTATGGATGAGATGAACCCTTTCCAAAAGAGATGTTCAAGCTCTTGCTAAAGGATTTAATCTAGATTTCTTAGGATTTTGTGAAAGTTAATTTCTAAGATTGGCATTTTTGGAGAGATAACACTGCTTAGATTATGAGGTGTCAGAACTGGCAGAAGTAATCGTAAAGTTCAATCCTAGCATTTGCAGGGAAGGTTTGTTTCTGTATCTACTTGTATTACAGACTGATTTTTTTTTTCCTGTTCAAAGTGATAATACTCTGCATCATTGAAGTGATTGTCATCCTCATGCTGATCTTCCTCAGGAATCGAATCCGAGTCGCCATTATCCTGCTGAAGGAAGGAAGCAAGTAAGGCCCTTAATGTAGAAACTCAGCTAAAGTGTATCAGTCAGTAAAATCAGTCACTGTCCCTTGCATAAATATCTCACCTATTTTCCTTTCAAGAACACTTTTGGCTGGGCGCGGTGGTTCACGCCTGTAATCCTGGCACTTTGGGAGGCCGAGGCAGGTGGGTCACCTGAGGTCAGGAGTTCGAGACTAGCCTGACCAACATGGAGAAACCCCGTCTCTACTAAAGATACAAAATTAGCCGGACGTGGTGGCGCATGCCTGTAATCCCAGCTACTTGGGAGGCTGAGGCAGGAGAATCACTTGGACTGGAAGGTAGAGGTTGCAGTGAGCTGAGATCGTGACATTACACTCCAACCTGGGCAACAAGAGCAAAACTCTGTCTCAAAAAAAAAAAAAAAAAAAGAAGACTTTTAAAAGAAAGCATCTTCCATTCAGGAACACTTATTCAAGTTCACACTCTGCCACTTATTAGAAAGATCACCACTAACAAGTCCTTTAATATCCCCAAACCTCAATAATCATAGGGTAAAATAAGGGTAAAACCTATTTAATCTACGTATTAGCAGTTTTTGAACACCAAATATGTGTTAGGAGAATGACACATGTGAAAGTAAGTGATAAAGTGCTATATAAACGTTAGCTAGATTACATGTTATATTATTTTCATACTGGGTCATATGTTTATATTAATGGTTGAGATAATTTGCAAAACTTTAAATCACCATAATTCTATAAAGTCAATTATATGCTATTGCCACTTCTGTCTGAGTGACGTAATTTTCTAATAGACAGGACAATTGATTCTAGGAGCACCAGACTATACATTTCATATCTAAAGCCCATAGTTTAGGAACACTTTATACCAAGAGTCATTTTTATTTTCTAAAGTTACAAAATAAATACTAAATCTTTCATAAAATTCATGCCAAGAGATAATAACACCTATAGTTTCCACGCTATTCCAAAAGGTCATTCAAGAATAATACTGTGAATTTTTTAATAAGGCATGGAAGTAACCGGGAAAGCATTATTATAAAGCCAACAGCCCACGCTGTCTATTCAGTGTGATGGAAACTACATTGTTAATGACCAAGAACCAAATTATTTTTAAGTTTTAAGGATTATTTAAACAAAATTACCGTATTATTATTTTTATTATAATAGTGCCACCTGAAGTCAGTGGTTTAAATAGTTAACAAGCAGTTAGTTAAACTCTCTCTCCTTCCCACAATAACCTATCATTAGCCACTGAAAACTACTGATTTTCTGGGTTTATTTCTTAAGTAGTATGATATTGCACAGTTCACTGTAACTTGCTCTACTTGTTTCACTTCTAAATGTGCATTTGCATGAGCATATGTGTTTGTGTTAAAGGGCCAGTAAAACTGAAACAGGTTGGTAGTTTGCTCAGGGGGTATTAAGGACTGAAATAAATAGGTGTGAGAATACAGGGTAAACCTAAGGACACACAATAATTCACTTAACAGCAGTGTTTGGAGAAAAGAGAAAACAGTATAGCTTAAATAGTGAGGTGAGGAAGGTAGCAAATACAAAAAAATCTAAGCATCAATGCATTAGGAGTGATAAGATTTTCATCTGATTTCTCAATGGCCATATGAAACAGTATTGTGTTTAATCCAGTGTCATATGCTGAAAAGATCATGTAACAGAAGTCATTAGAAGTAATGCAGTCAGATAGTGAACATTTCACAAACCGTGTCCTATTAGAAAATATCAAAGAAATTATTATCCTTGATCATTATATTTTCCAAAATTGCATTTTAGAAATTATATTTTCAAATATAATTTAAATTTATAATTTAAAAATACATTTAACTGCAAATAGACATTATATTTTCCGAAGAAAAAAGAATAAGGAATTACCTGAAGGGTTGCTATGTGGAAAAAATGGGAAAATGGTCATTTCTTCCCCAGAAGTTAGAGGATATAGTTTGCAAACAGGCAGATAAGGAAGAAATTTCTAATACCTTGATAAGAAAATAGAATAAGCCATGTCATGTAAAAGTAAGTACCCATCACTCAATGTGTTCACCAAAGGCTAGTGAACACATTCTGAAGAAGTATAGGGGATTCTTGAATTAGTGGGGGATTCCCACGGTGTGACACATGATCTTCTTCAATTTTAAAAGTCTAAGAATCTAAACAAAAGGAAGAAATGTCATGATTACAATGTATCAAATCTTTATGGGTCAGACAGTAGTAACCAAAGGAAGGAAAATTTGAGGGACTTTAGGCAGGAGTCTAACATGTGCATCGGAAAAACACGTAACTTACTTTTAAAAATAAGTAAATAAATAAAAATGTAAAACCAACTGAGAATATGCCAGAATGATCACCAAAAAAAGAGTCCGTGGTTATTACCAGTTTTCTTAGAATTAATTCAGTCTAAAGCTTATTTCTAGTTTTAACAATCATTTTGAATTTCAACTATTTGTTTTATTTCAGAGCCATTGGATACGTTCCTAGTACATTAGTCTATCCAGCTTTAACTTTCATTTTGCTCTCAATCTGCATTTGCTACTGGGTCGTGACAGCAGTGTATCCTTTGGTAATTGGCCTCTTTAAACCTCAGGTTCACATGACTATTCGTGAACCAGGAGTTTTTGTTCAGTGTTTTCTATCCCTGGGAAGATGACGAATGTACTAAGAAATAACTATTTTTTTCCCAAGCTCTAAAAACGTTTCAATCTACTGATTGAATTTCCCCCCAAATAGTTCATATTGTAGGTTTGTTTTATTTTGTCTCCACATGATACTGCTCCTTAGCAATAAGCCAAGAAAGCTCCTGTACATTTTACTGTTTTTAAGGGGCCACTCAGTGCAGCTGGCCCACATTACATTAATCTAGGCCTGAAAAATAGATGAATATTATTAAAATATTAGGAATTTTTGAAGTTAATTTCTCATGCACTTTTGAGTTGTCTGTATTGTTTTCTTGTCCATTTATTTTCAATCTACCAGCAAATAGTTTATCCTTAATGGAGTTTATTCAGTTTCTTGGCGACATCAGGGGTACCTGTATACAAAGTCATAGCTCCAGAGGGGCGTTGTATACATGAAAATCAAACCTGTGACCCAGAGGTAAGTACAAGAAACTCTTTCATTTACTTACTTCAATATAGACTTCTGCTGCAATTCATTTTGTAGTTGTTGTAGGAATTGTTCCGAAGCAGAGATCCTATACACTGACAGGGACAACTATGTGCTGAAGGGGAGTGTGCATCAGGTAAGCAGGAGAGTATTGAAAACAGTGGGCAGAATGGAGAGAAAGCACTGTATCTCCTGAGCTTACCTGCCCTACCATATACCCAAGACCACAGACAGTAGGTATGGTCAACAACAACACTGATCCATGCGAAATTATAGTGGGTGCAGATTATGAGCATTTGATGAAAAACGGGATACTTTCCAGCGCTCATTAGAGAATTATATAAAGTGATATAAAAGAAAATAGAGGAGTAAGAGCAGGAGCTGATGGAGAAACAACAGGACATGCAATTAAGGGGAAGAGGAAAGCACAGGGAGTTGTTATCTTGGAGTGATATTTAATATTATGTCCTTGTGTTCTTTTTTCTGAATGCAGATTTTTAATACAACTGAAATTGCCAAAGCTTGCCCTGGGGCTCTGTGTAACTTTGCGTTCTATGGTGGAAAGAGCTTGTACCATCAATACATCCCTACCTTCCATGTATACAACTTGTTTATCTTTCTCTGGCTTATAAACTTCGTCATTGCACTGGGTCAGTGTGCCCTTGCTGGTGCATTCGCTACTTATTACTGGGCCATGAAAAAACCTGATGACATCCCACGTTATCCACTTTTTACTGCATTTGGACGAGCCATACGGTAAGTTCCAAGTTGAAGCCTACACCTATCTTGTCAGTTACATTTAGTGTGCTTGTAATTCACTCTTGGCTCATTAATTCAAGTGGCAAGGTACAAATGAAATCAAAGGTATGAATCAAAAGTCATGGATGCCCACTGGTTTTGTCTGGTTTCATAGCCAGTTTTACAATCCTTACCCAAGCCAATTTCCTTCTAAATGCTATAGGTTACTAGAGAGAGAAAAAGATAGAGGAGGATACCAAATGAAAGATCAAGGATTAACTTGGCTCTGTGTCTCCACTGAGCAGTAAAAACATCGTATTTTATGATGATAGACTATTGGTGTCATTTATGCTGATGAAGGGTAAGACAGATGTATATGGTTTAAAATCCTCTACGGAGACCTTTATCAATCTAAATAAGAGAGTGCAACAGGCTTTTTGCTGTTAATCCTTCTGCAGATACCTTTTACTTGTGAAAATTATTCAGTGAGCATCCTTTTAAATAATAGTATTAAGTTTTAACTTATTCTCATTTTATTTTTGTGCAGATATCACACCGGCTCCCTAGCATTTGGATCTTTGATTATTGCATTAATTCAAATGTTTAAAATTGTCCTAGAATACTTGGACCACCGTCTTAAACGTAAGATTTCAGACGTCTTGACTTTTGTGAAGATAATAAATTGGATCGGGGGTGGGGGGAGACCTGATGATTATAACTTGGACTAGGGTAGTAAGGATGAAAGGGCATGTTTGGGACCTGTTCTGTTCTGAAGGAAAACCAGAGAGAGCTTGCTTAAGGAGTTGATGTCAGCGGAGGGGAGGGACAGTGGTGAAGAAAAGAGAAAAGGTGTGTGATCCTATTTATTAAGCTGTGGAAGCCAGAAGAAACAAATTTCAAAAAGGAGATTAAGAATTCTTTTTTGAGATGTTATTGTTGAGAAGTATGATGGAGATGTCAGGTTGGCAGTTCCAAGTCTATAGTTCAGGTCAGGTTAGGCTTAAAATATAGATGTGGGTGTCACGGGCATAAGTCTTCATATCTGATATATATTGTTTACAAACACATAAACTTTGCTTGGAATGTACCTTAAAATATTTTATTATTAATATTGGAAACAGACTTGAAAAGGAACAAAAAAGCTGGAAGACTCACACTTCCTGATTTCAAAACTTATTATAAATCTACAGCAATCAAAAGAGTGTGGTACTAGCATAAGGACAGACATATAGAGGTAAAATAAAAGAGAAATCCCAGAAACTAACTCTCACATATAAGACCATTCAATGGGAAAAGGTCAGTCTTTTCAACTAACGGTGCTGGGAAAATGGGATATCCACATGCAAAAGAATGAAGTTCAACCTTATCTTACATTAATATACAAAAATTAACTAAAAATGGATCAAAGACCTAAACAAAAGCACTAAAACTATAAAACTCTTAGAAGAAAACATAAGATGAAAGCTTCATGACATTGGATTTGGTGATCATTTCTTAGATAGAACACCCAAAGCATAGGCAACAAAAGAAAAATACATTGAACTTCATCAAATTTAAAAACATTTATTCAACAAAGGACACTACCAAGAGAGTGAAAAGACAGCCCACATGATGGAAGAAAATATTTCCAAATCATATGCCAGATAAGGAATTCATATCCAGAATATATAAGAACTTCTACGACTCAACAGCAAAATAAGCAACCCAATTCAAAAATGGACAAAGAACTTGAATAGATATTTCTCCAAAAATGATATGCAAATGGCCAATGAGGACATGAAAAGATGCTTAATATCACTAGTCATTAGGGAAATGCAGATCAAAACCCCAATGAGATAGCACTCCATACACATTAGAATGGCTATTATAGATATATATAAACAAAGAAAAAAAACAGAAAATAAGAAGTGTTGGTAAGAATGTGGAGAAATTGGAATCCTTTTGTATTGCTGGAGAGAATGTCAAATGAGGTAGTCACTGTAGAAAACAGTATGGCAGTTTCTAAAAAATTTTTAAATATAATTTTATATGACCCAGAAATCCCACATCTAGATACATATGAAAAGAATTGAAAGAAGGAACTCAAACAGATACTTGCACATCACTGTTCATAACAGCATTATTCAGAATAGCCAGAAGGTATAAACAACCCAAATTCCAATCAACAAATGAATAAACAAAATGTGTTATATACATACAATGAAATATTATTCAACCTTAAAAAGGAATGAAATGATGACCCTTGACAATATCATGCTAAATGAAATAAGCAAGATACAAAAGGGTAAATATTGTATGATTTCTCCTATTTGAAGCACCTAGAAGAAGCAAATTTATACAGACAAAAAATATAATGGAGTTTACTAGGAGCTGGGGGAAGAGGGGAATGAGAAGTTACTGTTGAAGGGCATAGAATTTCTATTTGAGATTTTAAAGTTCTGGAAATGGATAGCAGTGATGGTTGTACAACATTATAAATGTACTCAATGCCACTGAACTGTACACTTAAAAATGGTTAAAATGGCAAATTTCATATTATGTATATTTTATAACAATAAAAAATTTTAAATCTCATTTTAAATGTTGTATTATTATTTAGTTTGACTGATAAGGTTCAGCTGCAAATCATTAATAGATTTAAATATCTCCTTCTCATAGGTACCCAGAACACATTTTCTAAATTCCTACAATGCTGCCTGAGATGCTGCTTCTGGTGTTTGGAAAATGCAATAAAGTTTTTAAACAGAAATGCCTATATTATGGTAGGTAGATTATTTTTTATTTACTAAGCTGCTTCTTTGCAATCCCAAACCTCATGTCTACATTGCCCTCTCTAAAGCACTTTTACATCATGCAGTTGAATTTATCACTATGCTGATATAAGGCCTGTGAATTCAATGCATGATTCAGGGAATATGCTTCCCTAGTCTAGATAGTATCTGAACTATATTATTACCTTCAATATCTTTTTTGAGAGAAAAAAATTACACATTTTGGAAACTTACAAGTGTGTTGGATAAAAAATGGTTTTGTGTGTCTTTGGCATAGTTTAGTGGGAAGACAGAGTATTTAATCTGTGTTTCATTCTGAGAAGAAAATACTTTCTAATTCTGGAATTTACGTAATTTTAAAGAAGGGTCTTATCCTTTTATGAATATTGTGTTGAAATGTGTGGACATTGACAATGCTTGACTGAGTTTTACTTGTTTCCTATGGCAATATGGAAACTCCTAAATTGGTTTTTTAACATAAGGGATCCAGAAATATAATTCTTCTAACATTTAGAAAGCTACAGTATAACCTTATGACATTTGCTTGTTATCACAGTAGCACAGGGTCTGGAAAAGTGATTGAAATAGTTATGGAGATTCAAACAGTCATTAATTTACCTCCAATGAGAGTATTGTGTTAAGCCTATTCATCAATAAATCAAATTTAGTGAAAAGTATTGGGTTTCCTTAAGAGTAATTTTTTATGTAGAGACTACAATATTTAACCTTGTCGGCAATAAACTCTAGCCCAAACATTTTAAAGACAGAAGCCATTATCTGGAATTTGAGAAAAAGACCTGCCTCTGTTTAAGGCTGTCTAATACCCCAGAGTTTGAGGGCATACAGCATCGGAAGCACATCTGACTGTCAATGACCCTGAGAGTTGTGTAGAGCTGAGGACACACAGTGTGTCCCACAAATACACATGTTAGAAAGAAGAGTAGGGATAGCTCTACAAATGACAGGAATTAATTTGGTTACCTTCCTGTCATTGGATTGTCTTTTGATCTTGTTAGAGTATGTTACTGGCTCCAGAATAATATCAACTGTCTTCCTCAGATTGCAATATATGGCAGAAACTTCTGCAGGTCAGCAAAAGATGCTTTCAATCTGCTGATGAGAAATGTTTTAAAGTAAGTAATCAGGCTGAACATTGTAATTTAGCAATGTAGTGAACCTTGAGCATTACATCCTTTACATGTTGTTATTTAAAGTGTTGGTGGCATTATTGGATATGAATATTATCTTTTAACTTGACAGATTTAAATATTATCTCTCATACCATTAATTTATTTTCATACCTGAGAATTGTTGCTTCCATCATCCACCTGTGTCTTTAGGTCCATTGGCATTTTTTCATTTTTGTTATCCCCTCTGCTCAAGAAATTCCCCCAGATGAACCACATTATCATCTTTCCCCCTCCCAGAATTGGTGGAGCCTGAGTGAACAAAATCAGAGAACAATACAGCATCCTCAGGACTCAGGGTGTCTATAGGCTTCAAATCAGAGTGAGGCTGACACCACCACTGCAGGGCTCCTGACAGCCCTACAATGCCATCTTCTGTTTACATTAAAAATAAGTCAGAACATCATCCATGAGTTCCACCATCATTTCTTGCAAAACAATTGCCAAATACAATTTCAGCAAAGACACACCAAAATAAACTCATGAATATTTACTGCCATAAATTTTAAGTACCAAGTATATTTTAAACACAGAATTATACTTTCTTTTTTTCTGATACTCAGAGTTGCAGTTACAGATGAAGTTACATACTTTGTATTATTCCTGGGGAAAATTCTAGTTGCTGGAAGTATAGGTAAGTAATCATGATGAAAAAAAAAAAAAAAGTTTAAAAGATGCTTGAAAGAACTGCTTTACTACAAAAAACCATATTCTTTTGCAAATGTATAATATACATGTTCTACCTTTTCAATGTAGGTGTTCTGGCCTTCCTATTCTTCACACAAAGACTGCCAGTGATTGCACAAGGACCAGCATCTTTAAATTACTACTGGGTACCTTTGCTGGTAAGAGCTGGTGTCTGAGTCAGTACAGGCTGCTATAATAAAAATACTATAGACTGGATGACTTAAACAACAGAAATTTACTCCTCACAGTTCTGAAGGCTGGGAAGTCCAAGATCAAGGTGCCAGCCAACTTGATTTCTGGTGAGGGCCCTCTTCCTGGTGAGCAGAGAGACACCTTCCTGTATCCTTACATGGTGGGGAGAGAGAGAGATTATCTCTTTCATTTATCTTCTTATAAGGACACTAATCTGATCCTCCTGACCTAATCACCTCCCAAAGGTCCCACCTTCAAATCACATTGGGGCTTAGGGCTTCGGCAAATGAATTTAGGGGGTACACAATTCACTCCGTAGCAGCTGGGTATTGTTGATTCTGCGATTTATCAGAGATAGCACAATTTTAAAAAGGAATAGTAGAAATAATAATGATAGCTAAAATTATTGGTCATTATGCCAACCCACATTCTACTTTAGAGACTGGGTTCCTTGGAAATAACCTGAGACAGAGGATTGCATGCAGAAGTTATGTCAGGAAGCTGTCTCCTGAGATACATTGGTAAGAAAGCGAGGAGGGCAGGAAAGGTAGCAGGAGAAGCTGACCCATGGCGAAGTTACAGCTGAGGCCTCGGAATTGCAGGACATTCTGGCAAAGGGGCTGGACCTTTGTATGCTGCATCAGGCAGTTTTTGGTCATGAACTGACCCCTGCATGAGGGTATAACTTTGGGTGAGGCAATTCCCTGCAGGAAGGGCAATTGTTAGTGAGGGAAGCAACTGAGTCATTAGCAGCCTAGATTTCCCACAACTGAGGATGGATGAGGCAGTGTAGATCTGGGTGAAGCCCTGCAGTATCTATCATAATATATTAACTCATTTAACCCACATGTCAAAAATACTGTCATTACTCACATTCGCCCCTCCCCCACTGCCAATTTTATGTAGGAGACACAGAAAGGTTAATTCACTTGTTGAGTGCCTGAGCTGTGATTCAAACCCAGGCAGTATGTGCTCTTAATGCCTAATGCTTTATTGCCTTGGGTACAAGATACTAAAACTGAGATATTTTTGCTAGGTACTGGGGGTGGCAGGAAGAAAATGAGCAGGTCATCAGTTATAGACTGGATAAAGAAAATGTGGTACATGTACACCATGGAATACTACACAGTCGTAAGAAAGAATGAGATCATGTCCTTTGCAGCAACATGGATATGGAGCTGGAGGCTGTTCTCCTAAGCAAACTGAAACAGGAAGAGAAAACCAAATACCGCATGTTCTCACTTATAAGTTGTAGCTAAATATTGAGTACACGTAGACACAAAGGGGGAAACAACAGACACTGGGGCCTACTTGAGGGTGGAGGGTAGGAGGGAAAAGATGGAAAAACTACCTATTGGATACTATGCTTGTCACCTGGGTGATGAAATAATCTATACACAAAACCCCTATGACACACAATTTACTTATATGACAAACCTGTACACATACCCTTTAACCAGAAATAAAAGTTAAAAAAAAAAATTTTAAAAGAATTCAAAAGAATATTTCAGAAATAAAAACACTGGCATCAACTGATTGAAGAGACACAAAATATCATTGGCAAAATCTCTTTGCTTGATAACAAAAATTTGTTCTCTCTTTCTTCTAAAGAGCTGGGCATATGGCCAGAATCCCTGGATCACTGTGTTGAGAAGGCTCGTTCTGTTATCTGGAACACCTATTATAAACAGTTACCCTAGGGAGAAATAAACTTCTGTTTTATAAGAAAAAGAAAGAAGAAAGAAAGAAAGAGAGAAAAGGAAGGGAGGGAGGGAGAGAGAGGCAGAAAAGAAAAGGAAAGGAAAGGAAGGAAGAAAAGAAAGAAAATAGTACCCCCCAAAAAAGAAAAAAAAAGACAGTCAATTTAATAAAACTTGTTTAAGTCTCAGTACAAAGTATGCAGAAGCATTATCATTGAACTTTTTGGTCTCTATATTGAACTCTTTTCCCATACAGAGTACTTCAAAACTTTCTCATCATGGCTTTCATTTATAGCTGCATTATTCTTCTTCTGGTCAAAGTAAATGACATGTTGGTTCTCTTCCTCATCCATTTACAGACGGTCATTTTGGGGTCTTACCTGATTGCACATGGGTTCTTCAGCGTCTATGCAATGTGTGTTGAAACGATTTTCATCTGCTTCTGTGAGTATTCAGTGTGTGTGTTTTCCCCCTTCCATGGATAACGAAAAGGTGAGATGGTGAAGGCCCATGCCCTTAGCTGGCTTGGGGATCTGCTGTTACCTGGCTGCAACCACAAAACGTGTTTATCTGGAAAGAGATATTGCTTAGTATATGTTCTTTAAACCATAATATCTGAGAAATAAGTCAGATGCAGAAAGACAAATGCTTCATGATCTCACTTACATGTGGAATCTAAAAATGTCAAACTCATAGAAACAGAGTAGCGGGGTGATGACCAGAGATTGAGGGGTCAGTAAAATAGAGAGATGTTGGTCAAAGGATACAAACTTTCAGTTATGCAGGATGAATAAATTATGGCACTCACATGTACAGCATGGTGACTATAGTTAATAATACTGTATTGTTAACTTGAAATTTGGTAAGCTCATAAGTATTCTCACCATACACACACACAAAGATAACTATGGGAGGTTATGGACATGTTCATTAGCTTGACTGTGGCAATCATTTTACAATATATGCGTATATCAAAACATTATACACCTTAAATATTTACAATTGTCATTTATTAATTATATCAATAAAGTTGGAGAAAAAATTATACTTCAACAAGGCTTGGAGAAAAATACAAAATTTAAAAAGAAATCTTAACAGCTAAGAGAATGGAGTTTGCAAAGCACAGAAGAGTCAACTACTGAAATGAACCTCAGGCTTCATGGCATACTGTTAGCATGAAATTATTTTGTTTATTTCTTGATTTTTTAAGTGAATAATAATGATTGGCTTCTGCCACACTTTGTTAACAGAACTGAAGACATAACTGGACTCTGGGAACTAGATATGTGGAATTCTTTGAGGAGAAGATTTATAAATTCTGATAAAGCCAAGATGACAAGGTGGTTTCAAGGACATATAGGGCCAGTTCGCACCGTGCATCACAATGACAAATGGATAGGATTCAGAGAGGAGTGCCTCTAGGAAATAGTTGGATTAAGTTTGATACATAGAGTTAAAATACTTCTTTAGAGCTTTCATCACTGACTTACATGATGCTCCTATAGTTGCATATGCAACTCCCATACACCAAATAGGGTGTTCTTGTTTTGGCTAGGCACTGTGGCTCATACCTGTAATCTTAGTGCTTTGAGAGGCCAAGACGGGGAGAATTGCTTGAAGCCCAGCTTGAGACCAGCCTGGGCAACATAGTGAGACCCTATCTCTACAAAATAAATAAATAAATAAATAAATTAGCCAGGCACGGTAGCACACACCTATAGTCCTAGCTACCCAGGAGGCTGAGGTGGGAGGATCACTTGGGCCCAGGAGTTCAAGGCTGCAGTGAGCTATGATAATGCCACTGTATTCCAGCCTGAGTAACAGAGCAAGATCCTGGCTCTGAGAAAAAACAAATGATTTTTTTAATATTAGTACCTCACCGGAAAAGTCCTGGAGAACCTAGTACCTAGCAGAAGCTTAATCTGGCCCTCACCTTCCATGCCATTTCTTTGGCAAACCAACAGAAAGTAGAGTCAGTAAGTAAAAGAGCAGAACTTGTTAGCTGCACAACTACACATCCTGAGAGATTATTTCTCTAGCACATTGCCCTTAAGAGAAACAGAAACATTTGCTCTCTGACAGGCCATTACTAAGCAATCCACTTGTATAAAATTTACAGTTTCATTTTAGAATAACCCACAGCAGCAACTTCACACTGGGATCAAGAGAGAAGATAACTATAGGGAGATATATTCAAAGAAAACCTCCTGGAAAAAAGTTTGGCCTTGTGTTTTGTTTGTTTGTTTCTGAGCCTGTTCAAATCAATTCTCAATAACCGCACAAAGAATTCAGGAGAACTTTATGTACTAGTTAGCTCTTCCTCTGGTTGTAAATGGAATTGAAATGTTTAATGTTTTCCTAGTGCTTCAGTGGTCTAAGAAAAGCCATCTATCTACAAAATATCACATGAACAAACAGTTCAGATATGGGATGGAAGAAGGAGCACGAGTAAGGTCAAGCACTAAAACATGGTGGAGACAGGGCTTTAGAATGCTCAAAGATCTCTCCTCTCATCTCCAACATTAATCATGGGAGCAATACCTGGAAATCACTATGTGACCTTCCCCATTCTTGTAGCTGAAAATACTTATCAAAATTTGTCTCAGGAAATGTCTAGAACCTACTAGCTTCCAGTCTTTGGAAGTTTTGGCTAATATGTGGATTTTAAGTCTGGCAGTTGATTTTGAATTTTGACAGTAAGAAATGTTTTCCACCATCTTTATTAATCAATTGCCAACTCCCTGAAAGCCAGGTACATCAGCTTGATTCAGTGGATTGCATGTTGACACGAATCATTTCCTTTCAGAGACTGTTGTCTGTGATAACAAAGAACAAGGAAACTTAAATTGTGTTTCTCTTCCTCCCCTAGCTGTTACTATGGGCAACATCATACTTTGTAAAATATTCTTCTTAAATGGTGCCCTGAGCCAAATTCTGAATGTGTAGATTTATTTATTTATTTATTCCTATTGTCTTGGCTGCCAGAAAACTGGTGATGTTTACAATGCCAACCATTTGTAAACACTTCATTTTTAGAAACATGGAATCTTTTTATTATTACAGGGTCCTGAGATTCATGATCTCAGAATGTGAAAAAAATAATAGTTGTAGATGCTTATTAATGTGATCCAGGCCAGACTTCTTACCAGTACCTTAAGAGTAATAACAAGATAGATATGTTATATATAGCAGTAATCTCTCCTTATCCATGGGGGATACATTCCAAGTCCCCTGGACATGCCAGAATTCTCTAATAGTACCAAACCCAATTGCTGTCAATTGGAACATGTTTCCGTTTATGTCTTCCATCCACAAATGTAATGCCTTTTCCATCCTAACTAAGCACTTAGCATACACTGTGGCCATAACTTTTGCAGTTTGAGATACAACAACAAAACTAGTTTAAAATTTTTTTCTTCTTCACAATTTCACGTATAAAAAATTTGTTTTGCCGGGCATGGTGGCTCATGCCTGTAATCCCAACACTTTTGGAGGCCGAGGCAGGCAGATCACTTGAGGTCAGGAGTTCGAGACCAGCCTGACCAACATAGCGAAACCCTGTCTTTACAAATAATACAAAAATTAGCCAGGCATGGTGGCGGGCACCTATAATCCCAGCTACTCTGGAGGCTGAGGCAACAGAACCACTTGAACCTGAGAGGCGGAGGCTGCAGTGAGCCAAGATCACACCACTGTACTCCAGCCTAGGTGACAGAGCGAGACTTTGCCTCAAACAAACAAAAAAAACAAAGAAGATTTGTTCTTATGTAGATCTTAGCAACCTCAGTATAAGTTTATTTCTTATTAACTGGAGAACTTTCACCTTTTCACTTAAAGGAAGCATTTTACAGCTTATCCAAATTGCCAGCAAGGCTAATCTTGCAGTTTGGGGCCATTATTAACTAAAATAAGGGTTACCTGAACACAAGCACTGTGATCTTGCAACAGATAACTGAGGAAGCTACTAAGTGACTAAGGGAAGGGCATCCTAGACAGCGAGGTGATGCTGAATAAAGGGAGGATTCCCTGCCAAGGTGGGATAGAGCTTGATGGTGTGAGGTCTCATTATGCTACTCATAATAGTACACAATCTAAAATTAATGAATTGTATATTTCTGGAATTTTGCATTTCGTATTTCTGACCTTGGGTAACTAAAACCACAGAAAGTAAAATTGTAGAAAGCAAAACTGTGGGTAAGAGGGGATTATTGTATAGAAATAGGATTAAGGACAAAAAACCAAAATATTCAGCGTCTATCATGTTCCCTCTTTTGCTTTTTTCATTTTGTATGTGAGGAAGGTCACTGTGAGGGCTAGTAGAAATCTACTAAACCAATGACCCAACCATTCCCAAGAGTACAGCTACTATCTGCGGGAGGCCTAATTTCATGCCAATGTATCCTTGTTTCTCAGCATAATTCTGGTGCTTTCCCCCAACTACCCAGCAGGTGGGTGGTGAGTGAACATGCCATCAATTTAATATTAGCCTAAGCAAAGCTGAAAGGTAAATTAACATATTACAAGAGTCAGAATACATTGATATTAGCTTTCAAATATAATCTGAGGAAGACTGCAAGAATTTAGGACAGGGTGCCTTATAGTTAAGTAGAACAAGAGCAAAACTAGGTGTCAAGAGGCTGGGTCCCTATCTCATCCTGTTTACCTCAGAGCTTTTGACTTCAGCAGAGTTGGTTTATATCCCTGGGCCTCAGGGTCTTCGTCTGTAACATTAGAGTATGGCCTACCATTAGAAGTGACTTGAAAGTCTGAAATTCCGTTATTATTCCACATTTATCACAGAATTAATATACTTCCTATTCAGCTCCATCCCGGAGGATTTGGCAGTTTATATCTTTCTGAAATGAACAGTTACAGAATTTAAAGATGACACTTTTGAAGGGACACAGAATATCTTCTTAGCCTTTAAAGTATCAAAATACATCTCTCTGGGAGTGGGAGGGATTTAGGAAGTTTCAGTGTTTCCTGGCAGAGGTTGAAGCTTCTTGCCTTGCCCAGCATCAGCAAGTAAACTGCACTGATTTGTCTTATATTTGACTTTCTAACACTGATTTTTCTGATTTTTCCCTGTTCGACCCTCCAATTTATAAAACTGTATATAATTGTTCTGCTGCTTCTGCTTTTGCCTGCTTTGGCTGCTGCATATACAGGTGAAGATCTGGAAAGAAATGATGGATCTACAGAAAAACCCTACTTCATAACCCCTAACCTGCATGGAATTCTGATCAAGAAGCAACTAGTTGCCCAGAAGCAGAAAGAGTAGAAAAGCTCCAAACAGTGTCACTCACTTTTAAGTAGAAGTTGTGTAAATTAGGTTGATTGTAATTTGGAAATGTTGCTTTTGAGGAATGTGAAATTTCTGTGCTTAATTCTAAGAAGTCAGCACCTGCTACCACCTGAGGTGTCAGGTATTTGATGACGTTAGCTGCTGTCTACTTTATAGACGGTGGTCCCAGCTAAAGATCAAAATGTTAATGTCAAACGTTTTTTAAAATCTGTAGCCGAGAGTGTTTTAATAACTTTTATAACTCAGCGTGCTGTTTCCATTGCAGCACTTTAATAGCCTTTCTTTTTATAAGTGTATATTTGTAAAGGATATTCAGGCAATTTTTGAAAACACTATAAATGTGTAATTAATTAGCCATAAAATATTGATTTATAGTTAACCAGCATATGGTACTAAATTTGTAAATATGGTGCTATGCTTATATTTATACTCTTCAAGCTGGTGGACAACTCTCTAAACTGTGATGAAACTTGTATTAATGGTTCCCTAGGAAGTATATTTCAGTGAGTCATGTCCATAACAAACATAGATGTTAATGTTATATAGGTTCTACGGAGAGCATTGCTGGGTAAAAAATACTGTGGAACCTTCAGAGCCCATTCTGTTTTAGGGAAATCATGTTTATATTGAAGTCAAATCTGAGTTCTGGAGTGTCATTTTCAACAACATGAACCTCTGTCCATGGTGAAAATATTCTGAACGAAACTGAAATTGTTACATAACTCATGCCTTTTGTCTTTAACACAAATTTCTTATTCCCACTATATAGAAAATCAATATGAATTTGTTTCAGAAGAGTGATTATATCTTTTCATGAGCACACCTGTATTTCTAGATTAAAGACATTGTGTGGCTTTGTTCTGCAAAAGGTTTGATTTTGTCTCACCGTTCAGTGAGGGAAGAGAAAAGTAAGACACTTCAGATTTTACCCTAAGGAAATACACTGTTGGCCCTCCATCATCTAATACCCTTATAAGGGCACACTGCAGGTCGGGAACTCTCCCCCTGCAGGGCTTAGGAGGAAAGCTGTTGCCACCTGCCACCCCTGGCTGCCTGAGGTTTCTGATAGTCATGTGTAAGTTTTGAATGGCAGAACAAAGCATGAATCACACACACCTTGCCTAGCCATCCCCTGTGTGCAACTGTGTATGATCTGGTTAACCATGTAAAAATGCACCCCAAAAGGAGCATTGAATCAATTTGTATTTTCTTGGCTTTTACCTGAAACTTGTGTATAAGGATTATTTATGTATTGACAGAAAGGAACATGTTGATCTGAATATCACTCATATATCCAAGAAAAGAGTCAGAAATGTATTGTTGTGTTATAGATCTAAATACGTATTAATTATCTTCAAGTGTAGACACCTAGATTTAAACTGACTCTGTGGCAGATTAATTAATAGCAATAAGCCAATGAATAGGGAAGATTTTTAGTATCTAATGACTACCAGCTTGTTTTTGGCTTACATTCTTGAGATTATTGTATTCAAAAGTGTCCGTTGGCTTCACATTTTGGCAAAGAGCCTTCTGCATTCTTATTCTCCTTGAAGCGTAATGCAGATAATGACAATTTATCTTTCTAGATTATTATTCAACAAGACAAAGGCCACAACAAAGGACTAGTAGAATAGTGACCTCTACCTGAGAATTTGTTATAACTATAGATGTTTGTGCTCTGCCCAAGAGATTCTGATATACTGTGATTTGATGTGAGCCACGATGTGAATTATTATAAAGTTCTCTATTTGATTCTGATACACATAAAAGTTGAAAAATTGGCCAGGTGTGCTGTCTCACCTGTAATCCCAGCACTTTGGGAGTCCAAGATGGACAGATCACTTGAGCCTAGGAGTTCCAGACCAGCCTAGGCAACATGGTGAAACCCCATCTTTATAAAAAATATAAAAATTAGCCAAGTGTGGTGGCACACACCTGTAGTCTCAGCTACTTGGGAAGCTGAAATGTGAGGGTCACTTGAGCCCAAGAGGTCGAGGCTGCAGTGAGCCATGATCACACCACTGCACTTCAGCCTGGGTGACAGAGCAAAACCCTGTTTAAAAAAAAAAGTTGAAAAATCACTTGAATAAAAGATAAATCAACACATAAACTAGTTGCCAATTTATATTATGAGCTAACCTCTAGTCAGAAAAATATTCTCCATTTACTACTTATTTGTGTAATTGAAATATGTAGAATAAAAATGAGCATTGTTTTTGAGAAGATATTTAGAAGCCATTCTTACAAAGCAATTAAACTAAAAACTGTGAAAAACCAGGGCAGTGTTCCTCAAAATTTGCAGTTGATGTGTTTGAAATCTAAAATTTCACAATTTTTATTTTTCAAGGCTATACTATCTAAATTATTGGTGGCAAAACAAAATCAATTTTAAACAAATATAGTAATTTAGCAAGTAAATTGAAAAAAAGAAGGTGAAAGTTATTTTCTCAATCATGCAACTGAGAGACACGCAATATTGGCAGAATCTAACCTGTTACACAGAATGAAATAATATCTTACTGACATAATCACAAGGGCTGATTGTTTTCTCATAACTATGTTTACAGTAATGTTGATGCCAAACTATGCTGTTTAAAAAACAAAAAAACAAAAAACAACAAAAAAAGGATTTTGAACTGCTGTAAAGCGAGTGTACAGCAGATGGCGATGTTACTTCTCTTACAGTTCTGCTTTGATATTTACTCTGTACCATTCTTCCTCCTAGTGGAAGATTTAGAAAGAAATGATGGTTCTACTGCAAGACCTTATTATGTGAGCCAACCTTTGCTGAAGATTTTCCAGGAGGAAAATCCACAAACTAGGAAGCAGTAGAAGAGCAAACTGGTCGTCCTACAGCTGTGTGTTACCTTTTCTCCATCTGCTGTGTCTGTGCAACATTTGTTTCCTAAGTGCTTTGTGTTTAGCAACACTGTATTCACGACCTTGTTGGCTTGCATTTGCATGTTTTATACCAAAGCTTATACTGTAATATGTGAAGCCATCAGAAGTCGCAAGGGAATTGTTAATAACATAAAACATTTTTATACTAAGATCATTTGTTTTGTAATTCATTTTTAAAGAGTGGCTTGGATGTTTTGAAAATACTACTGAATATGTTAATATTCTTTTAAATCTTAGATTGAAAAATGATACATTACTTAAATTGATAGCTCCTAATATATTTTTAAAATTACAACTAACAGACTTCTTCTGCAGGGAAAATTGGTCCGCAAAGTGAAATTAAAAATTTTAAAGTTTTTCCCACTCTTGTTGGACAGTAGATCAGTGAAAGGACTGCCCCACTTCAGAGTTTGCTCTCTTTAAGTATAGAATGTTTCCTTTTAAACAAATTGCCAATCATCCAGCCTTTACTACTTCGCCCTCTAACAAAGTGCCTTACTGGCTATTTAATATTACCCAGCTTTTATGGGCAAGTTTACAAACATTGTTTTTAAAAAAATTAAAACCTGCAATGTTTCGTGATTAAAACAAGTCTTATTGCATTTGTTTCACTCTTAGCTCACTGATTGGAAAACATTTGTCATTTTGCTCTGTTTGATATCCTCACTATTATGGAACACATTGTGCAGCTAAACAATTTCCCTTGCGCCTAGTGGACATTCATGAATGTGTACTACACGCAAGAAGAAACAAACCCCGAAAGAACACTTGTTGGATTTGTTTTTTTTTTACTAAAAGAGAAGTTTTGAAATGAAATGTTTTCTATAGTAGATCTTTGAAAATACAATAGGTATAATACTGCATTTCTCAGTGTTTTACAAAGATCAGAAAGAGAAACTTCTAGGAATTACAAAGGGAAACTTTACTCCTCGAAAGGGTGCTCACAGATGTTACGTACTGAATAGCTCCCTTTTAAATGATCATTTATTTTCATCAAAGCCTGTTCTATATCTGCCCTTTCATTTTCTAACGTTTGGTATGAAAAATCAGTTTACTTACAATATGTTAATTGTATTGTGCTACTATAAACAGGAACATAATTTCCAATTCAGTTTTAAATAATTTTACCAGTACTACTAACTTTTAAGGAAATTAATTCAGTTGGTTACTCAGTGTTACAGAAACAGTCCATAAAAGTATTCACCCTAAGAGAATGTCAATCATATAATGATAATTTGTGAAGCTTTGAGAATCAGTCATCAGTAAGTTACCATCAGTTTATAAAACATTATCACATTTGTTTAAATGTGACTTGAGATACTTTTATGCCAAAAATAAACTCACATGAGCACATGACAGTCTGAGCTCTATAATCAGTGTGCTTCTGCTGTGCAGAAATGTTAGAAACGTATTGTCTAAATATCTTTGATAATTAAAATGTTTAATATTTAATGAAATTTGTTGCTACTTATTGTTTTAAATCTGTTTTTTCTTTTAATAAAGATTTAAATAAGAAATAACTGCCTGTCTTTTGATTTCTTTAAGCTAGAAAAAGAAAAACTTTTGTTTTCGAAACCCTATACTGTACTATGACAGTATCTTCTCTGTACCAAATATCTAGGTGGGTTTTTTATTTTAATCTAGATTTATATTTTTAAAATTTCCACTTTCCTCCAGCTGTGCATTGACAATCAAATAACTGAAACTGATAATTTATACAAAGGAAATAAATCAAAGCTAAATGGATGAGATACTTAAAAAAAAAAAAAAACTCAGCCTAAATTAGTCAGTTGTTCTTTGTTTTCATTTGCCAAAGATTTGCTCAGTCCTTCATTTCATTTTGTCAAAATTTATAGGAGGAAAATGTCATTATTTTCAAGGCAGGTATAAATTTAGAGACCCTAAAGAATATGAACACCAATTAACAGTTTCCTAAAGCAAGATTAAACATAACTATCACTGATTTATCTTAAGCTAAATTTTACAACAAATATATTGGTGTCTTTTAAAACAAATATATTGGTGTCTTTTCTTAGGTTGAACTACATATTAAATATTCAAAAGTAATTATTCTTTAAAATTTAATGGGTTTCTTTTCTTTTTTTTTTTTGAGATAGAGTCTTGCTCTGTCTCCCAGACTAGAGTGCAGTGGCACCATCTCCTCTCACTGCAACCTCCACCTCCCGGGTTCAAGAGGTTCTCCTGCCTCAGCCTCCCGTGTATCTGGGACTACAGGCACCCACCACCATGCCAGGCTAATTTTTGTATTTTTAGTAGAGACGGGGTTTTACCATATTGGCGAGGCTGGTCTTGAACTCCTGACCTCAGGTGATTCTGCCCAACTTGGCCTCCCAAAGTGCTGGGATTACAGGCATGAGCCACTGCGCCCAGCCCTAAAATTTAACGGGTTTCTTTCAATGAAAACATTAAACAATGATCTTGCAGTTTTCAGTGTTCTTTTAAAATAAGAACACATTAATAAGATAATAAAATAATAAGACATGGTATTAATATAGCTAATGATTCTTTTTTATTTGAAATAAATATAATGTAGCTTCCACAAGAAAGTCAAATTCTGCTTTACGTCTTAATAACGCCTACTTTTCGGTGATAAAGCACTTATGTTGGTAAATTAATGATATACAATTGTGCCATGATTAATTTGGTTTTTCTATGAGCCTAAAGAGCTTAAGAAGAGTTAGTGTGTCTGTATAGTAAAATCACACTATGAAAGGTTCTATGGGATTGTCAGGGACAGTGTAATTCTTATTTAAACTGCTATTGGAAAACAGGCTCTGTGTAACAATTTCTCACTTTTCTTTTAGTATACACCTGACTAGCACTCATTCCAATGTATGTTCTTTCACTTTTACAAGAGGTGCCTCAGGAAATTGTTCTTAAACTCTAACCAGGCATAGTAATTATCTCCGTATTATCTGGTTCTGGATTGGGGAAAATGTTTTATAAATCAGTTTTTGTTGGCAAAAGGTATGGGGACAAATTTGAACTAAAATCATTATTGCAGACCATAGTGTATGAAATGACATCTTAACGTTTTTTCCAGTTTCTTGCAAATGTTAGCTTTAGATGTGTGTAAATGATTGTTTTATAATATAGATATATGATTATAAGAATATAATTCAATAAATCATTAATGAAAAAGCATAGCAGATGCACATTCCATTGATATTAACAAATTTGTGTCTTATAATCTAATTCTCATCTATGTCTAATAAGTAAAAAATCAAATATACATATGTGTCATATATATATATAGACAGAGAGAGAGAGAGCACAGAAAAAACATTACTTCTTCGAAGTTACTTCCCATATGAGGGCTACAATGGGCATTAAAGACATTTCTCTCAGGACCTAGCTGAGTTACTTCTGGTTATTAGTGAATCAATCATCATCCAGAAAACAAAGACAACCCCCATTAAAACAAATGTGAGGCCGGGCATGGTGGCTCACGCCTGTAATTCCAACACTTTGGGAGACCGAGGTGGGCAGATCATGAGGTCAGGAGATCGAGACCATCCTGGCTAACATGGTGAAACCCCGTCTCTACTAAAAATACAAAAAATTAGCTGGGCGTGGTGGCACGCGCCTGTAGTCCCAGCTTCTTGGGAGGCTGAAGCAGGAGAATTGCTTGAACCCAGGAGGTGGAGGTTGCAGTGAGCTGAGATCGTGCCACTACACTCCAGCCTGGGTGACAGAGCGAGACTCTGTCTCAAAAAAAAAAAAAAAAAAAAAAAAAAAAGTGCATTCATTCATGGACATGGAGTATCATTCATTCAAGGCTTAGACAACAGAATGATGTTACCATCATGGACCCTATTAAATTTATCAGGTCAAACTGAACTGCCGTTTCCCCCATTTACAACTTCGCAATTGCTTGGAATAAAAAGCAGCCAAAATGTGTAGAATCTGGCAACATCTTTTGTCGTGGTTTCTGCACTGGGGGGATGGGGGCTGTTATGTGACAAATTTAAAAGTAAGCAATTCAATTTTACTGTTTGAAGTCACTAGCTTTATTTTCTTTAAATTTAACCCCTTGGCTTTTTTTACTTTTGTACTTACTGTATGAATTAGAATAATTTAAGCAAGTGGGGAAATTGTGAATGCAAGTAAAACACCCTTCTACCACTGGCTCAAAAACATGATACATCTTCATCTTCTGTCCCTTTGCAATTAAAGGGTGGGAAAAGTTTATCAAAAGAGAAAGATGTTTTCATTCTACATATAAATTAACGTGGAGCCTGAACTTGATCCATTGTTAGAATAACCTTGGAATCTCTACGTTCTTCCAGGCAGATGAATGTGCACTGCTGCATGTGTGTCTGCACAGAATGGAGAACATGAAGGTAGGATGTTGTGAAAAGCATTGGTATCCAAGGAGAGACTGGAGAAGCTAAAACACAAAAATCTCTAGTGGGATCCAAGAGGGCAGTGTTACAGGATGTGGGGTGCCTTCTGAACACAATTCATAGATCTATTGAAAAAGAAACTCAATAGCAAATCATAAGCTAATAATTAAGCAAATAAAATATTTTTCTATCATAAATAGCGTTGAAGCCAACTGTGTTACAATGAAACTAATCACATGCTTATTTGCATTTAGCCTAAACAAACAAAAAAGAATGATGTCCCAATATGATTTATGACTAAGGTATTCAAAAACATCTGCCGCTTTTTCACAGTGCTTTTGCATGTTAGCCAAAGCTTTGCTGTCATGATGAGCTTGTTTTTCGCTTTCCCTCAACACCAAGATGGATTCTTTTTCAGATCTTCCCTGTCATTTCCTTTCCTCCAACTCAATCTCTTATTTCCTTTTCCCCGGCTTACAAAAGTCTGAATTTCTAATAAGGTATTTGGGAGGAAATGGAGATGGAAGAGGAAAAAAATTATGAAAATGAAGACTTGAACCAGCAGGTTGGTTTGTGCTACGGACATAGTATGAGTTCTGAACCATGCTAGGACATAAGGCAAGGCAAATGACAGAGCCCTGTGATACAGCATGGAGGCTGTTAGTGCAGGCTTGAGAAACAGGCCAGGGGAGCTTTCCAAAGTCACCCTGTTACTCTGTGACTACAGGCAAGGTGTTAAACTGCTCAAAGGCTTCCTCAACTGACAGCTGAAGCAAGCCCCCTCCTCACAGTGCTGCTGAAAAGATAACATGAGAGTGAGCGTCGTATCCATTATTGAGGACTGGTACCTGGAGTCGGGCAATGCCTGTTAGTCATTAACGGTGATATTCTCTTGACTGAGGACTTTCAGCACCTGGGCTTCACCACTCCCTTCCTACCCCAGTGGACAGTTTATTTGGGCCTCTCTGAGAAGCTAGTGAAGGGCATCACAGTACTGGGAGACTCTTCCCACTACCATCCCTGCACCCAGGCCAGAGTAAATGGGAAGATACAGGTGACTTTCCCTCCTTCTCTGGAGCTTCATTCCAAATCCCACACGAGACTTTTTTAACACAGCTTGAATTCTTGGGTCACTGATGACAGACTCTTTCGGAGTACCCAAGAGGAGCTTCACTGAGATTTCAGCTCTCCTGTCTCATGCTTCCTCACAATTACCTTTCTGTTAAATCCTGATATTAAGCCAGGTTTGTGAAGTTGGCAAATTGAATGGCGTTTCTGGAGTCCCTAATCTTTACTTCTTCTCTAAATAATTCTGGAAACTGAATAACAGTTAAATTTAATGTTTCATAACTGGATGATCATAGGCTTCAAAATTAGGCCATAGATCTGCATTTGATTAATCTGATAGAGGTTTTTCTCTGTAGCCCCTGTTCCATGAGTTTGTTTAGGTCAGTGGAAAGAAATTTTTCATTCTGCTTCTCTACACTGGGTTGTAGACAGGAAACCCCTGAAAACTGCAAGCTTCAAATCTGTCTAGAGGACTATTTCCAGCCTTATAGGTGAGGCTCCTGTTTTTCTGAGACAGAACAAAGTGGCTCACCACTCTTAAATAAAATAGGGAAAGAAAAAACCATGTTTAAAAGCAACTATTCCTTTTCTTTTAGTGGGTCCTAAATTAGCTTTTGGTGACCACAATAGAGAGAAAAAAGAAGTGGCTAGAAGTCATTTTATATCATGTTATTTAAACAACTATAGATAGGCAAATCATTTTGCCATCTATAACATGTAACTTGAAATATCACTGTGATTTTAGGGAGGTGAGGTCAAGAGAAATCAAATTTAAATTTTTGATTTTAATCAAATCAAATAAAAAGAGCAAAGTAGAGATTTCTGGAGCTATACAACTATGATTTTAATATAGTTTCTTGGAGCATCAGGATATATTTAGAATGCTAATTTTAGCACTTTAAGTGATAGTGAGAAGTAGAGAATATCTGAGCAACAAATATATTTCCCAGTTCATATAAAAAAGTAAAAGTTAAGTTAATGGACCAAAAAATTTCTGATACAAAACATGCCAAATCTTAACAAAAAATGTTTCTGTGTTTTCCTAATTAATACTTTAAAATTAAATTATTTCATAAATTGTTAAATTTACCCTTTTTATAAAATTGTTTAATTTTTCCTGCTACTAGAAACTTTAAAAAATAATTTTGGTTTGCTGCTCACACAATTTTTTGTTCTTCGCTGTTGTTTTTTCATATGTTAGTCTTGGGCATATAAATTGCTCTTGAACTGGTTTTATCAAGTGTGAGCCATTATGAAATAGTCACTCTCAAAGAGTCTTTAATGGAACTTAAAAGCATACATAGGGAGGACCCTTGATGTGCCTTGATTGCCTTGGAGGACTATGCCTGCAGCGTGTGCCTGTACATGTGCAAGACATGAAAGTATATGTGTTAGGAGGGCAATTTGATGTGTGTGAGCAGCATACAGCAGAGCACATGAGTAACTCATCTATTGCTGCTATCAAGAAATACAAAAAACAAAGGGGTGGAGCCAAGATGGCCAAATAGGAACAGCTCCGGTCTACAGCTCCCAGCGTGAGCCACACAGAAGACGGGTGATTTCTGCATTTCCATTTGAGATACCGGGTTCATCTCACCAGGGAGTGCCAAACAGTGGGTGCAGGACAATCGATGCAGCGCACTGTGCACGAGCTGAAGCAGGGCGAGGCATTGCCTCACTCGGGAAGCGCAAGGGGTCAGGGAGTTCCCTTTCCTAGTCAAAGAAAGGGGTAACAGAGGGCACCTGGAAAATCGGGTCAGTCCCACCCTAATACTGCGCTTTTCCAAGGGGCCTGGAAAACGGCACACCAGGAGATTGTGTCCCACACCTGGCTCGGAGGGTCCTATGCCCATGGAGTCTCGCTGATTGCTAGCACAGCAGTCTGAGATCAAACTGCAAGGCTAGGGGAGGGGTACCCGCCATTGCCCAGGCTCGTTAGGTAAACAAAGCAGCCAGGAAGCTCGAACTGGGTGGAGCCCACCACAGCTCAAGGAGGCCTGCCTGCCTCTTTAGGCTCCACCTCTGGAGGCAGGGCACAGACAAACAAAAAGTCAGCAGGAAACTCTGCAGACTTAAATGTCCCTGTCTGACTGACAACTTTGAAGAGAGTAGTGGTTCTCCCAGCCCACAGCTGGAGATCTGAGAACAGACAGACTGCCTCCTAAAGTGGGTCCCTCACCCCCGAGCAGCCTAACTGGGAGGCACCCCCTAGTAGGGACAGACTGACACCTCACTCGGCCAGGTACTCCTCTGAGACAAAACTTCCAGAGGAACTATCAGACAGCTGAATTTGTGGTCTCATGAAAATCCGCTGTTCTGCAGCCACCGCTACTGACACCCAGCCAAACAGGGTCTGGAGTGGACCTCTAGTAAACTCCAACAGACCTGCAGCTGAGGGTCCTGTCTGGTAGAAGGAAAACTAACAAACAGAAAGGACATCCACACCAAAAGCCCATCTGTACATCACCATCATCAAAGATCAAAAGTAGATAAAACCATAAAGATGGGGAAAAAACACAGCAGAAAAACTGGAAACTCTAAAAAGCAGAGCACCTCTCCTCCTCCAAAGGAACACAGTTCCTCACCAGCAACGGAACAAAGCTGGATGGAGGATGACTTTGATGAGTTGAGAGAAGAAGGCTTCAGATGATCAAACTACTCCGAGCTACGGGAGGAAATTCAAAACAGTACCAAAGAAGTTAAAAACTTTGAAAAAAAATTAGACGAATGGATAACTAGAATAACCAAAGCAGAGAAGGGCTTAAAGGAACTGATGGAGCTGAAAGCCAAGTTTCGAGAACTACGTGAAGATTGCAGAAGCCTCAGTAGCTGATGCGATCAACTGGAAGAAAGGGTATCAGTGATGGAAGATGAAATGAATGAAATGAAGCGAGAAAGGAAGCTTAGAGAAAAAAGAATAAAAAGAAACAAACAAAGCCTCCAAGAAATATGGGACTATGTGAAAAGACCAAACCTACGTCTGATTGGTGTACATGAAAGTGACGGGGAGAATGGAACCAAGTTGGAAAACACTCTGCAAGATATTATCCAGGAGAACTTCCCCAATCTAGCAAGGCAGGCCAACATTCAGATTCAGGAAATACAGAGAATGCCACAAAGATACTCCTTGAGAAGAGCAACCCCAAGACATATAATTGTCAGTTTCACCAAAGTTGAAATGAAGGAAAAAATGTTAAGGGTGGCCAGAGAGAAAGGTTGGGTTACCCATAAAGGGAAGCCCATCAGACTAACAGCTGATCTCTTGGCAGAAACTCTACAAGCCGGAAGAGAGTGGGCACCGATATTCAGCATTCTTAAAGAAAAGAATTTTCAACCCAGAATTTCATATCCAGCCAAACTAAGCTTCATAAGTGAAGGAGAAATAAAATACTTTACAGACAAGCAAATGCTGAGTGATTTTGTCACCACCAGACCTGCCCTAAAAGAGCTCCTGAAGGAAGCACTAAACATGGAAAGGAACAACCGGTACCAGCCACTGCAAAAACATGCCAAATTGTAAAGACCATTGAGGCTAGGAAGAAACTGCATCAACTAACGAGCAAAATAACCAACTAACATCATAATGACAGGATCAAATTCACACATAACAATATTAACTTTAAATGTAAATGGGCTAAATGCTGCAATTAAAAGACACAGACTGGCAAATTGGATAAGGAGTCAAGACCCATCAGTGTGCTGTATTCAGGAAACCCATCTCATGTGCAGAGACACACATAGACTCAAAATAAAGGGATGGAGGAAGATCTATCAAGCAAATGGAAAACAAAAAAAGGCAGGGGTTGCAATCCTACTCTCTGATAAAATAGACTTTAAACCAACAAAGATCAAAAGAGACAAAGAAGGCCATTACATAATGGTAAAGGGATCAATTCAACAAGAAGAGCTAACTATCCTAAATATATATGTACCCAACACAGGAGCACCCAGATTCACAAAGCAAGTCCTGAGTGACCTACAAAGGGACTTAAACTCCCACACAATAATAATGGGAGATTTTAACACCCCACTGTCAACACTAGACAGATCAATGAGACGGAAAGTTAACAAGGATATCCAGGAATTGAACTCACCTCTGCACAAAGTGGACCTAATAGACATCTACAGAACTCTCCACCCCGAATCAACAGAATATACATTTTTTTCAGCACCACACCACACCTATTCCAAAATTGACCACATAGTTGGAAGTAAAGCTCTCCTCAGCAAATGTAAAAGAACAGAAATTATAACAAACTGTCTCTCAGACCACAGTGCAATCAAACTAGAACTCAGGATTAAGAAACTCACTCAAAACTGCTCAACTACATGGAAACTGAACAACATGCTCCTGAATGACTACTGGGTATATAATGAAATGAAGGCAGAAATAAAGATGTTCTTTAAACCAACGAGAACGAAGACACAACATACCAGAATCTCTGGGACACATTCAAAGCAGTGTGTAGAGGGAAATTTACAGCACTAAATGCCCACAAGAGAAAGCAGGAAAGATCCAAAATTGACACCCTAACATCACAATTAAAAGAACTAGAAAAGCAAGAGCAAACACATTCAAAAGCTAGCAGAAGGCTAGAAATAACTAAAATCAGAGCAGAACTGAAGGAAATAGAGACACAAAAAAACCCTTCAAAAAATTAATGAATCCAGGAGCTGGTTTTTTGAAAAGATCAACAAAATTGATAGACTGCTAGCAAGACTAATAAAGAAGAAAAGAGAGAAGAATCAAATAGATGCAATAAAAAATGAAAAAGGGGATATCACCACCAATCCCACAGAAATACAATCTACCATTAGAGAATACTACAAACACCTCTACACAAATAAACTAGAAAATCTAGAAGAAATGGATAAATTCCTCGACAAATACAGCCTCCCAAGACTAAACCAGGAAGAAGTTGAATCTCTGAATAGACCAATAACAGGCTCTGAAATTGTGGTAATAATCAATAGCTTACCAACCAAAAAGAGTCCAGGACCTGACGGATTCACAGCAGAATTTTACCAGAGGTAAAGGGAAGAACTGGTACCATTCCTTCTGAAACTATTCCAATGGATAGAAAAAGAGGGAATCCTCCCTAACTCATTTTATGAGGCCAGCATCATCCTGATACCAAAGCCTGGCAGAGACACAACCAAAAAAGAGAATTTCAGACCAATATCCTTGATGAACATTGATGCAAAAATCCTCAATAAAATACTGGCAAACCGAATCCAGCAGCACATCAAAAAGCTTATCCACCATGATCAAATGGGCTTCATCCCTGGGATGCAAGGCTGGTACAACATATGCAAATCAATAAATGTAATCCAGCATATAAACAGAACCAAAGACAAAAACCACATGATTATCTCAATAGATGCAGAAAAGACCTTTGACAAAATTCAACAACCCTTCATGCTAAAAACTCTCAATAAATTAGGTATTGATAGGACATATCTCAAAATAATAAGAGCTATCTATGACAAACCCACAGCCAATATCATACTGAATGGGCAAAAACTGGAAGCATTCCCTTTGAAATCTGGCACAAGACAGGGATGCCCTCTCTCACCACTCCTATTCAACATAGTGCTGGAAGTTCTGGCCAGGGCAATCAGGCAGGAGAAGGAAATAAATGGTATTCAATTAGGAAAAGAGGAAGTCAAATTGTCCCTGTTTGCAGATGACATGATTGTATATCTAGAAAACCCCATTGTCTCAGCCCAAAATCTCCTTAAGCTGATTAGCAACTTCAGCAAAGTCTCAGGATACAAAATCAATGTACAAAAATCACAAGCATTCTTGTACACCAATCACAGACAAACAGAGAGCGAAATCATGAGTGAACTCCCATTCACAATTGCTTCAAAGAGAATAAAATACCTAGGAATCCAACTTACAAGGGATATGAAGGACCTCTTCAAGGAGAACTACAAACCACTGCTCAATGAAATAAAAGAGGATACAAACAAATGGAAGAACATTCCATGCTCATGGATTGGAAGAATCAATATCGTGAAAAAAAAGGTGATTTATAGATTCAATGCCATCCCCATCAAGCTACCAATGACTTTCTTCACAGAATTGCAAAAATCTACTTTAAAGTTCATATGGAACCAAAAAAGAGCCCGCGTCGCCACGTCAATCCTAAGCCAAAAGAACAAAGCTAGAGGCATCACGTTACCTGACTTCAAACTATACTACAAGGCTACAGAAACCAAAAGAGCATGGTACTGGTACCACAGCAGAGACATAGATCAATGGAACAGAACAGAGTCCTCAGAAATAATGCCACATATCTACAACTATCTGATCTTTGACAAACCTGACAAAAACAAGAAATG